>NC_135200.1:10790757-11093787 GCF_050948175.1 Xylocopa sonorina
CGAATGTTCACGCCTATTTAAATTTTTGATTGTGAGGACAGGTACCGTGGAGAAGAGCTTGAGCGACTGTCGCACGATCGGTTGCGGCAAGGGTGCTGAATGCATACGGGACGGTGCGATATTCGTGTGCAGGTGTCCACCCGGTACCAGTGGATCGCCGGATATCGAGTGCACCACAGGTAAGAGACGGCCTACTAACTGTTTAACCAGGCGGATCGATTAATTCCATGTACAGCATTTGTGACTAGCGAGCAATACTGACGAAACAGAGGAACATGGTCCGTAGAATAACCATGTATTGATCGTCTTTAGTAGGACTTGAAGTAATACCATTAGAATGTATTAATCCAGTGAATCGTTTAACAATCGAGAGAGACAGATGTGATTGGACCAGTTTTGTTTGTTTGTTTCTTTTTTTTTTTAGACGATTCTATATATATACATATTGTACAAAATACGGTACAGAATTACGACACTGGATTTTACCCACAATTGGTCGCGGAGATACATATATATCTGTACATACTATATCTATACAGTTAGGCAATACTGTACATAATGTGTCCAGGAAAGGAGGAACACGTTTCACACATGTCTCACACATAACTACTCATATGTAGAATGTTTATTTCAGTATCCAATCTGTCTTGTGGAAATCGTCTTGTATCGAGAAAAAAAAGCAAAAAAAAAAAGCGTAACGAAACCGAAAAAAGAATGATAAAAGTAACTGAAATAGTAGAGACAGAGAGAGAAAGAGAGAGACGGCAAATGCATTTCGATTACAACGGCGTAGAAAGAAAGAGGTACACGTTTTACAGAGAATGAACACCGATGATCCGTTTTCTTTTTCTAGACATAGGACTAATATGATACAGATTGGGAACTGCGAAAGGGACATTCTCATATACCCATGCTTGTTATTTTTTTGCTGGATTTGTCCACTGTTTTACATTATTTTTCCCTCTTATTTTCTTTTGAATTCTGTGGGGGCTTGTGTTGTAAATATCGCTGCTTGCCAATTTATACGTATTAAGTACATGTATACATACACCAGTATGTATCGATTCGTTTCTCTGGACAACGAGAGGGGATCCTGTCTCCCATTGTCCCGGAAAATAGTTGTAAAAGTTCGGTTCTCTATTTTTACTTCTTCACAAAAGCTACCCTACTTATTTCCGTATTACGAATACAAAGCATGTGGTTTATGTTATTTGTGAGAAAGTTTCTTTTCACAGTTCTTATAAATGCTTTTTTCTTTTTTTTTCCTGTCGTCCCACCGCCACCACCGCCACCACCACCCGTTCTCCACCGACTCTACACCGTAACACTACAATTCTAAAAAAAAAAAAAAAAAAAAAAAAATACGACATATATATTACAACAAAAAAAAAAAAAAAAATTCGTGGGTTTCTCGGTGATTTAGAGCGCGAATGCACCAGCGATCTAGAGTGCCCCAATGAAAAAGCCTGCATAAACCTGCAATGCGTGGACCCGTGCGGTCTCCGCGGTGCCTGTGGGATCAACGCCCTGTGCCGTGTGGTTCTGCACAAGCCGCGCTGCTCCTGTCCGCAGTGTTATATCGGTATGCCCCACACGGCCTGTCATCCAGATCCCAAATGCGACGCGTTGAATCCCAGACCTACGCCTAACATCGGTTGCTCGTCCGATCGCGACTGTCCGGAGAGCCTCTCCTGTAACACCCGAAACGGGGAGTGCCGCGACCCGTGTTTGACACCCCAGTACACGTGCGAGGTGAACAAGAGATGCCAGGTGCGGAACCACAGGCCCATGTGCGTCTGCAAGTACGGTTTCGTCGTGAACGAGGTCGGGGAGCTGACGTGCGCCCCCGACACGTTGACGTGCGCCAGGGACTTCGACTGTCCGTCGAACGCAGCGTGCGTCAACGGGAAATGCCAGAATCCGTGTAACGTCAGAAAGAAAAAGCCCTGCCCGGCTGATAAAACCTGCGACGTCCTGGACCACCGTCCCGTCTGCATATGCACACAAAACTGCAATCCCTCCCTCTCCATTTGCCTGCGAGACAGTGGCTGCTCTCCAGACTTGGCGTGCCGCAACTATCGCTGCGTGGACCCATGCAGAAACTCCACCTGTCCGGCTGATGCCCCCTGTTACGTGGAGGAGCACAAGCCTATCTGCAAGTTCTGTCCCCCCGGCTTTGTGCCAGATACTAAATACGGATGCATGAAAGGTAAACACCATTTCTCACCACCTATCTCTCTCATCTATTACTCGCTCACGCTCTCTTTACGACTCTTACTTTATTTCTATATTCTCTACAATACTCGTAGAACTCTTCTCACGCTCTCCAACTTTGATATATTATATAGAGATATCTATACTTATATATATATATATACAGATTTTTCCCGACACCAAATAATGTTCACCAGAATATCTATCTCGTTCACTATTCTGTATACTACTACGCCTCACACCGAACAATACCAGTTGCTACTTTTCAGGTTTCAAAACCATTCAGACAGCGGAACCCCCTCGACGCGTAATTCGTGTTAAACAGCGAACGCTTTCAGCGGCTTGTGCACCGCGACCAATCGTAACACGTACACACAGAGTGTATTCCCTTGTCTGGATGGGAGGAAAAAAATGAACGTTTCAGGTTCCAAAATGCCACAGATACAACTGTTCACTCCAAGATACCTATACTCTCCCGCCTCTACTCTGTCGACGTCCTCACTGTTCAACGATATTTTTTTTTTTTTCTCCGTTACATCTGTCTCTGTAAAGACCTAATCGATTATACATACTTCTGACCGTTAGCTTGTCTATTTATCGCGCGAGCATGCTTAACTTAATCTGAATTAATTCGTAGAGCTCTTACTTGGAGTAAGCGAGTACGATGACCGGTAGTGTTAGTCTAATCGAGAAAGAGTGACGCTTGAAACGTTTCAGCTGCCTTCTTCACTTCAGCTACCCGACTTCTATCGGCTCGTTCGGCGTGTTCATTGTTCTATTGTATCCGCAGCAGTCCTCGACCACACGACCGAACATATCTGCGTGTCCGATGACGAGTGCAGCGACACAGAAGCCTGTGTCGATGGGTCCTGCGTTGATCCTTGCGTCGACCAGTGTCGATCGGCAGTTCGATGTCGGGTTAAAGCACACAGGCCAGTTTGCGGCTGCGACGAGCACGATCATACTTGCACAGACACCACCACCATGCAAACGACCACTACTGCGTTCAATTATTCGACACAAGAGACTTATGAAACGACTGCAATTCCGACCAGTACGCAATTTAACGCTGGTACTACAGAGTATCCTTCTTCTACGATCTACGAGAAAAGTACCGAATTCTCGACTGAAATGGTCACTGAGGCTACTAACTTTCCTATTGTCGAAGAAACTACTTTCGTGTCCGAGAGAAACGAATCGACTATACCTACGACGATAGCAGTTGAGGTTTTTAATACTACTACGATGTTAACGACAAGTACTGAGATTGTAGAGAGTAGTACGATAGGTGAGAGAGGTACTACTATCGGTATTATAGAGGTTCCCACTGTTAAAGATATTTCTCATGAAATTACGGAAGCTGTTCCTACCGAAGGATTGTTCGAGACAACCACTGTGTCTTATATTAATCAAACACAAGTTCCCACTACTACTGAAGTAACGTATCCTACAGGATGGTCAACTACACAGGAAACAACTATGAGTAGCAAAGCAACTGAATCGAGTAAAGTTCAAATAGTTACGCCAATATATGTGCATCCCTCAGAAAAGCCTGCAACTTCTGGAGAAGTCGTCACGGTAACTGCGGTATCTGTGGGCGAATATACTACAGAAGTATCGGAAGTTACCGAGATTACAGAAATATCTAGCGAAAGAAGTTTTGTGGAAACTGTTACGCACGAAGAAGGTTCTAGTAAAATGCCATTGACTACGGAAAATTTAAATTTAGGAACGACGGAGAGTGTGACATTGGTTACTGTGACGGCACAATATCCTTTGGAAGAAAATAGAACCGAACAGTTTGCGGAGACGACTCAAACAACAGAGCAGTATTCCACAGAACCATTTTCTACGACTGAACAATACTCACCTGAGACATCGAAAACGACCACAAAGTATTTTACAGAACAGTCAGTCACAACTGCAGAATACTCAACAGAAAGGCCTTCGACGACTGAACAATATTTTACGGAAGAACCAGCAACGGAAGAAGGTTTGACAACTGAACAATATTCTACGGAACAACCATTAGAGTCTACACAGTACTCAACAGAGAAATTTCCAACAACTTTGTACTCCACAGAACAACCTTCCACAACTCAACAATATTCTACGGTACAACCATTAGCGACTACACAGTACTCAACAGAAAAAATTCCAAAAACTTTATATTCCACAGAAAAACCTCCCACAACTGAACAATATTCTACTGAACAACCACCAGCAACTACAAAATACTCAATAGAGCAATCTTCGACAACTATATTTTCAACAGAACAAACTCCATCAACCGAGGAACATTTTACGGAAGAACCATTAAAAACTACACAGTACTCAACAGAGCAATCTCCAACATCTGTATATCATACAGAACAAACGTCAAAAACTGAAGAATATTCTACGGAAGAGATTGCAACGACACAATACTCAGTCCCTGCATATTCCACAGAAAAAAGTCTAACAACCGAGGAATATTTTACGGAAGAACCATTAACAACTACCCAATACTCAACAGAGCAATCATCAACAACATTATATTACACAGAACAACCTTCCGCTACTGAACAATATTCTACTGAGCAACCGTTGGCAACTACACAATACTTAATAGAGCAACCTTCGACAACTATATTTTCGACAGAAAGAGCTCCAACAACTAAGCAATATTCTACGGAACAACCATTAGAAACTACACAGTACTCAACACAACAATCACCAATAACTGTATATCCTACAGAAAAAACTTCCAGAACTGAACAATATTCTACTGAGCAACCGTTGGCAACTACACAATACTTAACAGAGCAACCTTCGACAACTACACAATACTTAACAGAGCAACCTTCGACAACTATATTTTCCACAGAAAGAGCTCCAACAACTAAGCAATATTCTACGGAACAACCATTAGAAACTACACAGTACTCAACACAACAATCACCAATAACTGTATATCCTACAGAAAAAACTTCCAGAACTGAACAATATTCTACTGAGCAACCGTTGGCAACTACACAATACTTAACAGAGCAACCTTCGACAACTATATTTACCACAGAAAGAACTCCAACAACTAAGCAATATTCTACGGAACAACCATTAGAAACTACACAGTACTCAACCGAGAAATTTCCAACAACTTTATATTCCATAGAACAATCTTCCACAACTAAACAATATCCTACGGAAAAATCATTAATAACTACGCAGTACTCAATAGAGCAATCACCATCAACCGTACATTCTACAGAACAAACTTCGACCATTGAACAATATTCTACGGAAGAGGTTCCAATTACGACACAATACTCAGCTCCTGTATATTCCACAGAACAAAGTCCAACAACCGAGGAATATTTTACGGAACGACCATTAACAACTACAAAGTACTCAACAGAGCAATTACCAACAACTGTACATGCTACAGAACAAACTTCGACAATTGAACAATATTCCACGGAAAAGGCTCCAACAACGACACAATACTCAGCTCCTACCAATTCCACAGAACAAACTCCAACAACTGAGCAATATTCTACGGAACAATCACTAGAAACTACACAGTACCCAACAGAGCAATCTTCGACAACTATATTTTTCACAGAAAAGACTCCAACAATTAAGCAATATTCTACGAAGCAACCACTAGCAACTACACAGTACTCAACAGAGCAATCACCAACAACTGTACATCCTACAGAGCAAACTTCGACAATTGAACAGTATTCTACGGAACAGCCACTAGCAACTACACAGTACTCAACAGAGCAATCTCCGACAACTATATTTTCTACAGAAAAAACTCCAACAACTAAGCAATATTCTACGGAACAACCACTAGCAACTACACAGTACTCAACAGAGCAATCTTCGACAACTATATTTTCCACAGAAAAGACTCCAACAACTAAGCAATATTCTACGGAGCAACCACTAGCAACTACACAGTACTCAACAGAGCAATCACCAACAACTGTACATCCTACAGAGCAAACTTCGACAATTGAACAGTATTCTACGGAACAGCCTATAGTATCTACACAGTACTCAACAGAACAATCCCCAGTAACTGAATACTTCACAGAACAACCATTCTCAACAACCGAACAATACTTCACTGGTCAACCATCAACCACTATGCAATATACCACGGAACAATATTCAACAACCGAATGGTACTCAACAGAGCTAACATCCGAACAAACTTCCACCGAATTACACACAACTTTAACAACCCCTACTACTACTGCAGGATACACGACATGCGATACGACCACCAATGGTTCCGATTGTAATATCTGTTTTAACGGTACATGTCGGCCCGTGTGCTTCAACCTAACAGTGAACCAGAGTACACCTAATTGTAGCATACTCCCAGGTAAAAGATTTCTCTTGTCGGGAGTTTTTTAAATGTGTTGTTCTCGTGTTCATCAGTCTATATATGTTTCGGTAAATATTCTCCAGTGTGACACATCATACGGTATCCAGATGAAAATTGGAGGCAACCAATTCTGGAGGGTTACCTTATGCTCCATGATCGGCAGATCATGCTTAACTTGATGATCACGATACGTGGTGATTGAACGAATGTCCTTGGGAAAATTACGATAAATCGGACATGTGACAAATATACATAGATATAGTTACAGTACACTGCTGCAAATCTGTGCAGCTATGGACCTGCTGCATTAGCGCTCTTTTGCATGCTGTACATTATTGTGTTGCGTCTCTGCACGTCCTCTTCTCGCTTATTTATATGTAGTGATTAATTGTAATTCCTTTGTGGAGTCCACTCGTAAAAGAAATTCTCTAGCAATCGCTTTTTCAGTTAATACAAAAGCGATCATTTGAATGAGTCGAGCGAAACGTTTCTTTTATGAGTGGTAAAACTAACTAACGACCGTTTCTGGGCGCGCTTCACACATGTAACACAAGAACCATTATGTGTCTTAGATATTAGATGATTGTGCATACCATTTTCTATGTTTATCATTGTGCATTGTTTGATTAGTTTTCTTTGTTTAGATATATGTGTATATTATTTTACGTACATTTGTTCAGAGAATTTTTTATTTATACAAACTGTTGAATGAATCATAGTCATTAAATAGAGTGTGATAGCTTCTTTTTTAATAATTTTTCGAATATTCAGTTTCAATTTGAAAAACACTCATGGTCGTGTTATTTTGAGCTTCTAATACCGATTCGTTTCGTCAGATATCAAATGCAAAACGCACGACGACTGTCTCTCTCAATTGGCCTGCATAAACCAACAGTGCTTGAACCCGTGCACCCTCAACAATCCGTGCGACTTCGTGGAAATTTGTCACGTCCAAGATCACAGACCGGTCTGCGTGAAAGGTAGAACATTCAAGTCAAAATTTTAACGTTTACGCAAGGGATCACGTTGAGTACTTTGTGTAATAACAAATCTTTATTTTCTCAGACGTAACCGATGAGCCTGGCTGTCCCTACTGTCCAGCTGGTACAGAGTGCGACCCCGCGACGCATACATGCGTGAAAGGTTTGTACAAGAGCGACCATCTCACTTCGATCTTCCATTCGTTTACCTCTTTTTACAGTGTACATTCGACTCGTTCTGTAAATATGTATGTATTGTACATATACATGTTGTACGTATCAAGGCGTGCAATTCAAACTCTACTTTCGATCTCACGTTCCACGATTCTCAATTCTGGAACTCTGTCTGTACATTTTCGTCGTCTTCGATATACACACTCTGAGATTCTCGATCTTGAAATAAGATCGTTCAACGTCACGATTGTTTAAGTACCAGTCTCGATCTACAAGCACTCATACACAGACACAGCGTACACAGGATGTTTTATACATATACGAGCTGATCGCCTGAGCAGTACACTTTTACACGAGCCTACCACCTTCATTTTTTACTCGTGCACTCTCTGTCTCGGGGCTATACGGGCTTTTTCTCACTCTTTCCGTAGCGGGTTGCACTAGCCACAAAGATTGCCCGCTGACAGAGGCGTGCATTGCCGGCAATTGCCAGGAACCGTGCCTGGTGCGGAATCCCTGCGTTAGCAACGCGATTTGCGTTAACACCAATCACAAGGCGGACTGCAGCTGCGACGACGGTTTCCACGGGAATGGATTCTCTTACTGCGAGCCAGGTAATTGTCCTTTATCCAATAGAAATCTAACAAACGTGATAATAACTGAATTACTTTTCTAATTTTTTTTTTGAAAGAATGTGATAATATATTAGGTAGTTTTTATTGCATTAATAAATGTAAGCGTTTGCGGGTGGTTCGTGACGTTTGTTCCAGAAGAAGAAGGCAGGAACGTGTGTCAATACAACGAAGACTGTTCGCCATCTAAGTACTGCGACCGCCTGAACCGGAAGTGCATCGACCCTTGCCTGGAGACTGACTGCGGCGCGAACGCGAACTGTTATCCGGAGAACCATCAAGCGCGATGCAAGTGTTTCCCTGGATTCGAAGGGAATCCTCTTATTGGTTGCACGCAGACCACCACGGATCCGTGCGTGCCGAATCCTTGCGGTTTGGACGCGATGTGCGAGAACGACAACGGCAATCCCGTCTGCTTCTGTCCCAAAGGACTAACTGGAAACCCGTTCGAGCAATGCAGTAAGCGACGATTACAATTTTTACAAAATTAAAACAAATTCAATCTTCCTTTTCTGATCGAGAATGAATTTTTCTAACGCAGTACCAGAGGGCGATCAATGCCTAGGTAATCCTTGTGGCGTGAATTCTGGCTGTCGAGTGCTGTCGGGACAAGTGAAATGCTTCTGTCTGCCCGGATATGAAGGGGACCCACCTTATACTCCTTGTTCGCTGCCTAGCAACCCTTGCGATCCTTCTCCTTGTGGACCAAACACCCAGTGCACTGTGCTGAGCAACGGTCTCTCCAAGTGTACTTGTCTACCAGGCTATATCGAAAGTCCCAACACAATCAGGGGATGCGTGCCCAAGTCTGACCAGTGCGTGCCTAATCCCTGTGGACTTGGAGCCACTTGTGACGCGGATAGAGTACCTCCTTGTTACTGTCCAGAGCATACCTTTGGCAATCCTTATCAGAGCTGTGCAGGTAAATATAATTAAAATTAAAGAAATAAGGTAGTATAATAGAGTTTGTGAATAAAGAAGATTTATTCCAATTATTTTGTCCTCAGCGCCTCCATCCGACATGCACGATCATTGCCTGATGGTTCCTTGTGGAAAGAATGCAGTCTGCATTGTGGAGGATGGATCACCAAGATGCAAGTGTGTCCCGCCATTCATTGGAAATCCGTACATAGACGGTTGCGAGGCAGAGTGTATCATGAACCGAGATTGCGACAGTCACTTAGCGTGCTTCAATCAGCACTGTAGAGATCCTTGTCCTGGTGTTTGCGGCGCTAACGCGAAATGTGAGGTGGCTGATCATATCCCGGTTTGTTCTTGCCTGCCTGGCTACACTGGGGATCCGTTCAGCTCTTGCAAAGTCGAGAAACCTCGTGAGTTGTCGCGATTATCACATCAAAGTTTGTTATTGACACTTTTCCAGAGATTAATTATCGAGTCTCGATTGATTTCTTTCAGCCCTTCCACCACAGAATCCTTGCATGCCGTCACCCTGCGGGCCACACAGCATCTGTCGCGTGATGAATGACCGTGCAGTTTGCTCGTGCAGCCCAGGGTATCATGGAACACCGCCATCTTGCCGTCCAGAATGTCTAGTCAGCTCAGAATGCCCCGCACACTTAGCCTGTGTAGGACAAAAGTGCGGAGACCCTTGTCCCGGTCTTTGTGGACAGAATGCTCTCTGTCAGGTGAACAATCATAATCCGATTTGCAGTTGCCCTCCGGAATATGTTGGTGATCCCTTCACACAATGCGTCAAAGAAGGTAATCCTCTTATCTGTTTGAATAGAAACGAGTAAATTGATTTCAATCTAATGCTCTTCCTATGTTTTTTTTATTTATTAGATATACCACTGCCACGGCCAAAGAATCCCTGTTTGCCATCACCCTGCGGTCCTAACGCGGAGTGCCGCGTGCAGGAGGACCATCCCGTATGCACGTGCATCAGCGGAATGTTTGGTGCCCCGCCAAATTGTAGACCAGAGTGTCTGATTCATCAAGACTGTCCGAATTACCTTTCTTGTGTTCAGAAGAAATGCGTGGATCCTTGCGCGGGATCTTGCGGGTTCAATACCAATTGTACCGTGCAGAATCATCGTCCTATGTGCCAATGTTACGATGGCTACGAGGGGGATCCTTTCTCAGGATGTAGCAAAGGTAGAAATTGTTCCATTCTTGGGTACATGTAAAACAATTTTCCATAAGAGATGTGGAATGTTAATTACTTCTGTGGTTACGTTTATGATTATTATTGTTCTTCTTTTCAGCTACTTTCCCAGTGACACTGCCATGCGACCCATCTCCGTGTGGCGCGAACGCGATCTGCAAAGAGCGGAACGGAGCTGGTTCGTGTACTTGCTTGCCAGATTACACTGGGGACCCCTACGAAGGGTGTAGACCAGAATGTGTTCAGAATTCCGACTGTGTTCATACGAAGGCTTGCATAAACAATAAGTGCAAGGATCCATGCGTGGGTGCTTGTGGCATAAACGCTCAGTGTCAAGTGATCAATCATCAACCCTCGTGCAGCTGCTTGTCCGGCTACACTGGGGATCCTTTGAAATCCTGCCACATATCACCTGGTAAATTCATGGCTCACAGAAGCAAACAGTTCAGATCTTTATTCTGCCGTTTGTTTATACAAATTTTCTTTATTCTTTTATCGTTTCAGTAACGCCACTGCCAGGAGATCCATGTCAACCATCGCCTTGCGGCCCATACAGTAATTGCAGAGTGATCGACAACCACGCAGTTTGTTCCTGTCAAACAAACTATATTGGCAGTCCTCCACAGTGTCGACCAGAGTGTGTTGTCAGTACAGATTGCACGCAGAACACGGCTTGCATCGATCAGAAATGCAGAGATCCATGTCCAGGCACTTGCGGCCAGAACGCTGATTGCCAGGTCATCAATCACAATCCAGTATGCAGTTGCACGTCTGGATACACTGGTGATCCATTCTTTGGATGCGTTAAAGAATGTAAGACTATCAATTCCTTTCATTTAATACATGTACGTATATTCTGTGGGGAGAGATGAAGATGTTTCAATGGTTTTTAAAGTCACTGGGAAGCTACCGGGACCAGAGCCAAGTGGAAATCCATGCATTCCATCGCCTTGCGGACCAAACTCTCAGTGTCGCGTGATAGACGGTTTCCCAGCGTGTTCTTGCCTACCGAATTACGTGGGCAGAGCTCCAAACTGTCGTCCAGAGTGCGTCATCAATGAAGGATGTCCTGGAAATCTCGCCTGCCAGAATGAACAGTGCGTGGATCCTTGTCCAGGATCCTGCGGAGTGAACACCTATTGTAACGTCGTGAAACATAATCCAGTTTGTATTTGCAATGCTGGATTCACTGGAGATCCATTCACTGAATGCGTGCCCATATTAGAAGGTACATTGAAAATATTTCTATCGTCGAGTTCCTCAAGTTTCGAAATTCCAAAGTTTTATACTTTCAAATTTCCTAATCTATCGAATTAAAAACGACAAATTTTCAGAGCCTACAACAACAGAGCAGCCTCGCACTCCATGCAACCCGTCCCCATGCGGAGCGAACGCGATTTGCAACGAACGAAACGGTGTCGGATCCTGCACTTGTCTGCCAGAGTACATCGGCGATCCTTACACAGGCTGCAGACCAGAATGTGTCACGAATACCGACTGTGACCGCAGCAAAGCCTGTCTGAACAACAAATGCGTGAATCCTTGTCCTGACACTTGCGGACAGGGAGCGACTTGTCGCGTGATCAACCACGCTCCATCCTGCTCCTGCTTACCCGGTTATACAGGCGATCCGTTCAACGCCTGTACAGGAATCGAAGTGACACCAGAACCGCTACCGATCAACCCTTGCGAGCCATCGCCGTGCGGACCCAACAGCAACTGTCGCGTTCATAATGGACACGCGGTGTGTCTCTGCCAAGCAGGATTCGTGGGAGTCCCTCCAACCTGTCGTCCAGAGTGTCTAGTCAGCTCCGAGTGTCCTCAGAACAAGGCTTGCATCGAGAACAAATGCGCGGATCCTTGTCCAGGTTCTTGCGGAGTGAACACGAAATGTCTGACGGTGAACCACAATCCCATTTGCACCTGCACGACTGGATACGTCGGTGATCCTCTGGTGCAGTGCACGAGACAGAACATGACTGGACCACCGTTCAAAGATGTTGGAAATCCGTGCTCTCCCAATCCATGCGGACCCAATTCTCAGTGCAGAGTGATCGGCTCTCAGCCTGCCTGTTCCTGTCTGTTGAATTTCATTGGACGCCCTCCGAATTGCAGACCAGAATGCGTTGGTAATTCCGATTGCTTCCATTCGGCGGCTTGTATAAATCAACGATGCAAGAATCCTTGCGTTGGAACCTGCGGAGAGTTAGCCAGGTGTTCGGTTCAGAATCACATTCCTATTTGCACTTGTCCTGAGGGATACGAGGGTGACGCCACTGTTCGTTGCGTCTTGGCACCTCCTCCGAGTAAGACTCGTTCTACTCTTAATATTATATTATTCGTTCTTATTTTGTGTATAATATGTATTTAATTTTCTTTATTCTTTTTTCGTTTAGCAACGGATGTAAGTGTCACGAATCCTTGTTCACCGAATCCTTGCGGTCCAAACGCACAGTGCCGCGAAAGAAACGGGGCAGGAGCCTGTGCATGCCCTCCAGACCTTATCGGGGATCCTTACGACAACGAGAAAGGGTGTCACAGAGAGTGCGAAGCGAACAACGACTGTGCTCCACAGCTTGCCTGCGTTGGTTTCAAGTGTTCCGATCCTTGTCCAAGCACCTGTGGTACTTTATCTATATGCAACGTTCAGCAACACGTTCCAGTGTGTACCTGTCCGCCAGGCTACACTGGGGACCCGTACTTCGCTTGCGAAATTAAAGAAATGACGAGTGAGTTTTCCATTAATTTTGTGAGATACAATTTGAAGACGCGGATGGTCATTGCTACAAATTCGGTGTTCAGGAGTGCCACCGTTGGATCCATGCTCACCATCGCCCTGTGGACCCAACAGCAAGTGTCGCCAGGCGAACGGTCAGGCAGTCTGCACGTGTCTTCCGGAATACAGAGGAATTCCACCTAACTGTAGACCAGAGTGCGTCGTAAACGCTGAATGCCCGCCCCATTTGGCTTGTGTGAACAAGAAATGCGCGGATCCTTGTCCAAACACTTGCGGACTAAGAGCTCAGTGTACCACTAAGAACCATAATCCTATTTGCACTTGTCCCGTAGGGTTTACGGGAGATCCATTCACTCAGTGTTCTCTTGGTAAATATAATTTTATTTAATTTTATAATGCGCTCTGTGAGAGCTTGAATAGTTGAATACGTTATTTCATTCGACAGTTATGGATATTCCATCGACAACGGAACGGCCACCGTCGTGCACACCATCACCATGCGGTCCAAACTCTCTATGTCAGATCATATCCGGAAACCCAGCGTGCTCCTGTCTGCCAAATTACATTGGCGTTCCTCCAGAGTGCAGGCCAGAGTGTATTCTGAGCTCAGAATGCAAGAGTCACTTTGCATGCGTGAACCAGAAGTGTCAAGATCCTTGCCCAGGATCCTGCGGCGTTAACGCTCAGTGTCACGTGTTGAACCACATCCCTGTCTGCACCTGTATGGATGGATTCACTGGCGATCCGTTCACGCAATGCACAGTGATTCCACCGAGTAAGAAAATACTTGATTCTTATTTTATTTAAACAGTCAACGATCTGGGATTTTAATATTTTTTTTATATTATGTTTTTTCCAGCTACCGTACCACCTGTCAGCGACCCATGCAGTCCATCGCCTTGCGGACCAAACGCTATATGCAAGAATGGCGACTGCGAATGCCCACCAGAGTATATTGGCAACCCTTACGAAGCCTGTCGACCAGAGTGTATTCTAAATTCAGAGTGTCCACGCGATAAGACCTGTCTGAAGAACAAATGCAAGGATCCTTGCCCTGGAACTTGTGGACAGAACGCAGTCTGTGACATAGTGAATCATATTCCTGTTTGCTCTTGCCTACCTGGATACGTTGGAGATCCTTTCGTCAGCTGTCGTATTCAGCCTCAAAGTAAATACCTTTCACAGAAAACAGTTGAATATTCTCTTGCGATGTATTCTATAATATTACACTTATGAATTACATCTGTGCTGTAGTTCCACAAGCTTCGAAGGACCCGTGTTCTCCTGTTTCACCCTGTGGACCAAACAGCCAATGCCGCAATGTCGAGGACCACGCTGTGTGCTCTTGTCTCCAAGGATACCTCGGTTCGCCACCATCCTGCAGACCAGAGTGCGTGGTCAGTTCAGAGTGTCCACCGACTCGTGCCTGCGTGAACAAGAAGTGCACGGATCCTTGCTTGGGCTCGTGTGGTTTGAACGCCAGATGCGAGGTCATCAATCACTCGCCTATCTGCAGTTGCCTTTCTGGACAAACTGGAGATCCGTTCAAGAGCTGCTACGACATCCCAGGTATGAAACTTTCGATTTATAAAATAGAGAATTCTCTGGTGAAAGCGAAGATAGAAGAATTTTTCATTCTTATCGTGTGTTGCTTTTTCTAGTTAAACCTGAAGTCAAAGACACGGGAGATCCTTGCAACCCATCACCCTGCGGACCGAACGCGCAATGCCAAAACGCGAACGGCTATCCATCCTGTTCTTGTCTGCCAAATTACATTGGTACTCCACCGTCCTGTCGCCCAGAGTGTCTGATAAATCCTGATTGCCCGACAGACAAGGCTTGCATAAACTCAAAGTGCACCGACCCTTGTCCAGGATCCTGTGCGGAGAACGCCAAGTGCCTCGTTGTCAACCACGCAGTTACTTGCTCGTGTTCATCCGGTTACACAGGAAATCCATTCGTCCAGTGCATCGTATTAGACGGTTCGTTCATATAAATATCACAATTGTTCACGGTTTGAAATGTAAAATTACATTTTCACATTTAAAATCGCAGAGGAAGCCATCAATCCGTGCGAGCCATCGCCGTGCGGTCCAAACGCTATCTGCCAACAACGTGACAACGTTGGTGCTTGTATATGCATAGAAGACTATCACGGAAATCCCTACGAAGGCTGTCAACCAGAGTGCATCCTCAGCTCGGACTGTCCAACCAACAAAGCCTGTGTGCGCAACAAGTGCGAGGATCCTTGTCCAGGAATATGCGGCATCCAAGCTCAGTGCTCGGTCATCAATCACATTCCAACATGTACCTGTCAACCAGGTTACATTGGCGATCCCTTCACCAGTTGCACTCTACCGATCTACCAGGAAACGGAACCCACAGTGGTCGATCCTTGCAGCCCGTCCCCTTGTGGGCCCAACAGTTTGTGCAGGGCAGTGAACAACCAAGCAGTGTGCACTTGTCAGGAATCCTTCGTCGGTTCGCCACCTAACTGCAAGCCTGAGTGCGTCGTCAATTCGGAGTGTCCTCAGAATAGGGCTTGTTATAAGTACAAGTGCAGCGATCCTTGTCCTGGAACGTGTGGAGTGGGAGCCAATTGTCGGGTGATTAATCACAATCCACTGTGCAGCTGTCCACAGGGCACTACGGGAGATCCTTTCTCCAGGTGCTTCCCACAGATGAGTGAGTATTTCAAATACATACGTAGTATTCTCGTGATGCCAGTAATTTTGTGAGAACAGTAAATGTAATATTGAGAATTGTGTTTCTTTTGTGTACAGTTACACCAGTGCCACCAGTGGGCGATCCTTGCAGTCCAAGTCCATGCGGTCTGTACGCAGAATGCAGAACAATTGGCGATCAAGCCGCTTGCTCTTGCCTGAAGAATTACATAGGGCTACCACCTAACTGTCGTCCAGAATGTGTCGTGAACACGGATTGTCCATCTAATCAAGCTTGCATTTCCGAGAAATGTCGAGACCCTTGCGTGGGATCTTGTGGACAAAACGCAGACTGCAGGGTGCAGAATCACATTCCAGTTTGCTTGTGCCAAGCTGGATACACTGGTGATGCCTTCAGCTTGTGCTCGCAGATAATAGGTATTTATTCGATTCTGTTCGTTGAGTTTTCATTTCATTTTTAGATGGATTAACTTCACATGGTGTATATACTGTTTCTTTCGCAGAACCACAACCAAAACCTTCAGAGGACCCCTGCAACCCATCACCTTGCGGGCCAAACGCAGTATGCAACGAAGGTATTTGCGCGTGTCTTCCAAACTACTTCGGCGATCCTTACGCGTACTGCCGTCCAGAGTGCACTATGAACTCGGACTGCTCTCGAACGAAGGCGTGCGTCAATAGTAACTGCGTGGATCCTTGCGTGGGAACGTGTGGAACCAGCGCGAAGTGCGACGTGGTCAACCACATTCCCATGTGCAGTTGCTCTGCTGGTACTACTGGAGATCCGTTCACATTGTGTCGGCCACAATTACCTGAAGGTGAGTCCAGTTTCTTTATTTTCGCTCATTGTATCTCATAAAAATGTATTTCATATGGCTACGATTTTGTTCAATGTTAATTTTCCAGAACCAAGGAAACAGCCATGCACGCCGTCTCCTTGTGGACCAAACAGCATCTGCAAGGAGATCAACGACCACGCGGTTTGTACTTGTCAGGCAGGATTCATTGGCAGTCCTCCTGGCTGCAGACCAGAGTGCGTCGTTAGTGCAGAGTGTCCTTTGACTCAGGCGTGTCTCAATAATAAGTGCCAGGATCCTTGTCCTGGTACTTGCGGTCAAAATTCTAAGTGCCAAGTTGTCAATCACAATCCGATATGCAGCTGCTACGAGGGTCACACTGGAGATCCGTTCACCAGATGCTACCTGCTGCCCAGTAAGTTTTCATCTGACTGTTTTTTTTTTTTTTTTTTTACTTTGAAATATTAAAGATAACACGAATTTTTTTGCAAGACTGCACGAATATAATTGAATTTTCAGAGACACCACCAACGCCAACCAACCCGTGCCAACCATCCCCGTGCGGACCGAACGCAGAGTGTCAAGTGCGCGGTGACAGTCCAGCGTGTTCGTGTATCGAGAATTACATCGGTGTTCCGCCGAATTGTAGACCCGAGTGTACGATCAATCCGGAGTGTCCGCCACATCTCGCTTGTATGCAACAAAAGTGTCGCGATCCGTGTGTCGGTTTGTGCGGTTCGAATGCTCAGTGCTCGGTGGTGAATCACCACGCCGCGTGTGCTTGTGTCGAAGGTTACACCGGGAATCCGTTCAGCGTGTGTGAGCCTATCGCCAAGGGTAAGTACACCGAGAGCAAAAAATATTTCATCTTTTACCTTTCTCTCTTTCCGCTGCAAATCTCGCCGTTTGCACGCAGGCGAGCCACAGGTAAGTGCTTCTTCTCACCTTTCATAACGCGATCGTCGCGTTCTCTAACAAGTATCGCGCGATTTCGTCGACGATAGGCGACGAACTAATGGTAGGCCCTAACGAACTCGGTGACGAAGCGTCACGATCGTTGCCAGAATCACGAGAATCATCATCCGCACTCATCTTAGAACGGGAATCGATAATTGCGTAGATATCCCTGCGATTAACGAGTCCATCGTGATGAGCACGCCTACGAAATCCTCATGCGTACGATCTAAGAATGTAATCACGAATGAAATAACCGTGTTATGAGATCGAATGGTGGCGGGGCCTATGGAGTATATAGGCTCTAATCGCACTCACCCCTGAATTGTACCCGATAACCAGTTCACCCCCAAGAATAGAAACAACATTGCACGCATTGACCCTATCCAAATGTATCGCTTAAATACTGATAACTAGAAGAATAGCCTGATGTGTAATGCCCTGCATCGATGTTACGAAAATGGTTGGAACACTTGATCCCCTGAATGAGGCACCCCCGTTACCCTGGACACGTGACAATTAACCCGTAAAAAAAAAACGGTGCGAGCTTCTATCCCTGACTAAAGATCGAAACTGACCCTGGAGACACGCTTTTATTAGAAAAACTACAATATATAATAGTAACGAAGATTTCGTACCCATATTAATAAAACTCACTGTTAATAAGTGTTTAGAAGAGAGTAGCCCCAGAAAACACGCATTTCACAAGCCATAAACACCTTAACACCCCATGCCAAAGCGAAAACACCGACCATTGAAACCAGCCGCTAAAGGATCAACCATGCGCAAGCCTTCGATCGCTTGCTGTTCAACGAAGCTTCCGCTTGTCCCTCGATCATTCATTCGCAAATTCGTCGTAGCATTCGAACGAGGAAACTTCCACGCCGTCGCACAAGCTTTGACCGACCCACAAGTTGCATGCCCCATGAAATATAAGCGAAAAACTATTGTTCTCTTTCCGACCAGATGTACCCATAGACGTTAGGAGACCATGCGAGCCTTCCCCGTGCGGCACCAACGCCGTTTGTCGCGAGAACAATGGCGTTGGCTCTTGTTCCTGTCTGACAGACTACATAGGTGACCCGTACCAAGGATGCAGGCCCGAATGCACCCAAAATTCCGATTGCTCCAAGACAATGACCTGCGTGAGGCTCAAGTGCAAGGACCCCTGTCCAGGAACCTGCGGATTGCAGGCCCGATGCGAAACGATCAATCACGTGCCAGTCTGTTCTTGTAACCCCGGATACACTGGCAACCCGTTCACCTATTGCTCCCCAGTTCCGATTGCTCGTAAGATCTCACTTCGTACGATGTACTTTTGCATTATCCAGAGGTTTTATTATTGTTAGATCGAGTTAGGCACGTCGCGCGAGTAGTTGAACGAGCACCTAGCTTGACGTAGATGGAAATTTGCATATCTAGGCACTGTTTGATTCTGCAGTCCTGACATGGATGAAATAGTAGGAAAGTTAATCCGATTTTCCCCCATACAGCGAACCTTCTACAAACAGACCCCTGTATTCCAACCCCATGTGGACCGAATAGTCAATGTCGAAACGTGAACGACCACGCTGTGTGCACCTGTCTGCCGAGTTTCATCGGAACCCCGCCAAGCTGTCGACCCGAGTGCGTGGTGAACGGCGAGTGCACGCGGGAACTCGCGTGCATCAATCAAAAGTGCGCGTCCCCGTGCGTGAACTCGTGCGGTATCAACACGCAATGCAAGGTGATCAACCACAGCCCCATATGCATCTGCAATATCGGATACACCGGTGACCCGTTCACCAAATGTTTCCCCGCTCCACGTAAGGATACTTCTCTATTGGCAGTTCGATCATCCATCATCGATCACTTGATACTTTAACCCCTCATTTCGATTAAACTTCAGGATTAACCGACGAGTCCTCTCTCGCGAGGCTCACACGCCATCATCAGAAATCGCTCACGAGCTAGATTTCAATAATTAGCAGCTTCCACGATTTGCTTTGATTCTCATCAAACTCGTTGCTCTCACAAGATACGCTTCATAAAACAATTTCATCATCGAAGCAGCCCATCTCAGCTTATATTATGTTATACAATGCGCTTGCTAGGCTTCATGAAGTTCTCACAGAGTGGGAAATCAGTTCGCTCCGTATGAATGGCTTCGCTCAAACTTCGTTAGTCGTAATATTAAAACTGAATTGTAGAACCACCCCAGAACGACTTTGCCCTGGTCCCCAAAGACCCGTGCGTGCCAACCCCTTGCGGCATGTACGCGGAATGCAGGAACATCGGTGGCACACCCTCTTGTTCCTGTCTGCCAAGGTACATCGGATCCCCGCCGACCTGTCGACCAGAATGTCGCGTAAACTCCGACTGCCCCATGAACTTCGCCTGCTCCAACGAGAAGTGCAGAGATCCTTGTCAAGGATCCTGCGGTGTCACGTCCCTCTGCACAGTTTACAATCACGTGCCCGTGTGCACGTGTCCCGAAGGATACACCGGAGACCCTTTCAGCAATTGTTACCCTGCCCCTGTCGCATCAAGTAAGAAAAACCTATCGAATCGAAAGCGGGAAGTCGCAGAGGATTTAATTAAACTGGAGCACCAACGTCACGTTTATTCCTTCCATAGCCGAGCCAACAGTTACCGACCCGTGTGCGTCTTCACCCTGTGGCTCCAACGCACGATGCGATAATGGGATTTGCATGTGTTTACCCGAGTATCTGGGTGATCCCTATGTGGGTTGTCGACCAGAGTGCGTCTTGAATACAGATTGCCCGCAGAACAGAGCCTGCGTGGGGAACAAGTGCGTTGATCCTTGTCCTGGTACCTGTGGTCGAAACGCGCAGTGTCTCGTGTATAACCATGTACCCATGTGCAGTTGTCCTGTTGGAATGGTTGGGAACGCGTTCGTTCAATGCTCTGTCGCACAAGGTAGAATTCGAGGAATTTGTTCCCCATATATTAACAAAAAGAATTTTGTTTCGGGATTTATTTTAAATTGCCGACGACGTTATGACGATCATAGATACTACGAAGAGGAATCCCTGTTCGCCGTCACCTTGCGGACCAAATAGCGTCTGTCGAGAGGTGAATGATCAACCTGTCTGCTCCTGCGTCGCAGGATTCTTGGGTATACCGCCTGCTTGTAGACCAGAGTGCACAGTCAGCTCTGATTGTTCTCTGACAGAAGCTTGTAGCAATCAGAAGTGTATAAACCCTTGTCCTGGTACTTGTGGATTCAGAGCTGTTTGCAACGTTGTCAATCATAATCCGATATGCAGCTGTTTGCCTGAACATACTGGCGATCCATTCGTTCAGTGTATTCCACGACGTAAGATCTGTTCCTTCCAGATTCCATAATTCTTCGAAGAGTTGTAGTTGATACGCGGAAGTAATCGATGGGATATACTTTTAGCGCCTCAGCCTGTGTTGATACATAACCCATGCGAACTCTCGCCGTGTGGACCAAACGCTCAATGTAGAGTCATCAACGATGCGCCCTCTTGCTCCTGTTCACCGGAATTTATAGGAACCCCTCCGAATTGTAGGCCAGAATGCGTCAGTAATAGCGAATGTCCCAGTCAGTTTGCTTGTATCAATCAGAAGTGCAGAGATCCTTGTCCTGGGTCCTGTGGAGCTAACGCCGAGTGTCGCGTGGTCAGTCATACTCCCATGTGCGTCTGTCCTAGCGAGTACACCGGGGATCCTTTCACTCAATGTACCCTTCGACCACGTAAGAATCAAGAGACACTTTTCACAGTATTTTCTAGTCGTCGTCAAAGATTTTGCTACCTTGACTGTATTAAGAACACCATAATATCCATTTGCTACTATCGTTACTTTACAACGAAGCGATCCTGAGCAGTCGAAACCTTTGACTCTGACAATGAGTACCCGAAAAGTTCTTCGTTTCGACGATTTCTTTAATTACCCCAAAACTTTTTAGCCGTCCCGATCAATCTTTCTCCATGCACTCCATCACCGTGCGGTTTCAACGCCATATGCAAAGAACAGAATGGCGTAGGCTCTTGTTCCTGTTTACCGGATTACATTGGCAACCCCTACGAAGGGTGCCGACCCGAGTGTGTCGTCGACACGGACTGTTCGTCCATGTTGAGCTGCATGCGCTCGAAATGTCAAGACCCCTGTCCGGGCACTTGTGGCACGAATGCTGAGTGCAAGGTCATCAATCATCGTCCTGCCTGCACGTGCATTGAAGGTTACAGTGGGAATCCGTTCCAATACTGCACCTTGATGCGTGAGATAGGTACAACCGGAATATTCTTTGTTTCCTCTCCAATCGATATATTAAAATTTTCGAGGATGATCATTATGGAGTTAAAATCTTGTAGAGGATGAAACGAAGTACAAGGATCCGTGCAACCCATCGCCCTGCGGACCAAACAGTCAGTGTCGCGTGATAAACGGTCAAGGAGTCTGCTCCTGTCTCCCAGAATACACAGGCACACCTCCAATGTGTCGTCCCGAGTGTGTTCTGAACTCGGAGTGTCCTCAGGACCGCGCGTGTGTTAACCAGAAGTGCGTGAACCCCTGTCCAGCCTCCTGTGGCACGTTCGCCACCTGCGTGGTCAGGAACCACAGTCCAATCTGCGCTTGCAGAGAGTCTTACACCGGAGATCCTTTCACTAGATGCTTCCCAGTTCAACGTAAGACGTTTGAAGTCACTTCACAGCAATTCAAACTGTTTCAATATCGAACAGAAACGTCATTTAGCTGATCACTCTTTTAGAATCTGTACCACCTGGAGCAATCGAGCCTTCGCGACCCTGTTTACCTTCCCCCTGTGGCCCATACTCCGAATGTCGAGTGGTTAACGGCGGTCCATCCTGTCAATGTCTGTCTGCCTACATTGGCAGTCCTCCAAACTGCAGACCAGAGTGCACAGTCAACTCTGACTGTCCTAGTAACAGAGCTTGCATTAGGCAGAAGTGCGTGGACCCCTGTCCAGGATCTTGTGGAGTGGGAACTCAATGTAGCGTGATCAATCATGTGCCTATGTGCACGTGTATGCAGGGATACACAGGAGATCCATTCAGTAATTGCTACCCAACACCACCGCAATGTAAGGCTTAATCTTCCTTCGATTATTCCCTCGATTTTGAAATCGATCGGGTACTGTGATTCCTATGTTTAAAACATTCTTGCAGTACCACCCCCCGAATCAGACCCTTGCAATCCATCGCCATGCGGACCAAACGCTCAATGTAACGCAGGAGTATGCACTTGTTTGCCGGATTATCAAGGCGATCCTTACACCAGCTGTCGCCCAGAGTGTGTTCTCAATAACGACTGCCCTCAAAACAGAGCTTGCGTACGCAACAAGTGCGTGGACCCTTGTCCAGGCACCTGTGGCAGAAACGCGATCTGCAACGTTCTGAATCACGTACCCATGTGCAGCTGTCCACCAGAAATGGCTGGCAATGCGTTTATATCTTGCGATAGGATCGAAGGTACGACGATCGATAAGTAATCAAAGATCATTTTGCGGGAGGAATCAGAGATCGAAGAATGACGTTGACACATTTCAATTTAGAACCACTTCAGACGAATCCCTGCAACCCGTCACCTTGCGGACCCAATAGTCAGTGCAGAGCCATAAATGGGCAGGCAGTGTGCTCCTGCGTGCCAGGATACCTTGGCAGTCCACCCAGCTGTAGACCAGAGTGCGTTGTCAGTTCCGACTGTCCCAGAAATCAAGCTTGCAACAACCAGAAGTGCATCAATCCTTGCTCTGGCACTTGCGGATTGAGGGCACTGTGCCAGGTTGTCAATCACAACCCTGTGTGCAGTTGTCCTTCCGGTTTCACGGGAGATCCCTTCACTAGATGCGAATTTATCAGTAAGAATCTACCTCTTTGCTTTTGTACACCTTATTCCTGAAGAATCGTTTGGAGAAAGATGCACCGTGACTGGTTTGTGCTCGTAGCTGTGAGCCCACCTCAGGAAGATACTTGCGCGTCCTGCCAGTGCGGCCCCAATTCCGTGTTCCAAACGATCAACGACAAACCATCGTGCGCCTGTTTGCCCGATTTCATCGGTTCTCCGCCGAACTGTAGGCCAGAGTGCGTGAGCAATAGCGAGTGCTCGAGCAATTTGGCCTGCGTCAATCGAAAATGTCGAGACCCATGTCCAGGCTCGTGTGGTTCGAACGCGGAGTGCAGAGTGGTCAGTCATACCCCGATGTGCGCCTGTCTGGCCGGATTCACAGGCGATCCCTTCACGCAGTGCTCTCCGAGACGACGTAAGATTTGTGTTTTACAAAAGAACAGCAATATTTGTAAGTGCCCATGGTCAAAGCTTCTAAAGAAAAGTCTATATTCGGAGGAGAATTAAATTATGCAAATTACACAGAAATTTACACGAACACAAGAACAAAAGGAAACAGAAACACTCCCTAACGACTAAACCCTTTGGATTGTTTTAACACCCCTTTGGAGTTAGTATTTATATTTGTGTGTTAATCTTATTAACAAAAGGAATAACTCACGGATTTAACGCCTCATAGAAAGATACGTAACAAACGTTAAGCTTGCCCTGTGGCCCATTTTTAGCCGAGATCGTATCCACGCCGCAGTCTCCCTGCACCCCGTCGCCCTGCGGCCCTAACGCCGTTTGCAAAGAGCAAAACGGTGCAGGCTCGTGCACCTGCGCCCCGGATTACATAGGGAACCCGTACGAAGGATGTCGACCCGAGTGCACCCTGAATTCCGACTGCCCCTCGAACCTGGCCTGCATCAGGTCCAAGTGCCAGGACCCGTGCCCCGGCACGTGCGGCCAGAACGCCGATTGCGCGGTGATCAATCACCTGCCCAGCTGCACTTGCCGTGCTGGCTTCACGGGGGATCCCTTCGTGAACTGTAACCTCCAGCCAACGACTACCCGTAAGTCTAAACGTGACGCCACTGATCATCCTCACCGCCATCGTCACGCTTAGAGAAACAAACGTCTAACGTTAGAAACGCTTCCTCATTCGTTCATCAACGACGTGCGATTCGTCTGCAATTAACCGACTAATCCGGAAAGAATGACATGGCATCGAGAGTGGGTTGAGAGTCCTCGAAAGTGATTGGGACGAGCGATTCTGAGAGAATTCTTCACCAATTGCAGCCCTCCCAGAAGGAAACCCCTGTAGCCCCTCGCCATGCGGACCCAACAGCTTGTGCCGTGTGAACAACGGTCAAGCTGTTTGTTCTTGCCTCCCTGACTACGTTGGCAGTCCCCCTGGATGTCGACCGGAGTGCGTAGTCAGCTCGGAGTGTCCCTTGAACAAAGCTTGCGTTAATCAGAAGTGCACAGAGCCCTGCGCTGGTCGCTGCGGCGCTAATACGGATTGCAGAGTCGTGAATCATAGTCCGATCTGTGCTTGCAAGCTGGACTTCACCGGAGACCCCTTCGTCAGATGCTTCCCAACGCCAAGTAAGAATTCGAACGTTCCCTGGAGAAAAGGGTTTCTTTAAAACGAAGAATAGTTTAGAAAATAATCCACTAAATGGAAAGATTAGTATGTTTATGAATCACTCTAATAGTAAATTATCGCTTGAACGATTAATCTTACCCTATCCCCGACGAAAATGATGTAACCTTATTAAAACCACCCCAAATTAATCGCTCATATAGAAAGATCTAATACCCCTAACCTGGAATGAGAGAACTACCACGTTAAGAGCTTTTTAAGGAAACATAAGAAAACTTCTTTTCAGAACCACTGCCAACCCCCGTCGAAAACACCTGTATACCATCCCCTTGTGGGCCAAACGCGGAGTGCCGTGAAATCGGAGGCTCCCCGTCCTGTTCCTGTTTACCAAATTACATGGGAAGCCCACCCAACTGTAGGCCAGAGTGCACCATAAACCCAGACTGTCCCAGTAATCGAGCCTGTATGAACCAAAAGTGCAGAGACCCGTGTCCTGGTTCTTGCGGAGTCGGCGCCATTTGCAACGTGATCCATCACACCCCCGCGTGTTCTTGCCCCGAGGGTCTCACGGGAGATCCATTCACTAGTTGCCAACCAGTACCACCTCGGCGTAAGACCTCTCATTCACAATCTGTGATTCTTGATAGTTCGAGTAGTATATCGTTTAATTACATTTTCCTTTCTAATGATGAGTTCGAAGATTTAGTAAGCACAGATATTGGAGTATATACCAACCAGTCATATATAATAATTTTACAGCACCGGAAATTCCGATAGACCTCTGCAACCCCTCACCCTGCGGCCCAAATGCAGAATGCAATAACGGCGTTTGCACTTGTCTCCCCGAATACCGTGGAAACCCGTACGAAATCTGTCGACCTGAATGCGTTCTCAACGATGATTGCTCCCAGAATACAGCTTGCGTTCGCAACAAATGCGTAGATCCTTGCATAGGAACTTGTGGTCAGAACGCCATTTGCAACGTGTACAATCACGTGCCTATGTGCAGCTGTCCGGCTGGGATGTCTGGAAACGCGTTCGTCCTTTGCACCGTCCTGAGAGGTGCATATCTTACAACCAATTCTATTTCAGTCTCGCACAGTTACTTTTCTCTGGCTTGTGCAATATAAAGCTTCTCTTTAGAACCGATACCAGTTGGACCAGCAGACCCCTGCAGACCATCCCCGTGTGGCCCCAACAGCCAGTGTCGAGTAACGAACGAGCAAGCGGTCTGCTCTTGCGTTCAAGGATACCTAGGAACCCCGCCTTCCTGCAGACCGGAGTGCGTGGTTAGCTCAGACTGTCCACGAAATCTGGCCTGCAGCAATCAGAAATGCATAGATCCTTGCTTGGGTACCTGTGGTTTGAGGACACAGTGCCAAGTGGTGAATCATAATCCTATTTGCAGCTGCCTTCCAAGGCACTCTGGGGACCCCTTTACCAGATGCGATCCTATAAGTAAGAAATATTGCGAATTTACCGAATCAACCCTTGAATTGCGTGTTTTTAATCACGAATCTGATCTCTTAGTGGATACACCAGTTGCACCTGTGAACCCTTGCCAACCGTCCCCCTGCGGACCAAACTCCCAGTGTCGCGTGGTGAACGACTCGCCCTCTTGCTCGTGTCTGACCGAATTTATCGGAACACCGCCTAATTGTAGGCCAGAGTGTGTCAGTAATAGCGAGTGTGCTTCTCATCTCGCCTGCGTGAACCAGAAATGTCGAGATCCTTGTCCAGGCGCCTGTGGATCGAACACAGAGTGTCGCGTGGTCAGTCACACGCCTATGTGTGTCTGCTTGGGCGGGTACACCGGGGATCCTTTCACCCAGTGTGTTGTCCAATCACGTAAGACAGTTGAATACTTTGGTTAATATCGTTTGATTAAATTAGAGTCGATTGCAACTCGGTGCATCTTATTGTAGCAACGATAGTTGAGAACGTGTCACCCTGTACGCCGTCACCCTGTGGAGCGAACGCAGTGTGCAAAGAGCAAAACGGAGCCGGATCTTGCACCTGTTCACAAGATTACATCGGAAATCCTTATGAAGGCTGTCGTCCAGAGTGTACACTGAACTCTGATTGCGTGTCGAATATGGCTTGCATACGTTCCAAGTGTCAGGATCCTTGTCCGGGAATCTGCGGTCTGAACGCGATTTGCCAAGTGATCAACCACTCGCCAGCTTGCACTTGCATGCCTGGACTCACTGGCGATCCTTTCAGATACTGCAATCCCATTGTACAAGCCGGTAATTACAAATTTTCTTTCAGAAACTCATTAACTATAATATACGGAAAATTGGAAATTAAATCGGACACTCGTCCTGACGTAAATTATTTCAAAATTAGAACCGCTTCCAAGCGAGCCCTGCAACCCGTCTCCCTGCGGACCAAACAGTCAATGTCGAGCAGTGAACAATCAACCAGTCTGCACGTGTCTCCCAGAATACATCGGAAGTCCCCCTGGATGTCGACCAGAGTGCGTAATAAGCTCTGAGTGCCCACCAAACAGAGCTTGCGTGAGGAACAAGTGCGTCAATCCTTGCCCTCAGCCTTGCGGCTCGAATACCAACTGCATGGTCCTCAATCACAGCCCCATTTGTAGTTGCAAACAGGGATTCACCGGAGATCCTTTCAGTAGATGCTTTTCCACGCCAAGTAAGATCGACCAGACCCTGAAACTGTTACCAAAACGCGTTTCAATTTCTATAAAAGGATTCTTTTAGCACCCACACCCGGCCCAGTTGTTCAGAATCCTTGCGTACCATCGCCATGTGGACCGTACGCGGAATGTCGCGATATTGGCGGCGCGCCCTCTTGCTCTTGCCTCAGATCATATATCGGTAGCCCACCGAACTGTAGACCCGAGTGTACCATCAATTCTGACTGTCCCAGTAGTCAAGCTTGCATAAACGAAAGGTGCAGAGACCCATGTCCGGGTTCCTGTGGGTTATCAGCTACCTGTAACGTAATAAATCATACACCCTCTTGCACCTGTCCGGATGGTTTCACGGGAGATCCTTTCACCAACTGTTACTTCAAGCGTAAGCAATCTTCTCAAGAGAATTCAGAGAGTTCTAATCAATACTTCTTGCTAATTCGATTTATTTAAATTCTATGGAATTGCTTTCTTTTAAACTAATCCAGCGGTAGAAGAACCAGTAAGACCTGCAGACCCTTGCAACCCGTCTCCTTGCGGTCCAAACGCAATCTGCACGGAAGGTAGCTGCTCTTGTCTTTCAGAGTATCAGGGAGATCCCTACACAGGTTGTCGTCCGGAGTGCGTTCTGAACAACGATTGTCCGCTGACGCAAGCTTGCATTCGCAACAAATGCGTGGACCCATGCCCTGGAACTTGCGGTCAGAACGCTCAATGCAACGTCTACAATCACGTACCCATGTGCAGTTGTCTGCCTGGCATGACAGGAAACGCTTTCATTTCCTGTCGTCCCAGTAGAGGTACGTGTCACTCAAACCGTGTATCACCTGTCAAAATATTCATTACGAGCGATAGCGTAGGTCGCGAGAAACAGGAACGAGTTTTACAGAGTTCCTAAAATAGCCAACTCAATTAAAACGTCACAGCATCTTTAACCTCGCCCATTCTAGGCCCCGAAGACCCCTGCAACCCGTCGCCTTGCGGGCCCAACAGCGTCTGTCGCGTGATAAACGAGCAACCAGTCTGCTCCTGCGTGTCCAGTTTCATAGGAACGCCTCCGTCGTGCAGGCCCGAGTGCACCGTCAGCTCGGACTGTCCGCGGGACCAAGCGTGCAGCAATCAGAAGTGCGTGAACCCCTGCGCGGGCTCCTGCGGCGTGAGGGCGCAGTGTCAAGTGATCAATCACAATCCCGTGTGCAGCTGTCCAGCTGGCTTCACGGGCGATCCGTTCGTGCGATGCGAGCCTAAACGTGAGCCACGATTTATTAACCGATCACTCGACCGGATAATAGGTGTTGAACGGTGCTGTTAACGGGACCGTGGTTCGTCTTTTCAGTCGAGGAGCCGGTCACGCCTATCAATCCCTGTCAGCCGTCGCCGTGCGGGCCCAACGCGGTCTGCCAGGTGGCGAACGACTCGCCCTCTTGCTCCTGCATGCCCGAATTCGTTGGAGCGCCGCCCAATTGTAGACCAGAGTGTATCAGTAACAGCGAGTGCGCTGGTAACCTTGCGTGCATCAATAACAAATGCAGAGACCCTTGTCCTGGATCGTGTGGAGCTAACGCTGAGTGTCGCGTGGTCAGCCATACCGCTATGTGCGTGTGTCTGGCTGGTTACCAGGGTGATCCGTTCACCCAGTGCACCTTAACGCAAAGTAAGATAGTCTGTGAACCTGTCGAAATTGAAAATGACCTTAGTTTTGGATGATGGAGATCATTCGTGGATTTCGTATTTTAGCGCAAATGCAACCACTTCCTTCGAGCCCGTGCACACCATCACCCTGCGGTTCGAACGCTGTTTGCAAAGAGCAAGCTAACGTGGGTTCTTGTTCCTGTCTACCCGACTACATAGGCAATCCTTACGAAGGCTGTCGTCCAGAGTGTATCATAAATTCCGATTGCCCTTCCACTCGCGCTTGCATTCGTTCCAAATGCCAGGATCCTTGTCCTGGCGCTTGTGGCACGAACGCCGAGTGCCAGGTGGTCAATCATTTGCCAAACTGTAACTGCTTCCCTGGTTACACTGGCCAACCCTACCAGTTCTGTCAGTTGATCACAACGCCACTTGGTAAAAAGAATCTTCAATTCAAACGTCCGCTTAATTTATACGTCGCCACGAAAGATTTACGATCCCACTTTTCCTGACCATAGTCGAGGATAAGAGAGACCCATGCTCACCGTCACCTTGTGGACCAAACAGTAGATGCCAAGTCGTTAACGACCAGGCTGTTTGCACCTGTCTACCAGAGTTCACTGGCTCACCCCCAGGATGTCGACCAGAGTGCGTGGTCAGCGCAGAGTGTCCCACGAATTTAGCTTGCGTCAATCAGAAGTGCAAGAATCCTTGCCCAGGACATTGTGGCCTAAACGCTGAGTGCAACGTTATCCACCATAGTCCCATTTGTGCTTGTAGACAAAAGTATACCGGTGATCCATTTACTCGTTGCTTTTCTATGCCAGGTGAGAAACGCTTCCTACATCTAAATTCTTTAAGAAACTGCAAGCTATAATTCTAGTTCCTGTGTGACAATTTCGTGAACCATTTGTAGAACCTCCGACAGCACTGGTGCCATTCAATCCATGCGTTCCGTCGCCCTGCGGTGCAAACGCAGAGTGTCGCAACGCCAATGGTATACCTTCCTGTTCCTGTTTGCAAAACTACATAGGCAGTCCACCGAACTGTCGTCCAGAGTGCACCATCAACTCTGACTGTTCTCCTAGTCAAGCTTGCATGAGAGAAAAATGCAGAGACCCTTGTCCTGGCTCCTGCGGCGTTTCTGCTCAGTGTACCGTCATGAATCACGTGCCAATTTGTAGCTGTCTCGAGGGCTACACTGGCGACCCCTTCAGCAATTGTTATCCAAAACCACCGCGTAAGACATCCACCCTTGTCTCCTAACTTCTACCTATGTTTAGTTCGAAAATCGTCATTATTATTGTATCGATTTTTAGAGCCAATAGTTCCCGACGATCCTTGCAATCCGTCACCCTGCGGACCGAACGCAGAATGCAACAACGGAATCTGTACTTGTTTACCCGAGTACAGAGGAGACCCCAATGTAGGATGTCGACCAGAGTGCGTTCTCAATACCGATTGCCCTCAAAACAGAGCTTGCGTACGCAACAAGTGCAACGATCCTTGTGTCGGCACCTGCGGACAGAATGCAGTTTGCGATGTTTTCAATCACATCCCCATGTGCAGTTGTCCGTTTGGCATGAATGGCAATGCATTTGTTCTCTGTTCCCCTGTTCAAGGTACTCCTATTTTTCTCTTTCTCTCTATACTAAATGATAGAAGATCAATACATAATCGGATATATGCAAAATCCGCGGTCTAATCATTATTTTGACCGCCAACGATGCTCATATCTTGACGTCCCCTTAGAAGTGACCCCGGAAACGCCATGCAACCCATCCCCATGCGGTCAGAACAGTCAGTGTCGACCAGTTAATGGCCAAGCAGTTTGTTCCTGCGTGCCTGGCTACGTAGGTAGTCCTCCGTCTTGTAGACCAGAGTGTGTAGTCAGCTCGGAGTGTGCCAGGAGCGAGGCGTGCAGCAACTTGAAGTGTGTGAATCCTTGCGTGGGAAGCTGCGGCATCCGCGCGCAGTGTCAGGTCATCAATCACAACCCCGTGTGCAGTTGCCCCGCGGGATTATCGGGAGACCCGTTCGTCAGATGCGATGCCATCAGTAAGAGAACCTCCAACTCCCAAGAAAATACTTTTTCGATTATCCGATATTAATTTGATCGATCGAACGACACAATTTATTTAAGAGAAAATTTTTTTAACCAGTGGAAGTCAAGCCAGAGATCATAAACGTATGCAAGCCGTCGCCGTGTGGTCCTAACGCGTTGTGTCAAGTGGTGAACGATACTCCATCGTGCACCTGCATGCCAGGATTCGTCAACTCCCCGCCCAACTGTCGCCCCGAGTGCGTCAGCAATAGCGAATGCTTGGCTCATCAAGCTTGCATAAACCAAAAATGTAGGGATCCTTGTCCTGGATCCTGTGGCGCGAACGCTGAGTGTCGCGTGGTCAGCCATACGCCCATGTGCGCTTGCTCCAATGGGTACACGGGTGACCCGTTCACGCAATGCGTTCGATTCGAAGAATGTAAGGAATTTGAATATCTACGTAAATTAATTAACGCGTCGCGATAAACATCGGTTCATTTGAAGACTGTATCCTGTTTTATCGTTTAGCGAGACCAACTTCTCCCTGCACGCCATCACCCTGCGGTTCGAATGCTATTTGCAAAGAGCAAAATGGGGTGGGATCGTGCGCTTGTTTGCCTGAGTATATCGGTAATCCGTACGAGGGATGTCGACCAGAGTGTACGGTTAGCTCCGACTGTCCATCGAACCTGGCTTGTATGAGGAACAAATGTCAGAACCCTTGCCCCGGAACTTGCGGACAGAACGCCGTTTGTCAAGTTATTAACCACTCGCCCACGTGCTCTTGTGTTCCTGGTTTCACGGGTGATCCGTTCAGATATTGCCAACTTACGAGAGTGCCCGGTAAAGTATATGAAATTAGAAAATGAGAACACTTTATAGAGAGCGCACAATTTTATAACACCACTGAAGTTAATAACAGCAGAGTTCATCAGTCGCACATTTACAATTCTTCAGACAAAGTCGAGGATCAGACAGACCCGTGCATTCCATCGCCCTGCGGACCAAACAGTCAATGCCGCGTGGTTTCCGGTAACGCGGTGTGCTCTTGCCTGCCAGAGTACACCGGAAGCCCTCCCTCGTGCCGACCAGAGTGCGTCGTGAGCTCAGACTGCCCCTCGAACCGTGCTTGCGTTAATCAGAAGTGCGTGAACCCTTGTCCACGACCCTGTGGACAGAACACTAACTGTCTGGTAGTGAACCACAGTCCTATTTGTACCTGCAAAGAAGGAAACACTGGGAATCCGTTCACCAGGTGTTTCCCTCAACAAAGTGAGTCTCTCTTCTCGACTTGCAAAAAGGAAACATTCCGTTCGTGTTGAAATTAATCGTTTAATAATCGTACGAATCCTTTCTTTTAATAGCTCAACTTGCAATACCTGATCTACCTCCAAACCCCTGTGTACCATCCCCTTGCGGTCCTTATTCAGAGTGTCGAGACATTGGAGGTGCCCCGTCTTGTTCCTGTTTAACCAATTACTTTGGCAGCCCGCCAAACTGCCGGCCAGAATGCACGGTAAATTCGGATTGTCCTAGTAACACAGCATGCATCAGACAAAGATGCACCGATCCTTGTCCTGGATCTTGTGGCTTATCTGCGCGATGCACGGTTTTCAATCACGTCCCGGTTTGTACTTGTATGGAGGGATTCACTGGTGATCCTTTCACCAATTGTTCTCCAGCTCCACGTAAGATCGATGTTTGAAAATAGACGATACAGCCAGCCCTCTTGTAATGCGCTTAAAAAGGTTGTTTAATCGTCGCAATTCTTGCTGTTAGTTTTACATTGAAACTGAGTATTTTCAGAGCACTGCGTTACAGGAGGGTTGACTGTATTTCATTCAGAATATTCCTTATTCTATTGGATAATTGATAATTATAAAATTATAGCCATTCCTACGGTTCCGGAAGACCCATGTAACCCCTCGCCCTGTGGTCCAAACGCGCAGTGTAACGACGGTGTTTGCACCTGTCTGACGGAGTATCAGGGCGATCCTTACGTGGGTTGTCGACCAGAGTGCGTTCTGAACACAGATTGTCCCCAGAACAGAGCTTGTCTGCGCAACAAATGCGTGGATCCCTGCGTTGGCACCTGCGGCCAGAGCGCAGTGTGCAATGTGTACAATCACGTGCCAATGTGCAGTTGCCCTGCTGGAACGTCGGGCAACGCGTTCATATCTTGCAGTCCATTCAGAGGTACAATAGTTGAAAGTTAATTGAGAGTTCAAAAGATAGAATTTTCGGGGAATTAATTAATTTTTGTGATAATTAGACCCTGTCGTGAGCAATCCGTGCAACCCATCACCCTGCGGACCGAACAGTCAATGTAGAGAAGTGAACGAGCAAGCCGTGTGCACTTGCATTCCTGGTTTTATCGGTATACCGCCGACTTGTAGACCGGAATGCGTGGTGAGCACGGACTGCGGACCTACCGAGGCCTGTATCAATCAGAAATGTAGTAATCCTTGCATTGGTTCTTGTGGAATCAGAGCAACGTGCCAAGTGGTCAATCATAATCCGATCTGTAGCTGCTCTGCCAGTATGACTGGTGATCCGTTCGTCAGATGTACCGAGAAACGTAAGGATATTAAAAAAAGAACACCGAAATCAGATCATCCGAGTCGCGTTTCGACAATCTATTGTTTGAGCTGGATTTTATTTTAGCATTGGAAGCACCACCGCAACAAAACCCTTGCGAGCCATCACCCTGTGGTCCAAACGCGCAATGCCAAGTGGTCAATGACTCTCCGTCTTGCTCTTGCTTACCAGAATTCACTGGTTCACCCCCTAACTGTAGACCAGAGTGCATCAGCAACAGCGAATGTCCCAGCAACTTCGCGTGTATCAATCAAAAGTGTAGAGATCCTTGTCCAGGTTCCTGCGGCACGAACGCTATTTGCAATACCGTGTCGCACACACCAATGTGCACTTGTTCCACCGGGTACACTGGAGATCCGTTCACTCAGTGTGTTCAACAACAACGTAAGATTATCCTAGACCATCTCCTGTCTACGGTTTCGGTTACATTTGGATAAAAAAGAATTTATCAATCTTTTAGTTATACCGATGTACGTCCCAGAACCCTGCGTACCGTCTCCCTGCGGAGCGAACGCGCTCTGCAAAGAACGAAACGGTGCAGGCTCGTGTTCTTGCTTGCCAGGCTACATAGGCAACCCCTACGAAGGCTGTCGACCAGAATGCGTCATAAATTCCGACTGTGTACCAAGCAAAAGCTGCGTTCGATTCAAGTGCGAGGACCCTTGTCCTGGTACATGCGGTCAGAACGCAATTTGCCAGGTGATCAATCATCTAGCCACCTGTAATTGCTTGCCTAGGTACACCGGAGATCCCTTCAGATATTGTAGAGAGGAAGAGATAGGTACGTGAAAGGCAGTTGCCTCTGGTGGATCATAAACAATCCTCTTTTCTACGTCGATTGCTTTATTTGAAACAGTCACTACGCCAAGCGTGAGAGATCCCTGTCAACCATCACCCTGCGGGCCAAATAGCATTTGTAGGGAGAACAACGGACAAGCAGTGTGCTCCTGTCTACCAGAATTCCGCGGCTCTCCCCCGGGATGCAGGCCAGAGTGCGTTTCAAGCGCGGAATGCGCCTCAGATCGCGTCTGCGTTAATCAGAAGTGCACTGACCCTTGTCCTGACCCATGCGGAAGAAACGCAGTCTGCAGGATCATCAATCATAGTCCCATTTGCTCTTGCCAGCAAGGCTTCACCGGAGACGCTTTCACGATCTGTTTCCCCGCGCCACGTTCGTACTTTTTGCACGATTATTTAAACAGCGAAACAGAGAACTCTTTGCAAATAGGATACCTTATGTTGATTCTTTAAATCGCATTCTACAGGTCCACCACCGGAGCCCCTACCACCTGTTCAACGAGATCCTTGCTCGCCATCTCCTTGCGGACCGTATTCTGAGTGTAGGAATATAGGTGGAAATCCTTCTTGCTCGTGTTCATTCTCTTATATCGGCGTTCCGCCGAATTGTAGACCAGAGTGCACGATTAATTCAGAATGCTCGAGCGCACTCGCTTGCGTTCGCGAGAAATGCTCGGATCCTTGTCCAGGATCCTGCGGTTTTGGAGCACGTTGCACCGTGTTGAATCATGTCCCGATATGCTCTTGCCCCGAGGGATACACCGGAGATCCGTTCAGCAACTGTGTACCCAAACCAATTATATGTAAGAATCTTTTCCTTTTTATTTGGAATGTTCGATTTAAAAAGTTTAGTTTCCGTGGTTCCACTTTGGGATCGCTCAGAATTATTTTTATCGTTCGAAATGAACTTCTCTTCGAGAAACGTAGTTATTAACGATCCAAAATTTGTACATAGCGGAGGAACCAGTGTCAGATCCTTGCAACCCTTCACCGTGCGGTGCAAACACAGTTTGCCGCGACGGAACTTGCACTTGTCTCCCAGAATTCCAAGGCGATCCATACAGTGGATGTCGTCCTGAATGCGTCATGAACAACGACTGCTCCCGCGACAGAGCGTGTTTGAGAAACAAATGCGTGGATCCATGTGTGGGAACTTGCGGGCAGAACGCAGAGTGTCAGACGATTAATCATATTCCAATGTGCAGTTGTCCTGCTGGCATGTCCGGGAATGCTTTCGTTTCGTGTTCTCCAGTTCAGGGTATAATATCAAAAATTTTATTCTATTTATTTTAAAGAATCTGATGGTATTCATTGCAAGTGTTTCGATCGTTTCTCGATCAGATGTCGTAGTACGGAATCCTTGCTCCCCATCGCCTTGTGGACCCAATAGTCATTGCCAGGAAGTGAACGGAATCGCGGTTTGCAAATGTGTAGAGGGTTTCATGGGCAATCCTCCCACTTGTCGACCGGAGTGTGTAATTAGCACGGATTGCGACTTGTCGAAGGCTTGTATCAATCAGAAATGCAGAGATCCTTGTCCTGGGACTTGTGGTTTGAGGGCAGAGTGCTCTGTGGTCAACCACAACCCCATTTGCAGGTGTCCTCAGAGTTTGACTGGTGATCCTTTCACTAGTTGCACTTTCATTGGTGAGATATTACCGTGAGATACATTCTTCAAACCAGTAACACTAATTTATACAAGGTTTTTAATTATCTTTATCAAATTTGCATCCTATACAGTCGAAACTGATGTAGAACCGATTAATCCATGCAATCCATCACCCTGTGGGCCGAACGCTCAATGTCGAGTCGTGAATCAAGCACCGTCTTGCTCGTGTTTGCCAGAATTCACGGGTTCTCCACCGAATTGTAGACCAGAATGCGTCAGTAACAGCGAGTGTACGATTCGTCAAGCTTGCGTGACTCAGAAATGCACCGATCCTTGTCCAGGTTTATGCGGTAATAACGCAGAGTGCAGTGTGTTCAGTCACACCCCAATTTGCTCTTGTCGTACAGGATTTACCGGGGATCCTTTCCTTCAGTGTACTCCCGTTCAAAGTAAGTTCGTCCCCTGTATTCTAATTATCGTCTGTAATTTGCTTTTTCGATTCGATTAATCTTCATTCCACATAATCCTTTATAGTTGCCGAAGAAAGACCTTCGCCCTGCACCCCGACACCCTGTGGCGCTAACGCTGTGTGCAAGGTGTCAGGGAACGCAGGCGCTTGCTCCTGTTTGTCTGATTACATTGGCAATCCCTACGAGGGTTGCAGACCGGAATGCGTCCTGAATTCGGACTGTCCAGCGAATCTCGCGTGCGTCAGATCGAAATGTCAGGATCCTTGTCCGGGTGCCTGTGGTCAGAATGCCTTGTGCAACGCCGTGAACCATCTGCCAATGTGCAGTTGCATACAAGGATACACGGGAGATCCATTTGTATACTGTGACTTAAGCCCAATGATCCGTAAGGGTTGATTTTATTCTTTCAAAGCAAAGTCCAAGTGTCGTAGATCTTAGAAAAGTGTTTTTAAACACTTCTCTCCATGTTTTTAAAATTTAAAGGAAACGTGACAATAATTAGACTTAGAAATCACCTAAGGATCTATGGCATTTGGCACTACTTCAGCCAAGAATCGTCTCAAAACTATCATTTCCCATCGAATTTTAGCGGAAGATGTGGTAAAAGATCCTTGCAACCCTTCACCCTGCGGGCCAAACAGCGAATGCCGCGTGAACAACAACCAAGCAGTCTGCTCCTGCCTCACGAACTATCTTGGCAGTCCACCAAATTGCAGACCGGAATGCGTAACCAGCGTTGAGTGTCCCTTAACTCGAGCTTGCGTGGTTCGACAATGCGTGGATCCCTGCCCCAACGTGTGTGGCGTGAACGCCAATTGCAGGGTCATAAATCACAGTCCGATTTGCTTCTGTAACAGCGACTACACGGGTGATCCGTTCACCAGCTGTTTCCGTCTTCCTGGTAGGATATAAAGAACATTTTCAGGAACCCAATGGATAGAGACATCCTTCGTTATATTCATTAGCAACTTTCTACGAAAGCTCCTCCAGATACGACATCACTGGTGCCAAGAGACCCGTGTTCGCCATCGCCGTGTGGTCCCAATGCGATTTGCCAGAGCGTGGGTCAGACTCCAGCTTGCACTTGCGTACCAAACTATCGTGGCAGTCCGCCAAACTGCAGACCAGAGTGTACGATTAATTCCGAGTGTCCTGGTAACCAAGCGTGTATTCGAGAAAGGTGCAAGGACCCTTGTCCAGGCTCTTGCGGCTTCAATGCTCAATGTTCCGTGTACAATCACGTCCCCGTTTGTTCGTGTATCGAAGGATACACCGGAGATCCTTTCAGTCAATGTAATCAACAGATGAAACCTCGTGAGTAACATTCTCTCAGAGATATTTTTAGTTCAGGTATTATTAATTGGATTTTTGAGGCTGATTTAAAATTCTTGATGTATTAGCTGAACCGACGGAAACATTCTTGTGTGGTTCATCGCCCTGTGAATCGAACGCTGTTTATCCTAGCGGTACCACCGGTTTCGAACCAGAGTGTGTACTTAACAATGATTGCCCTCGAGACAGAGCTTGCGTTAGGAACAAGTGCGAGGATCCTTGCATTGGCACGTGTGCAAGTAACGCAGTGTGCAACGTGATTAATCACGTGCCAATGTGCAGTTGCCCGCCTGGTTTCGAAGGAAACGCATTCGCGTTCTGTCGACCTGCGATAGGTATTGTTATAAATTTTTACTCTTCAGCCTTCAATTTCATTAGAGAAGTCAATTCAACCGAGTAAATAATGTTTCGACAGCCGAGCTTCCGTCTAATCCGTGCAGTCCATCACCTTGCGGACCCAACAGCCAATGTCGATCAAATAACGGTCAAGCAATCTGTAGTTGCGTGCCAGGTTACTTAGGAAATCCACCAAACTGTCGTCCAGAGTGCATAGTCAGCTCTGAATGTTCTCCCAACGAAAGTTGCACGAACCAGAAGTGCAGGAATCCTTGTATCGGCACGTGTGGCTTAGGTGCTCGTTGCACAGTCGTTAATCGTAATCCCATTTGTCACTGCCCTCAAGGATTTACGGGAGATCCTTTCGTCAGATGCCTTCCTCTTCGTAAGTTCCTCCTTTCAATTACCATATACACTCAAATACCCTCTCGAACAGTGTAGCTTCAAGGTTCAAATTAAATTTTTAGCACCAGTCCCGGTAGAACCTATAAATGTTTGCCAGCCGTCGCCCTGCGGGCCCAATGCTCAGTGTCAAATATCAGGAACTTCACCCTCCTGCACGTGTCTACCCGATTTTATTGGTTCACCACCGAATTGCAGACCGGAATGCGTCAGCAACAGCGAGTGTCTCAGCCATCAGGCGTGTGTGAACCAAAAGTGTAGAGATCCTTGCGTCGGTTCCTGTGGGGCGAACGCACAGTGTCGCACTGTCAGCCACACGCCTATGTGTTACTGCGAGAATGGCTACACTGGTGATCCGTTCACGCAGTGCTTCGTCAGACCCAGTAAGATTTCAAAACACCTAAAAAATTAATTATCACAAATTATTTAAGAACGTCATTGAAAGTATTACTGGCGGAGGATAGTAAGTACATTTCTGAAATATCTAGAGTTTCAGTAATACTTTCAAAGATTGAAATGCAATAATGACTCTTGATCTTTCGATTCCTTCGAATCAATCGCTAACACCTCGTGCAATTTTAGTCGAAAACATCCCAATGCAAGTGAATCCTTGCTTACCCTCCCCTTGCGGGCCCAACGCAAGGTGCACCGAAAGAAACAACGCGGGCTCCTGCGCGTGTCTCCCCGGTTACATAGGAAACCCTTACGAAGGATGCAGACCAGAATGCATCCTAGACTCAGACTGTTCGCCCATCCGTGCTTGCATCAATTCCAAATGCGTCGATCCGTGTCCAGGAACGTGTGGTACCAACGCGGAGTGTCGCGTTATCAATCACAGAGCCTCTTGCTCTTGTTTCACCGGGTACACCGGCGATCCTTATCAGTATTGTTCCATCCAACCGATTGGTAAGTCAATGTTAGCCTCGACCATTGATCCTTTAGCAATTACATCACGCAGAGGAATTATTTAACAAAATATCCTCCAGTTTCCGACGTCCCTGCGAAAGACCCCTGCGGAAATGCCCAATGCGGTCCAAACAGTCAGTGCAGAGTGATCAATGAGGTGGCTGTGTGCTCTTGCATGCCAAATTACATGGGTACACCACCTGGTTGTAGACCAGAGTGCGTTACCAGCTCGGAATGCGCCGTTGATAAGGCGTGCGTGGGACAGAAGTGCGTGAACCCCTGTCCCACATCTTGCGGACAGAACACTGACTGTAGAGTGATCAATCACGCTCCGCTTTGCAATTGTATGAGAGGGTACACTGGTGATCCGTTCACCGTGTGCTTCCCTGTTCCGTGTAAGTACCGCTGACCCTTTTCAATTTCTTTTTATTTGAGATAGGAGACAATGAGGATTCCAAGGAGTATAAATTATTCTATTTCGCGATCATCTACTTATAATTCCAATTTTAGGAAGAGATTGATTTAATGTGTATGTATTATGGTACTTTTAGTGACACCACCTATTGAGAATCTCCTTCCAAAAGACCCCTGCATTCCCTCCCCCTGTGGAGCTAATTCGGAGTGTCGAGATATTGGCGGAGTACCATCCTGTTCATGTCTAGCTACGTACACCGGAAGCCCTCCGAATTGTCGTCCAGAGTGCACGATTAATTCAGACTGCCCTCCAAATCAGGCTTGCACGCAGCAAAGGTGCAGAGACCCTTGTCCTGGATCCTGCGCCTCTCAAGCTCAGTGCACCGTTATCAATCATATCCCTACTTGTTCTTGTCTACCGGGTTTCACGGGAGATCCGTTCACCAACTGTTTCGTCGAGCCACGTAAGAACCCCACGAACGAATACCAAATTTTATACACACCTTCGAAAATGCATTGCACCCTCCGTGTTAACGGCACGATATTACAGCGCGACCTGTAGAAACCGACCCGTGCACGCCTTCCCCCTGTGGATCGAACGCCTTGTGTGAAAATGGCGCGTGCAGTTGTCTACCAGAATACTCTGGAGACCCGTACACCGGTTGCAGACCAGAGTGCGTTCTGAGCAACGAATGTCCAACCAACAGAGCGTGCGTTCGAAACAAATGCGTGGATCCTTGCGTTGGTATCTGCGGACAGAACGCAATGTGCAATGTGTTCAACCACATTCCTATGTGCAGCTGTCCTGCAGGCATGGCTGGAAATGCGTTTGTACTTTGCTCACCTGTTCAAGGTATGCTAGACGTTTCAACAGATTTTATTTAGATCGTTAATTCGATAAGAAAGTAATTACGATGGAAATCTTGAAACAATTTTAGTAACCACGGTCAGTGACCCTTGCAATCCATCACCATGCGGTCCCAACAGTCAGTGTAGGCAAAATAACATGCAAGCGGTGTGCTCTTGTATAAGTGGATACATGGGCGCGCCACCCACTTGTAGGCCAGAGTGTATAGTTAGCTCTGATTGTCCGTTGAACGAGGCTTGCTCCAATCAGAGATGCAGAGATCCTTGCCCTGGTAGCTGTGGCCTCAACGCAGTCTGCAACGTTGTCAATCATAATCCCGTGTGCATCTGTAGGGACAGAATGACTGGCGATCCCTTCGTCAGATGTTATCCAATGCGTAAGGATCTTTTAGAAAGCAATTCGAGCCTTCTGCTCTCAATAATATTCGAGAGATCGAAGCTGACGAAGTCTGTCTATCTATCTTGAAGCTGAGAAGCCTCCAGTTCCAACCAACCCCTGTCAACCGTCTCCCTGTGGACCGAACGCGGAATGCCAAGTAGTGAACGACCAACCATCCTGCTCCTGCGCCAGGGAATTCATAGGCTCACCCCCTAATTGTCGTCCAGAGTGCGTCAGCAACAGCGAGTGTCCCAATCAGTTCGCGTGCATCAATCAAAAGTGCAGAGATCCTTGTCCAGGTTCTTGTGGCGTTAATGCGATCTGTAACGTGGTCAGCCACACCCCAATGTGCGCTTGCACTGACGGTTACACCGGGGATCCGTTCACACAGTGCGCACCGCAACAATGTAAGAATAGAATACCAATTCGAACGCGATCTCTACGGGTAAATTAATTTCGAAGTCCCATAAACGAGACCACTGTTTAATCTTTTAGTCGACGTGGAAGTTAGCAGACCAGACCCTTGCACGCCATCGCCTTGCGGTGCGAACGCAGTCTGTAGGATACAACAAAATTCAGCGTCCTGTTCCTGCCAGAACGATTACATTGGAAACCCTTACGAGGGATGCAGACCAGAGTGTACCCTCAGCTCAGACTGTCCCTCTAATCAGGCTTGTATCAGATCCAAGTGCAGGGATCCTTGTCCTGGTACTTGTGGTCAGAATGCACAGTGCTACGCTGTCAATCACGCGGCCACTTGTAGCTGCTTCGAACGGTACACTGGTGATCCATTCGTTTACTGTAGCCCAGTCACGGAACGTAAGACAGCTTTAAAAAATCTAATCCGTATGAGAAAGTGTTTTCAATGCCAGAGATAGATGACAGATGATTCTCCTCTTGCAGAACCTGAACCTAATCTCGTTAACCCTTGCGAACCATCACCCTGCGGACCGTACAGCCAATGCAGAGAGAGCAATGGCCAAGCTACGTGCTCTTGTTTGCCAAGTTACATGGGAACGCCTCCTAATTGTCGTCCAGAGTGCACAGTCAGTTCCGATTGCCCGTTAAACCTCGCTTGCAGGAATAATAAATGCGTCGATCCGTGTCCCGACTCGTGCGGACAACAGAGCACTTGTAGAGTCGTGAACCACAGCCCCATTTGCAGTTGCAAGCCTGGTTTTACTGGCGATCCGTTCACGTACTGTTTCTTCAGTCCACGTAAGCGTATTGATGATTTACGATGTATCTATTTAGCGTTCCTACACTCAGAGCTTTGAGGTAATCGAAGTGAACGTGAAATTTTAGCCCAACCTGTCATCACAACACCGGTAGATCCTTGTATGAACTCACCCTGCGGACCCAACTCTCAGTGTCGCAATATTAACGGCTCTCCTTCGTGCTCCTGTTCGATCAATTACATCGGTGCTCCTCCTAACTGCCGTCCAGAGTGCGTGATCAACGCCGATTGTCCTAGAAATCAGGCCTGTATTCGCGAGAAGTGCCAGGATCCTTGTCCAGGATCCTGCGGAATTAATAGCGCCTGCGCTGTTCATAATCACGTCCCCGTTTGCACCTGTTTGGAGGGATACATGGGTGATCCTTTCACCAGTTGTCAACCAAAGCCAATGAGTAAGTTATTTGGGATGTAATACTGATAAAAACTAAGTAATAACGAGAGACAATCTCATTGATGAATCTGGGGTATTGAAACAGAAGCAGAAGAGCCCGTAACAGACCCCTGCAGAATGTCTCCCTGTGGTCCTAATGCCCAATGCGACAATGGCGAGTGTACCTGTCTCCCAGAGTACTCTGGAAACCCATACATCGGTTGTCGACCAGAGTGCGTGCTGAGTACAGACTGTCCAAATAACAGAGCTTGCATTCGCAACAAATGCGTGGATCCTTGTCCTGGAGCGTGTGGTCAGGGCGCTCAGTGCAACGTCATCAATCATATACCCATGTGCAGTTGTCCCCCTAGAACTAGTGGGAACGCTTTGATCGTGTGTTCACCTGTGCAAGGTACACATTGTTTTCTCTTTTCCCGTTTGTCCGTTATCCATCAATGAAACGTTCTAACTGGTATCAATTATCGAACCGTAGTTCCGACGACGACGAGACCTTGCAACCCGTCCCCGTGCGGTCCAAACAGTATATGTAGAGAAGTGAACGATCAAGCGGTGTGCACCTGCGCCCCAGATTACCTTGGAACCCCGCCTCTGTGTAGACCTGAATGCGTGATTAGTTCAGACTGTCGCAAGGATCAGGCTTGCGTGAACCAGAAGTGTAGAAACCCGTGTCCAGGGACGTGTGGCGTTCAAGCGACCTGTCTAGTCGTGAACCACAACCCCGTCTGCTCTTGTCCGGAGCGGTTCACGGGAGATCCGTTCATCAGATGCGAGATGATCAGTAAGGAGACCTTTAAATACCCTGCAATTCTATGTACAGTCTAACTCTTGCCCAGTGATCCTGAGGGATCCTCGATTATACCAAACTGTACATAAAATTTTTAAAGTAATTGCATATCAGTACAGTATTTAAGCGATACGAGTTAATGATACATGATCATTGACAAATTGTAGAAGATGTAATAGTGCCCACGAACCCCTGTCAACCGACACCCTGCGGCCCGTACTCCCAGTGCCAAGTGACCAACGACACCCCGTCCTGTAGCTGCCTGCCTGAATACACAGGCGCCCCGCCCAACTGCAAACCCGAGTGCATATCGAACTCCGAGTGCCCCAGCCACCAAACGTGCGTGCGACAAAAGTGCAGGGACCCTTGTCCAGGTCTCTGCGGAGAAAGTGCAGACTGCCACGTGACCTATCACGTGCCCAACTGCGTTTGCCCGACCGGGTTCACCGGAGACCCATATACTCGTTGCGCGTTCATAAGTAAGACACAGAAACGATAATCAGAAGAAATCTGTGCGCGTACCATCGTGTGGACCATTTAATCATGCCTTTTCACTGTTCTAGCTCGCGAACCGGAAACCTCGCCCTGCGCGGAGGGCACTTGCGGGACGAACGCGTTGTGTCGAGAACGAGACGGCACTGGCGTTTGCTATTGCCCCCCTGAATACGTTGGCAACCCCTACGTAGGCTGTAGACCCGAGTGCGTGATTAACCCCGATTGCCCGTCGAACAAAATGTGCGTGCGAAACAAGTGCCAAGATCCCTGCCCCGGAACCTGCGGTCAGAACGCTGAGTGCTCGGTCGTTAATCATCAACCATTCTGCAATTGCCGGGCAGGCTTCACTGGCAACCCGTTTGTCGTGTGCACCATGGATAGTAAGTAGAACGACCCTTCCATTAACTCCTGTCGCGGTTTTGTTCAAAGTTCTGTGCATGTTTTATTCTTTGTTAGAAGTGTAAAGAAATTTGATGACGATCGAATTAATGAAATGCAACTTGTTTTCCCAGTAATAGTCCCGAAAGAGAACGCGTGTAGCCCATCACCCTGCGGACCCAACAGTCAGTGCAAAGAGGTATCCGGCCAGGCCGTGTGCTCGTGTCTGTCGACCTATGTGGGCACACCTCCTGGATGTAGACCCGAGTGCGTAGCTAGTTCCGAGTGTCCCACTCAGCTCGCGTGCAAGGATTACAAGTGCGTGAACCCCTGTCCGAGTCCTTGCGGCCTGAACACGAAATGTGTGGTCGTGAACCACAGTCCCATCTGTAGTTGTATGCCTGGATACAGCGGAGACCCGTTCACCACTTGCACGCCAATTCCACGTAAGAGTAACGCCCTACGGTTTTCCATTTCAGTGGCTCGAATCGCGATCGTGTTCGTCTTCCTTGAATCCTACCAACACGAAGAATGATCAAGACATTAATTGCCACTTTTAGCCGCCATGATCCCTGGCCCAACGGAAAGAGACCCCTGCGTACCATCCCCGTGCGGTACTTTCGCGCAGTGCAGAAACGTTCGCGGTTCTGCTGCCTGTAGCTGTCTAGAAGGCTACACTGGCCAACCACCAAACTGCAGACCCGAGTGCACGATCAATTCCGAGTGCCAGAGCAACATGGCCTGCATCAACATGAAGTGCAGGGACCCCTGTCCCGGTTCCTGCGGCTCTGCCGCGACCTGCGCAGTGGTTAACCACATTCCCATCTGCAATTGCCCCGAAGGTTTCACCGGAAATCCATTCACTATGTGTCAATTACTGCCAGCCACTCGTAAGATATTTATCCTTGCTCAGCCTCGAATTGTTTGCATCCGTTTGGTATCTTTTAGTCTGTTATTTCAACTCCTTCAACTTTACAGCTGTCCCACAGACACCAGTGGAAGACGAATGTGCCCTGTCACCGTGTGGCCCCAACGCAGAGTGCGCGAATGGCGTTTGCACGTGCTTGCCCGAATTCCAAGGAAACCCATATTTAGGATGTCGACCCGAGTGTGTACTAAACACAGACTGCCCTCGAGAGAGAGCCTGTTTGCGTAACAAATGCACGGACCCCTGTCCTGGAACTTGTGGCGTGAACGCTGTTTGCATGGTCATCAATCACGTGCCCATGTGCAGCTGTCCTGGAAACATGACCGGCAATGCGTTCAGTCAGTGCACCCCTATGCAAGGTAGTCAGACTCCCAAAAGAAAACCTATGATATTTTATGAAATTTTCCGTTCCTTCGACAAACAAGAATTTTTTGAGTAATTGTTTGTGTTTGCGTTAGACGTGATACCCATCAACCCCTGTAGCCCGGCACCCTGCGGACCCAATAGCGAATGCAGAGTCGTGAATGGTCAGGCGGTTTGCTCCTGCGTCAGAGGATACTTGGGAAGCCCACCCACCTGTAGACCCGAGTGCATAGTGAGCACGGATTGTCCTCAGAACGAAGCCTGCAGCAACCAAAAGTGCATGAACCCCTGTTTAGGAACCTGTGGTATCGGAGCCAAGTGTAGCGTTGTCAACCATAACCCAATATGCAGCTGTCCGTTGCGTTACACGGGCGATCCGTTTGTGCAATGCGTGCCTTTCTGTAAGAATCCCTTCCACCTATGATTCATCAATTCTTAGACGCGATTATGTAGCACGAACCTGTTCCACGGAAATCTAAATTTTCTATTTTAGCGGAGGAACCGGTAGTACCGGTAGATCCTTGCCAGCCATCACCCTGCGGTCCCAACTCTCAGTGCCAGGTGGTCAACGACTCACCCTCGTGTTCCTGTTTGCCAGAATTCTCTGGCAGTCCACCCAACTGTCGCCCAGAATGCGTCAGCAATAGCGAGTGTCCTGGTCAGCTAGCTTGCATCAATCAGAAGTGCAAAGATCCTTGCGTTGGGTCTTGCGGAGCCAGTGCCAACTGCCACGTAGTCAGTCACACCCCCATGTGCACTTGTTTGCCCGATCACACTGGCGATCCCTTCACTCAATGCGTTTTCAAAGAACGTAAGGCTCGTTTCTCGAAGCAAAGATTTCGGTTCCAACCATCTATTGTCGCGGTGTATTCGTTAAGATACTTGGTCCCGTTTTACAGCGGCAGTTGTACCCGTGCCTGTCAACCCCTGCAATCCATCCCCTTGCGGTTCGAACGCCGTTTGCAAAGAACTGAACGGCGCAGGCTCGTGCGCTTGCATCGCTAATTACATTGGTAATCCGTATGAAGGATGTCGACCAGAGTGCCTTTTGAATTCCGATTGTCCTGCCAATCAAGCTTGCATGAACAACAGGTGCAGAGATCCCTGTCCAGGAACCTGTGGTCGCAACGCAGAATGTTACGTTCTCAATCATTTACCAGTGTGCGAGTGCTATCCTAGACACACTGGCAATGCCTTTGTTCTTTGCACACCTATGCAACTAGGTACGTTTTGTAGAAATATAACCCTGTACTCTCTATCGTGTATTTAGTTGGTTCTGTGCAATGTAAGGGTTGTGTGCCTATTGATTGTTCCCTCGCAGAAGTCGATCAAACGACCAGCCACCCCTGCAACCCATCACCCTGCGGACCCAACAGTCAGTGCAGACCAATCAACGGGCAGTCAGTCTGTTCGTGTTTACCTGAATTCATAGGCAGCCCACCAACTTGTAGACCAGAGTGCACGCTTAGTACTGAGTGCGCCTCGAATCTGGACTGTATCAACCAAAAGTGTAGGGACCCCTGTCCTGGATCCTGCGGATCGAACAGCAGATGCGAGACCATCAATCACAGACCGATTTGCTCCTGTCAACTTGGCTTCACTGGCGATCCATTCGTCGCCTGTTTCGATTTGTCAAGTAAGTCCCTCGTTATCTCCAACGGAGGTACATCTCATTAGAAACTACCCTTGTAAATTGTTTGATATCTAAATATCTATCGTAGCTGAAAAACCTGCACCAAGTCCACCATCAATAAACCCATGCGTACCATCACCGTGTGGGCCCTACTCTGAATGTCGCAACGTGAATGGCCAGGCTTCGTGTGCCTGTTTGGCAGAGTACATGGGAACACCACCAAATTGTAGACCAGAGTGTATAAGAAATTCAGAGTGTCCCAATAATCAGGCTTGTATTCAGAGAAAGTGTCGTTACCCGTGCGATGGAGTTTGTGGTTTAGGCGCTCAGTGTTCCGTGGTTAACCATATACCTATGTGCACGTGTCCTGAAGGATTCTCTGGGGATCCTTTCGATAGATGCTTAGTTGTTACAGGTATAGAACACTCGTTTCACATATGCAAACGATTCGACCTATAATTCTCTTGTACTGTGTCAATTTTAATATCAATTTTATCCAAACAGTGGAAATGGCTAAACCCGAAGACGCCTGCGCAAATTGTGGTTCAAACACACAGTGCGTTGGCGGAGTTTGCACTTGTTTGCCAGAATATCAGGGAGACCCTTACTTGGGCTGTCGCCCAGAGTGCGTCCTGAACTCAGATTGTCCTAGAGACAGAGCCTGTATTAAGAGCAAGTGCAACGATCCTTGCGCTGGCACCTGCGGCCAGAATGCCTTGTGTTCCGTAGTAAATCATATCCCAGTTTGCACTTGCCCATCAGGAACTTCAGGAAACGCGTTCGTAGTCTGCTCCACCATTCAAGGTACAATGGCAGAACTAACCTTTACTGTTCTATCCTTTTCAAACGATAGACTGTTTAATTCACGATCATTTCGATTGACAAATAGTTCAAACACCGAAAGACCCGTGCAACCCGTCACCCTGCGGACCCAACAGCCAGTGCAGAAAGATAAACGACCAAGCAGTCTGCTCTTGCATCCCTGGTTACCTGGACGCGCCACCCAATTGTAGACCCGAATGTATCCTTAGCTCAGACTGTCCATCAAACATGGCTTGTAATAATCAGAAATGCGTAGATCCTTGTCCAGGAACTTGCGGAATAAGCGCTGAGTGCGTGATCGTAAATCATAATCCGATCTGTAGCTGCCCATCCGACCTGGTAGGCGATCCTTTCTCGATGTGCATTAGGAAACGTGAGTACTGAAACATGGTCATAAAAATCATTTACATATTTTTTTACCAGTAAACAGACAAGTCATTGTTTTCTATCTTCTTTGATAGCCGAAGAACCACCCATTCAGAACCCATGCGTGCCATCACCCTGCGGTCCCAACAGTAGGTGCCAAGTCGTAAACGATTCGCCTTCCTGTTCCTGTCTACCCGAATTCCTCGGATCCCCACCGAATTGCAAACCAGAGTGCATAAGCAACAGCGAGTGCTCCACCCATTTGGCCTGCATCAATCAAAAGTGTCGCGATCCTTGTCCCGGTTCCTGTGGCTCCAACGCAGAGTGCAGAGTGATCAGTCACACGCCCATGTGCGTCTGCTCTTATGGTTTCGTTGGTGATCCGTTTGTGCAATGTGTTCCAAAACAAGGTAATTGAATTTTCACGCCATCGATCATATTATGTATCAAAATCGATCGCTCTTGAAGCAAGGAGTATAAAAACGATGGTTTTGTAGAAGTCCAGTACACCCCAGACAGACTTACCCCTTGCGTACCATCCCCTTGTGGCTCAAACGCGATCTGCAATGAACTGAACGGCGCAGCTTCCTGTAAATGCTTCCCTGATTACATTGGCAACCCCTACGAAGGCTGTCGACCAGAGTGTATCATCAATTCCGACTGCACAGCCGATCAGGCTTGCGTTCGATCGAAATGTCAGAACCCTTGTCCAGGATTCTGTGGATACAACGCTGTCTGTCAAGTTGTCAATCACGCGCCGCTATGCACCTGTCAAAATGGATACACTGGCGATCCATTCGTTCAGTGTAACGTTATTCTAGCACCACGTGAGTGATCAGCACGAATTACGAATACGATACAAACGATAGGATGGACGACGATCAAAATGGTCTTTAAACGAGAATATTTTTATAGCAAAACCAGCTGATCCTTGCAATCCATCTCCCTGCGGTCTGAACAGTCAGTGCCGCGTGTCCAATGGACAAGCGATTTGCTCTTGCTCGGCTACGTTTATGGGAGCTCCACCGATGTGCAGACCAGAGTGCACAGTCAGCTCTGACTGCGCCACGAATCGCGCCTGCAAGAACCGCAAATGCGTGGACCCCTGTCCTGGTATCTGCGGTATCAACGCTAGATGCGAGGCGATCAATCACAGTCCTATTTGCAGCTGCAACATGGAATACACTGGCGATCCGTTCGTCAGATGTTTCAAGGTTCCAAGTGAGTAACTTGGTCACAGAACAAAACATCTTCCAAGAACTCTTCTGATCGAATCGATAACGTCTTCCTGCAGCCGTTCCCGAGCCAGTGAACCCCTGCGTTCCCTCGCCCTGCGGTCCGTTCTCCGTGTGTCGCGTCCTGGGTAACGCAGAGCTGCCAAGCTGCTCCTGCATGGACAATTACATGGGCACCCCACCAAATTGTCGACCAGAGTGCACCATCGATTCAGAATGCGCCAGTAACAAAGCTTGTCTCAGACAGAAATGCACGGATCCTTGTCCAGGTTCCTGTGGCACGGGAGCACAGTGTTTGGTGGTGAACCATATGGCCGTGTGTACTTGCCCCAAGGGCTACACCGGCGATCCATTCGTCAGATGCTTCCTAGAATCTCCTCGTAAGCATCCACGATCAATTCCTCGTTTTATAAAGAAGAGAAGAATGTTGAAATTTAATGGAACTCTTTTTGATAGCCCCAGCGCCAGTACCCCAAGACGCTTGCAATCCTTCGCCATGCGGATCGAACGCGGTGTGTCGCGACGGTGCCTGTACTTGTCTGCAAGAATATCGTGGCGATCCTTACTATGGATGTCGTCCAGAGTGCGTTCAAAACCCAGACTGTCCCCTGGACAAAGCTTGCAACCGCAACAAGTGTTTCGATCCTTGCGTCGGTGTCTGCGGTCAGAACGCTGAATGCGTGGTCATAAATCACACTCCAATGTGCAGTTGTCCCGACGGCATGTCAGGAAACGCGTTCACCAATTGTTACCCGGTGAAAGGTGAATCATCGTTTCATCTTTAAAGGGACCATCTTTTAGATTTGATTTAAAGTATCCTTTACGCCATCGTTGCAGACCCAGTGGTAGTAGAACCGTGCAACCCGTCACCTTGCGGTCCCAATAGTAGATGCCAAGACTTCAGTGGACAGGCAGTCTGCTCTTGCGCCCCTGGTTACATCGGGAACCCTCCAGCCTGTCGACCAGAGTGTATCGTTAACAGCGATTGTCCATTGAACGAGGCCTGCGTGAACCTGAAGTGTAGCGACCCTTGTCCTGGCTCCTGTGGAGTGTCAGCTCGCTGCCAAGTGATCAATCATAATCCTATTTGCAGTTGCCCTCCAGTTTTCACCGGGGATCCTTTCGTTCGTTGTATATCCAGACGTAGGTGTTTCCCATTTTTGTTCAATCGAAAAATCTTGACGGAAATTGAAACGGAAATTGAATTATCTTAAAGCTGAAGAACCAGTTCAACCGACGAATCCTTGCCAACCATCACCGTGCGGCCCTAACGCAGTCTGTCAAGTGACAAACAATTCTCCATCGTGCTCGTGTATGCCAGAGTTCACGGGAACACCTCCAAACTGTAGACCAGAGTGTATAAGCAACAGCGAATGCGGCAGTCACCTGGCGTGCATCAATCGCAAGTGCAGGGATCCTTGTCCAGGCTCCTGCGGCTCCAACGCGGAGTGCCACGTGGTGAATCATGTTCCCGCGTGCACTTGCGCGAAGGACTACACGGGAGATCCTTTCGTTCAGTGCGTTGTCAAGCAACGTGAGTGTCTTGGCGATTTTTCGATCAAAATTCGATTTAGGTTTGCAAATGTTGGTTCCTTGAATTCATCGCGTTGTTCCTTTTAGCGGAGCCGACGGTTCCGACTCGACCCTGTCAACCATCTCCGTGCGGAGCTAACGCAATTTGCAGGGAACAGAATGGCCTCAGCTCTTGCAGCTGTTTAGCAGAGTACATTGGCAATCCTTACGAGGGTTGTCGTCCAGAATGCACGCGTTCGTCGGATTGTCCTTCTCACTTAGCTTGCATCAGATCCAAATGTCAGAATCCTTGCCCCGGTTCTTGCGGTGCGAATACCAACTGCCAAGTAGTGAACAACTTACCGGTGTGCACTTGTATCCAACAGTACACTGGCGATCCGTATGTGAACTGCGTGTACAAGATTCCCACAAGTGAGTAGTCTGCACGTGTTGGATACGTCATTTTTATTCCAGTCTGGAGAGATAGATCAACTAGAATACTTTACAGCGGAAGGAGAAGAAGAGGAAGACGCGTGTCAGCCGTCTCCTTGCGGTCCTAACAGTCGATGTCAGAAAGTGAATGGACAAGCAGTGTGCTCTTGTCTTCCCCAATACGTAGGAACCCCGCCAAACTGTAGGCCAGAATGCGTAGTAAACTCAGAATGCAATTCGAACCTTGCTTGCGTCAATCAGAAGTGCAAGGATCCTTGTCCCGGCATCTGTGGTCAGAACGCCCAGTGTAAGGTCGTCCATCACAGTCCCATTTGCAGTTGTGGAAGCGGTTTAACCGGAGATCCGTTCGTTTATTGCTTCCCCATGACGAGTAAGCTAGTAGAAGGATTTCTTTGACCAATTTCATTGAGAAGCCTTCGTGCGATCACCTCGCGATTTAATTATCTTCTCACAGCATCAAAACCAGAAGACCAGTACCCGAAGGACCCGTGCATCCCATCTCCATGCGGTCCAAACGCGATGTGTAAGCCTCTTGGTGATACACCAGCCTGCACTTGCGTGAACAACTACATCGGAGTGCCGCCCAACTGTCGACCAGAGTGTTCCATCAATTCCGATTGCACAGCTGACAAGGCTTGCATTCAGGATAAATGTAGGGACCCTTGTCCAGGATCCTGCGGTGTGAACGCGCGTTGTACGGTCGTGAACCATACTCCAGCGTGCACTTGTCCCGAAAGCTACACTGGCGATCCGTTCACCAGCTGTTCGCCAGTCTCTGTGCCGCCTAGTAAGAATTCGAATGATTTCACCAAAAATCTCGTGACGCTCGAGAAAATGTGTACATTGACCCGCTTGTTCCAGTCACGGAAGCCCCGACAGACCTGTGCAATCCGTCACCGTGCGGACCAAACGCGCGATGCGACAATGGCGTGTGCACTTGTATGCCTGGTTACCTGGGCGACCCGTACACGATCTGCCGCCCCGAGTGCGTTATCAATTCGGACTGTTCGCGAAATGAAGCTTGCTTGTTGCACAAATGCAGAAACCCGTGCGCAGGCACTTGTGGAACAAATGCGGAGTGCAACGTAGTTAATCATTTGCCTATGTGCAGTTGCCCCAGAAATACCACGGGCAATGCTTTCGTTTCGTGTAACCCTATTCAAGGTTTGTCTAGTAGTTCTGGTCGTCTTCTTGAAATTTAAAGAAAGAAGATTAATCAGTAACTGGGTTAACAGGAGATAGTATATTGATTACTTTTGCGATAGAAACTACCATCGTTGACCCGTGCAATCCATCCCCTTGCGGCCCGAACAGCCACTGTCGCGCCTCCAATGGTCAAGCCGTGTGCAGCTGTGTCACTGGATTTAGAGGAACGCCGCCATCATGTAGACCAGAATGCGTTGTTAGCACCGACTGTCCACGTAACAGAGCTTGTAGTAATCAGAAGTGTATCGATCCTTGTCTCGGTGCTTGTGGACTGTCTGCACAGTGTTCTGTCATCAATCACAATCCAGTGTGCAGCTGCTTCGAGCAGTACACTGGGGATCCGTTCGTTCAATGTATCCCGCACAGTAAGATTCATCTGTGTTTCATTCATTTTTCGTATTCCTTCCATGGTGTTTTCAAGGTTTTGTAAAAACTGAAATTTCCTTTTAGCCAAAGAGCCAGAAGTCCCAATAGATCCTTGCCAGCCGTCACCCTGCGGTCCAAACGCTCAATGTCAAGTGACGAACAACGCGCCCTCTTGCTCTTGCCTCCCTGAATTCTTAGGAACTCCACCCAACTGTAAACCTGAGTGCGTGAGCAACGCGGAGTGTCCAACGCAGCAGGCTTGCATCAATCAGAAGTGCAGAGACCCTTGTCCCGGTTCCTGCGGCAGAAACACCGAGTGTAGAACCATCAGTCACACGCCCATGTGCACTTGTGCCAACAATTTCACCGGAAACCCGTTCGTGCAATGCTTACCCAGACCACGTAAGATTTTTCCCCTTCTGATCATCAATGATTAGCGCGATGTACCGTTTGTTTAAAGAAAATTGCGTGATTTCAATTTTGTTTCGCTTGTAGCTGAAAATATTCCTCAAAAAACGAACCCCTGTCAACCGTCACCCTGCGGTCCGAACGCCATTTGCCGCGAATCTTATGGCTCTGCTCAGTGTACCTGTTTACCCGACTTCTACGGCAACCCATACGAAAATTGTCGACCAGAGTGTCTTATCAGCTCCGATTGTCCGTTTAACCGTGCCTGTATAAGGAACAGGTGCCACGATCCCTGTCCAGGAACCTGTGGCTTCAACGCCGAGTGCCAAGTGGTCAATCATATCCCAGCTTGCAGTTGTAGAACAGGATACACTGGTGATCCGTTTAGATCTTGCAGCGTGTCCAAACTGCCTCGTAAGTCCTCCCTGGAATCATATAGAATATTCAGTCACGCAAATTTGGATAGTCAATGGTTTAAACGTAAACGTGTCCCAATAGTTTTACCAAGCTCTTCGAATCCGTGCGAACCATCGCCCTGCGGACCAAACAGTCAGTGTCGCAACGTGAATGGTCAGGCCTCGTGCTCCTGCCTCCCTAGTTTCAAGGGCACCCCTCCAAGATGCAGGCCAGACTGTGTCGTCAGCTCGGAGTGTCCCAGTAATAGAGCTTGCGTGAATCAGAAGTGCGTCGATCCTTGTCCTGGAGTATGTGGAATTGGTGCACGATGCGAGACCTTCCATCACAGCCCCATTTGTACCTGTGCCACTCATCAAACGGGAGATCCGTTCGTTAAATGCTTCGACATCTCTAGTAAGTGTACGACCCAAACGAAGAGAGATACTCGTTTGGTATCACGTTTCTTGGATCGATTCCTGACTTGACGCCGTTTCTAGCACCTCTGCCACCTGTACCTGAGAACCCATGCGTACCATCGCCCTGCGGCCCGTTCTCGCAATGCCAAGACATAGGAGGCGTTCCATCCTGTTCCTGTTTGCCAAATTACGTTGGCTCGGCCCCGAATTGTCGCCCAGAGTGTTCCATCAACACGGATTGCACCAGCGATAAGGCTTGCATCAGGGAGAAGTGTAGGGACCCGTGTCCTGGATCCTGCGGAACGAACGCGTTCTGCAATGTCATTAATCATACACCTGTTTGCACTTGTCCAAGGGATTACACAGGAGATCCCTTCACCAGCTGTCGCGTTATGCCACCGCCACGTAAGATCGTCTACGATTCAATTGAAGTGATTGGATCCCCACAGAGTGACGGTGTTTAATCGGTTCCTTTTTGTCGATATTAAAATACAGCTGTCATCCCACCACCCTCAGACCCGTGCAACCCGTCACCTTGCGGACCCAACGCTCTGTGCCAAAACGGAGTGTGCAGCTGCGTAAACGAGTACCGCGGCGATCCCTATCAGGGTTGTCGACCAGAGTGCGTTCAGAACTCAGACTGCACCTACGACAGAGCTTGCTCCAACAACAAATGCGTGGACCCATGCACTGGAATCTGTGGCCAGAATGCTGAGTGCGTCGTGGTCAATCATATCCCCACTTGTAGCTGCGCGCAGAACCACGAAGGTGATCCGTTCACCCTCTGTAAACCTGTTCGAAGTGAGTTCTATTGTTCTTGGATAATTTTGAAGAAGAGTTGAAAGTTCAAAGCGATCACGATATTAATTAATGTGCAATAGAACGCGTGAAACCCTGCGAACCCTCGCCCTGCGGACCCAACAGTATTTGCCGCGAGTTCGGCGAGCAAGCCTCCTGTTCCTGTCTCCCTGGATACTTCGGAACTCCGCCCAGCTGTAGACCCGAGTGTCTGGTGAACTCTGACTGCGAGCAGAGCAGGGCCTGCGTGAACGAACGCTGCCAGAACCCCTGCGAGAACGCTTGTGGTCAGGGAGCGTTGTGCACCGTGCGCAATCACAACCCTATTTGCAGTTGCCCCGTTCAATATTCCGGTGACCCGTTCGTCAGCTGTTTCCCTATCCGTAAGTAGCCCAGAAATGTCGATTATCATCGGTGCTGTCTGTAATGTTCTTCGTCACCATCTTTTCCCTCGCATGTACCGCAACCATCTGCCCCAACCCTTCCACGAAACACCCTTCGAAGAACAGCCATGCCCCAGAATTTACCTCGAACAGCACCGATTCACGTGTTTGCATATCCAGCCAGTGTTAACCAACGAAAAACCTTTGTCAACAAGCAGAAATACCGCACGAACAGCCCAGCGAGGACCCCTGCAAACCCTCGCCGTGTGGACCGAACTCCCAATGCACTGTGTCGCCAGATAATAAAGCCTCCTGCGGCTGTCTACCCGAGTTCACAGGCTCTCCTCCCAACTGTAGACCAGAATGCCTCGCGAACAGCGAATGTCCTGGCAATCAGGCCTGCGTTAAGCAGAAGTGCGTCGACCCGTGCGCAGGACTGTGCGGCCCCAACGCGCTCTGCCAAGTTACCCAGCACTACATCCGTTGCGTGTGTCCCGAGGGATACACCGGGGACCCGTTCACCCTCTGTTCCGTCGCCAAGAGTAAGGAATAAATCCCGCGCGAATAACTCGAGCCAACAGTCAGACGAATTTCTGTTTCAGATCTGTCGTTCGTTCATTTTTCCTTTTTTGAGATGTGTCATTTTCAGAGTTTCTTTAAGCGTTTGTATATAATGTATATAGAGATTGTATGATATAGAAAGAGTCGCATGATGATCATAGTTCTTCTATCTATCACAGTTCTATCTCAATGTCTCGATGTTGATGTTCATACACGTTCTCTCTTGTACCTTTCACCGTCTCCGTCGATTCGTTCGCGTATCTGCTCGCGTTCTTGTGCAATATCGCATTTTCTTTGTTCTTGTAAATTAACTCTTTTCATGGCCATGCCGTTCCTTTTTGTAAACTAATCACTGTTATAGTTTTCGATGTTGCGAGTGAGAGGTGTTAACTTGTTGGACTTGAATTTTATTGTAGCTCCCGAAGAACCACCAACGCCGCCAAGACCTTGCAGCCCTTCGCCCTGCGGAGTCAACGCCTACTGTCGAGAGAGATATAACAACGCGTATTGCGAGTGTCTGCCGGATTTCAGAGGAAATCCGTACGAAGGTTGCCAGCCGGAGTGTTTGGTGAACAGCGACTGTCCCAAGTCGCAAGCCTGCATCAAAACCAAGTGTCAGGATCCTTGTCCTGGCACTTGTGGAATTGGCGCGATCTGCACCGTGTCCAATCACATTCCTATCTGCTCTTGCCCTCTGCCAACCGTTGGCGACGCGTTCAGAATTTGTCATGCTGCTCCTGAAGGTATTTCACACGGTTTCTATTCACAAAGCGTTAGATTGCGAAAGTTTCCTCATTTTCTGGCATCACTCAAAATCGTTTTGCACTCGCGTCTTGAAGTTTAATGTTTATTTAATTCTTTGGATAATAATTTATGCTTTTCTTGTTTGTATTAGTACCCAAAGAAAGGGACCCCTGTTCACCGTCTCCATGCGGACCCAACACCATCTGCGAGAAAGTCGGCGACACAGCCGTCTGCAAGTGTCTCCCAGATCTCCAAGGAATCCCTTCGAGCGTCACAGGCTGTCATCCCGAATGCGTCATCAGTTCAGACTGTCCTGGAGACAAGGCCTGCATCAACAACAAGTGCATTAACCCTTGCACGCAAAACGTGTGCGGTATCAAGGCTACTTGTCAAGTGATCAATCACAGTCCTCTCTGCACTTGTCCATCTCCACTAATTGGCAATCCGTTCGAAGAATGTTATACGAAAATTGGTAATTACAAGATGCTCTATATATATAGTTGAACTTAATTTCTTGCGAAGTTTTGTAGTGGAAGAATTAAATGTGTATTTATTTATTGCTTTCTCTTCAGAAACCGACCCCTGTAACCCGTCTCCGTGCAGCTACAATGGCGAATGCAGAATCAAAAACGGCATCGCAGTGTGCATCTACCCAGAGTGCGTTATCAACTCCGATTGTCCTCGAGATAAAGCCTGCTTCGGTCAAAAGTGCAGAGATCCTTGCATCGGTGCTTGTGGTGTCAATTCACTCTGTCAGACGGTGAACCATAAGCCTGTCTGCTCGTGTCCAGCTGGATTCACCGGGAACGCTCGAATACAGTGCACCGTGTCAGCAGTCGAAGGTAATTTTCAACTCCAAGACGCTCGTTTCTCAGAAATAATATTTCTTATTGATTCTTGAAATTATAATACTAACTCTTTGCACTCCCATAGTACCAGTTCCAGAATGCACTCAGAACTCCGAATGCCCGAACGACAAGTCCTGTTACAACCGAAAATGCGTCGATCCTTGCACGCTCGACTCCTGCGGTTTCAACAGCCGCTGCCACGTGCAAATGCATCGCGCTGTGTGCGTCTGCAACGAAGGTTTCACTGGCCACCCTCAACAATACTGTCGTGCGAGTACGTTCTCCGCGATTTATTTCTTTTTCGCAAAAATACCAGCACTAGATAATCGGATGATTTCTTGCAGTTGGTTGTCGAGGCGACAGTGACTGTCCATTGACTCAATCCTGCGTGAACAACGAATGCGTGGACGCGTGTTCTGTGACACAGTGCGGCGTGAACGCGTTCTGCAGGTCCGACGGTTATCACAGACCGAGGTGTTACTGTCCAGATGGCTATTCAGGAAATCCGTATCAAGCCTGCGAGAGAACGGAATGCACCACTGATAACGACTGTCCAACTTCTTTAATGTGTCGCGACTCGAAGTGCGTGAATCCTTGTCCAAACGACTGTCCACTTTCCGCTCAGTGTCTCGCGATTAACCATCGTGCAGTTTGTCGGTGTCCTCCTGGTTACGTGGGCGATCCCTACACCTCCTGCGCGATAGGTAATTACGTTTTTCTTCTTCTACCTTTCGTTTCTTTAAACCAACTCGAGAGACCAATCTCAGAGACGAATGAAAACCGATTTCTCGGATTTTCCAGAACCGTACGAGCCACAATCGCAGTGTCAAGTAGACGGAGACTGTGCGAGCAAACTGGGCTGTTTCAATGGCGTTTGCAAGGATCCGTGCGTAGAAACGAAACCTTGCATCACTGGGGCGAAGTGCTCTGTTGTCGACACGCTGCCAATGAGAACCATGGTCTGCGAGTGCTTGCCAAACTTCGCTGGGGATGCAACCGTTGCTTGTATCCCAGGTAAGTGTCAATTAAGTGAGACAATTTTTAATCAAAGAGAATCGCGATTACGAAGTACGAATTTGATTGTTTCCAGTGGACAAACAGATCGAGGCTGTCTGTAAATCCGACTCTCAGTGCTCTCCGAACATGGCTTGCTTGAACGAACGGTGCATCAATCCGTGCACCATCAATCCTTGCGTGTCGAACGCAGAGTGCTCTGTTCAGAATCATTATCGTCAGTGTCACTGCTCTCGCGGAACAGCTGGAGATCCATTCGTCAATTGTTACAGAGGTATCTTTTGTGGGAACTTTTTTCATTTGCAGGATGAGTAATAAAAGTGCTGAACGTGGTACGTTTGTTGTAGACACTGACAGTTTCCCAGAGTGCACGTCGAACGTCGACTGCGCTACCAATCAGGCTTGCATCAATCAACTGTGTCAGAATCCGTGTGTGAGCACCCAGTGCGGTTTGAACGCTGAGTGTATCACTGTCAATCATCATCCGACGTGTCACTGTCTGCAGAACTTCGCTGGTGATCCTCAAATGCAATGTTTCAAACGTAAGTCTTCAATAATAATCGATTTCTCAATTTATTTTTGAACATCTCAGAAGATGTGTACGTTCTGTAGAAGGAACTGTTTAAAAAGTCGAAATATTGATTCTGTTTAGCCGAGTGTAAAACAGACAACGACTGTCCTTACGACAAGACCTGTCACAACAACAACTGCATCACTCCCTGTCTGGTTGGAGACATTGCCTGTGGTCGTGGCGCAGAGTGCATCGCAGCCTCGCACAGAGCGCAATGCATCTGTCCACGAGGCACTCAAGGTGATCCACGAATCGCGTGTATCTCCACGGTATGCCATTACAACGAAGACTGCGCCGATCACGAAGCTTGCGACAGGTTGAACAGAGTCTGTCGACCTGTTTGCGAGGAGGACACTTGCGCGGAGACTGCCCACTGCATCGCCAGAGACCATCAGCCGAAATGCTCTTGTCCTTCGGGAACCACTGGAAATCCTTACATCGAGTGCACTGGTAAGGGCGACAATTCATTTGTTTTTCATACTTTTTCTTTTCACACTTTCCCTATGTATATTTTGTTAAGTGTTGGGATTATTATAAAAATAATTATTCATGTTTTTCTGTTTCCCAAGGGGTAGCTATCGAGGCAGAATGTAAAGCAGACAGCGAATGTCCACCTTATTTCGCTTGCATCAACGCGAGATGTCAAGATCCTTGTCTCTCCTCGAATATGTGCTCCGGAGATCAAGAGTGCAAAGTATTGAACACAGTGCCTCTGCGAACTATGATTTGCATCTGTCCGCCGAACACCATTACGGATGTAAACGGATTGTGCAAGAAGATTGGTAAATATTCTTTCTAAAAATCTCTACCAATGTGGAATTCTATTTTTTAAAGGCACTGTAAATGTATTAAATTTTTTGCTACAGTATTCGAAGAGGTGCAGTGTCGCCAGGACCAAGATTGCAGGGATTCCGACAAATGCGTGGATGGAACTTGCATCGAGGCTTGTCTCACCACCCAGTGCGGACTGAATGCTCAATGCAAGGCGAAGTCTCACACAGGAATCTGTCAGTGTGCACCAGACTTTACTGGCAACGCCTACATCGAATGTATCAGAAGTAAGCTTCCAATATTTCAGCATAAGATATTTTCTACTTACTATTTCGCAGCTAAACAAGTATAATCTGAACAAATTTTCTCTCCCATCGAATATGCAAACGATACGACTAAAAGAATGGTACAAATTAAAGTTTAGCTTAAAAATACATACAGAAATACTGCAAATGATTCTGACAAAACCAGTTCAGAAGATAGCGGCAAGTGTCTACTTTAAAACGCGCTTCGTTTCATTTCGACACGACGATTAGTTCCCGAGATATAACGCTTTGAAGCTCGTCAGGCGCGGGACGCGTAAAGTTATGAATGGGCGGGTCGATTCCAGGAAATTCCGTGACCCAGTTTAGTTCTTGGAAATGCGTACGCACGTAGTAAAAGTAGTAAAACGACGGGGCCATTGACCTGCGCGCACGTGGCACGGTTGAGGTAGGTCGCGGCACGAGAGACAGAGCGAGAGTTCCGAGCGTGCGAGCGGGACAGACATAGTTAAAGGACCAAAAATTAAGGTTCGCTTTGAACGGCGATATCTTGGGAACGGATGGTCGGATTTGAATGAAACAAAAACCATTTTAAAGGGGAAGATTTTATGCTTACGATAGCCTTGGTTTTAATACCGCGCGATCATTTGCTGCTGAATTATAGGACAGAGAAGAAACGGTATTTTAATAGTGTTTTATACGATATGAAATAATTGTATAAATTTTGATATTCCAGCTCCTCTGACACCGCTACCACCAATTCGACCAGAATGCTACGCTAGTAACGAGTGCTCTAACGACAAGCAGTGCATTAATTCTCTATGCGTGAATCCTTGCGTGGTCGATGATCCATGCGGCAGAAATGCACTGTGCTATGTGAACGATCATAATCCGTTCTGCAGGTGTCCTGTCAATTACGTCGGTGATCCAAGAGTTAATTGTATACCACGTAAGTGTTCGATGCAAAAAAGTGATGCCTTTAAATATCGACATTACGATGCGCTTTATCTTTTACAAATAGTTTACATTGCAATGTTTCTTTTTCTAGCGGAAATCGTGGCTGGATGTACGTCCAACAGCGATTGCGCGGGTAACGCTGCATGTGTGAACAATGTATGCATCAATCCGTGCAATTGCGGTCCGAATGCTAAGTGCAACGTCGTGGACCACTATCCATCTTGCGTCTGTCCAGCTGGGTACTCTGGCAATCCTCAACTTGGTTGCATCAAAGGTAAGTCGCTCTTTCTCCCATTTTTCTCAATTTCACTCAAAAGCAAAGGGACTAGCGTCATCTTCGACGATTCTATTCGAATTAATTTTGCAAAAAAAAAAACCACCTATTTCAGTGGACTGCGAATCGGACAGCGAGTGCAACGAGGCAGCCACCTGCTACAACGGACAATGCGTGAATCCTTGCATCCTCGAGAATAAATGCGCGATAAACGCGGAGTGCTACGGGCAGAATCATCGTGCCAGTTGTCGTTGCGGTCCAGGTTACCTGGGCAATCCGGAAGTGCACTGCGAGAGAGTGGAGTGCAGCGCTGACCACGATTGTCCGCGAAATCTAGCCTGCAACAGCGGACGGTGCGTGAATCCTTGCGTGGAGGATCCACCGTGCGCCCAGAACGCCATTTGCTACGTCCAAGATCACGTGGCCAACTGTCGTTGCCCGGAGAACATTCCTGCTGGAAATCCATATTCCTATTGCACGCAAGTTTTGGGGACTGAATTAGACACACCAGAGTGCAGAATCGACGTCGACTGTGCTGATAAATTGGTGTGCATCAAGAACAAATGCATCGATCCTTGTCCCGTTATCAGACCATGCTTGGAGAACGCGCGGTGCAACGTTTTGAACACCGTTCCGGTGAGGACCATGACGTGTACTTGCCCAGAAGGATGGACCACTGACGTCGACGACGTCTGTAGACCTAGTAAGTAATCTTGGAAATTTAGATTTAGATAGAATGACACGTTCGGTTGTGTGAAACCGTCTTCTCTTTCAGTCCAAATAGCAGCGATCGGCACCTGCGCGACAAACGACGAGTGCAGCGACACAGAGGCCTGCATCAACAGACAATGCAGGAACCCGTGCAACTGCGGCACCAACACCGCTTGCTACGTACGAAACCACAAACCGATCTGCTCCTGCGAAGCTGGCTACCAAGGCAATCCAGACATCGCCTGCTACTCCGTAGAGTGCACGCGAGACAGCGAATGCTCCCTGGACAAGAGTTGCGTGAACAACAACTGCGTGAATCCTTGCCTGGTATCCGACAGCTGTGGCGTAAACGCTGAATGCCATCCCAAGAACCATGAGGTTGATTGCAGATGTCGAAAGGGCTACCACGGAAACGCTTTGGACCGTTGCAAAGTGATCGGCTGCTACAGCAACGGAGACTGTCCAGGGGATCACTCTTGCATCAACATGCAGTGCATCAATCCGTGCGTTCACAGCAATCCTTGCTCGCCTCTAGCCGAGTGCAGAGTCTTCAACCATCTGGCCATCTGTCGCTGTCCAGCGCGGCACACGGGCAATCCTTACATCAATTGCAAACCAGAGGAGAGGCCAGAGTGCAAGGAAGACAGCGACTGTCCGAATTTGTTGGCCTGCTTCGACAACAAGTGCCAGAATCCTTGCACGGTGGTGCATCCTTGCAGCGAACCGTCGGAGTGCAGGGTTCTTCCGACCTCCCCGGTTCGTTCGATGGTCTGCGTGTGTCCTAGCGGCTACGTGAGCAGCGGCAGCGGAACTTGTCGGCCCACGAAACCCATTTTGGAGATCGAGTGCACCAGGGATAGCGATTGTCCGTCGGATAGGTCCTGCGTGAATGCCATCTGCAAGAATCCTTGCGCGTGCGGTCCAAACGCGGATTGCAGCGTCGCGAACCATAAACCGATCTGCTCCTGCGTTCTTGGATACGATGGGAATCCTGACGTACTGTGTACTAAAGGTGAGTGAGAAAATTATTCTTGCTGGAAGTTTCTTTTTCATAATCTCCTGTCTTCTTTTCGTATTCCTTTTAAATGATCGCTGAGTTTTTATTTTGAATTTTCAGTTGCCGGATGCCGCACAGATGGTGACTGCAGCGGATCGCACGCTTGTGTACAGCACAACTGCGTCCCAGTTTGTTCGCCGTCGTTGTCCACCTGCGGAAAGGATGCTGAGTGTCATGGTATCAATCACAAAGCCATCTGCGAGTGCCCGCCAGGGTACGGTGGTAATCCTAGAGTCTCCTGCGTCCTCCTGGGTTGCAAGAGTAACTCTGACTGCCCCACGAACAAGGCTTGCGTGAACAACCGCTGTGAGAACCCATGTACGGAGAATCCTTGCACCGGGAATATGGATTGCAACGTCTACAATCACGTAGTGGAGTGCGCTTGTCCTCCTGGTTACGTTGGGGACACCAAAGAGGGATGCACTAAACGTACGAACGATTCATTTTTCTTATACTTGACGTGGCGCTCGTGCTTGTACGCATTACTTTAAATTGTCACAATTTTTCTTCAGTGGTAGAGAAATGCAAGGCAGACAACGAGTGTCCGTCGCAGACCGCTTGTTTCAACGGCGAGTGCTTGAGTCCTTGCGTGAAGATCGAGCCGTGCGGAGTGAACGCCGACTGCAAGGTACTCGACACGTCTCCAGTGAGGACTATGATCTGCGAGTGTATCCCTGGGTATAGAGGAAACGCTGTCGTCCGTTGTGAGAAAAGTAATTACTGCTATTCCATCGAATATGGTGATTTATATTTATTTATAAAAGAGATGATTCTATGAACGTATTTCCTCTTGTTTTCAGCGAACGTCTGTCCAGTAGAAAAGGGTGAAGTCCTCGACGAATACGGAAACTGCGTCTGTCCACCTGGATGGGCCAGAGACGAGACGGAAATATGCGTGCCATGTCGCAAACAGTCTGGAATGATCATCAACAACGAGGGTTACTGTGTGTGCGCTTTGGAGAACGGTATGATCATCGACGAGTACGGACGCTGCGTGTGTCCCACTCAGCATGGATACAGACTGGATGCGAACGGATATTGTAAATTACGTAAGTGAAGATGATTATTCTATTCGTTTCTCTTCGCTGGTGTGAATGCTTCCGAATTTAATGGCACGTGTACTTTACAGTCGACATAATCGAGTGCAAACACGACGACGACTGCGCTGACAACAGATATTGCGACAAGACCAGCCAGACTTGCGAGGATCCTTGCTTGACACAATCGTGTGGCCTCTATGCACTTTGCAACGCTACTCGTCATCAAGCTATCTGCATATGCATTAATGGTTACGTTGGAAATGCTTATACCCAATGTTGTAAGTTGTTGTCGCGCGATGGAAGGGCTTTTATCGCTGTTTAAACGTGTGGCAAATCGGTTTATGGGTTTCTTTTCTGATAGACGACAAGAACAGGTGGCGTACTGATTTCCCGAGGCCAGAGATGGTTGTTAGTTGTCTGTCCGATGGAGTTCAGGTCGAAATACATCTTCACGACCAGGAATTCGACGGTGTCCTTTACGTCAAGGGCCACAGCAAGGACGAGCAGTGTAGAAGGGTTGTTTCTATACCTGCAGAAACTATGCAGAAGACGGAGATATTCAAGGTGGCTTTCGGAAACTGCGGACTAATACACGTGAACGTAAGTCTTTCTTTCTTGTGACACGAATTTCGTCATTTTCGAGCGCCATATTGAAGCAAAATGTACGCCACTTTCAGGGACAAGCCAGCTTCGTGTTGGTCATACAAAAGCACCCGAAACTGATGACATACAAGACCCAAGCTTATCACATAAAATGTATATATCAAACCGGAGAACAGAACGTCACACTTGGTTTCAATGTCTCGATGTTAACTACTGCCGGAACCATCGCCAATACCGGTCCACCGCCAGTCTGTCTGATGAAGATCGTCGCGCAGAACGGAAACGAGATCAATTCCGCTGAAATTGGAGACAACCTGATGTTGCAAGTTGAAGTTCAGCCCTCCAGTGAGTACAAAACTTTTGGTCTCGTGAGTCATCGTTTTTGTAATCGTATTTACCATGTATTAATGGGTTACTGTCGTTCTTCCAGCTATCTATGGTGGATTCGCTCGCAACTGCGTGGCCAAAACGTACGAAGATAACATGGAGAACGAGTATATCGTTACAGATGAGAACGGCTGCGCGACAGATCCGACGATATTTGGAGAATGGGAACAGAATCCCGAGACTCAGACTCTGATGGCCAGCTTTAACGCGTTCAAATTCCCCAGCAGCGACAATATTCGATTCCAGTGCAATATCCGTGTGTGCTTCGGACGATGTCAACCCGTGAGTATATATTATTATTGTGCGGCTCTAGAAACATTAGTTTCGACGTCTGATAAAGCTGGCCCTAGTGCTTTCGTTGAAGTAAGTCTTCCATGAGGAGAATATCGATGCATAATTCTGATGCGCTTCAGGTGAATTGCCGAGGATACAATGCGTTCGGCCGTCGCCGTCGAGACGTGGGTTCCGAGGTAAATGACACGTCCTTAAGTGTCACGGACGGCTACGAAGGACAGTTAAGAGAAGAAATCACGATCCAGTCGAATCTACTAATCGCTCTGGAGAGGAGAGAAGAGAGGCTCACAGCAGATCCAGCTGAAAGTAAGAAGAGCTTCTTCTATTTCTCTTCTTCCTCGTTGCAATGATAGTTTCGATCATCGTGCAATTGTTTCCCTGTTTCAGTCGCTTCAGCTCAAAGAGTGGAAGACATTTGCGTCTCAATGGTCGGCTTTGTGATAGCACTAGTAATTACAGCACTCCTGGCACTGGTCGCTGTAGCTATTGCTGTATCGTGCTGGCTAATGGCGTATCGTCGCCAGCCAAAGACTGCTGGACCACTGCCACACCCACCAGAGTTCCCAAATCCGTTGTTCACTACCGAGTCAGTAGCTGAACCGTCTCCTGACTATCACCAATCATAAGTGCTCTAGGATAATTATTACTTTTTAACGTAATTTTATGATTCTCGATGGAATGCAGCACAGACCACGCAGTCTCTTTGCTTGGCCGGTCTTGTATTTCTATGCGGCGACTCCTCCAGCGACTTCAGTCTTCCGTACTTTTCTCTCTCTCTCTCTCTCTCGAGGGTTCCACGACGAACGTGTCGTACGTTCAATTGTTACATACGAGTACACTGGATCACGATATATATAGATAAATAGAGAGCGCGAGAGAACGAAACGTTTACTATTTATGGTGATGGTTTGCTTCCATTATCTACACTCGAGAGAATTCCGTCTTCCGGCTGTTTACCTTCCCTTGTACCTTTACTTTCTCCCCTACCCTTTAGTCACTGGAGGATTTGTTAAGCGTAACACAGCGAATTTAATTCCCGTGTAAAGTCGAACGAATTAGTCTAATATAGCTTTCTTACTTCGAGCGTAGGTAACTGTACATTTTATCTAATAAAACGCTAATGTAATATTTTTAAGACAGCCTCGATCAGTCTCAATTATTTTATTATATATATATCGGTATTTATTCCTTGTAAGGAAGAAAAATATTTCGTACACGTATCATGGGTAATCGTAACTCGTAAATATATCGAGTCGTTTGCAAGTATCGTTGCGTACATGCATATTATAAATTAATTATCCGTTCCTCCTACATTTACAAAATTTACAAAAGATAAACGATACCTAATACTTTTTATACAAAATCTGATCATATGTTCTTTCATAAATACACGAGATTATACAATTCTGATGCTTAAATAATCTTCGTAACTGCAAAAAATAATAATTCATTCGTAATGTAATTAAGATTCAAAAATAAATCCTGGCTATATTTAAATAATTATCCTTTAATAACCGCGATCGGCCTTAATTTTATACACTTCCGCGAAATGCCCGCAGCGTGACACGTATTTACAACGTCTGTCACGTTTTTATAGGATTCTGGCGCTTCCTCCATTACTAATTTTGGCGAAGCAACTCTGATAGATATCCCCTGTCGCTCTAGTTTTTCTAATACATCCGTGTAATCGAGATTTCTACGCGACTTCGCTCTAGACAAAGCTCGACCCTGAAAAGAACGTATGGTAAATTTGGAGGTCATTTTATATATACTTCTGATAATTAAAAAATCTTGGAGAACTTACTGCCCCGTGACACGTAGACCCAAACGTTTCCTTCATACCCTGTTCCGTTCCAGTAAGAACGTAGCTGCAAGTTCCCATTGTACCACCGATTAAAACTGGTTGGCCCGTTAATTGATAGTCTACGGGAATCAAGGGATGATGAGGCGGGAACGCTCTTGTGGATCCCTAAAACAGAGATATTAGCTATATTGTGATTACCGTCGTAATCAATCATTATCTGTTCTTCATTACTTTTCATCTACCTTTCTGTGAACTAAAAGAGTTTTCTGCTTTCCTTCGACCATATGTTCCTCTATCTTTGCAATATTGTGAGAGACGTCATATATAACATGCATATCCAAATCATCCGGAGATAATCGGAACTGTTTCGCAAATGCCTGTCGACTGAGGAATGTCATAGAACTCCTGTTAACCCATGCGAAGTTTGCGGCCGCTGCCATTGCCTTCAAGTAATCTTGTCCTTCCTGAGATTTGATGTGAGCACAAGCTAATTGCCTATCGTTGGTTTCGATATTGTCACGCTTCATGGCTTTCTCCATTTGTACTAATGCATCTATAAAGCACGATAAGTTTTACAGAATCTATTTTCTGAGAAATAAGTTTATCATGTATCTACTACCTGTTGCAACTTGATGTCCGAATCCTCTGCTACCAGAATGAATCATCACGCATATTTGACCTTTCTCTTCGATACCCATTTTACTCGCAGCCCACTTATCGTAAATTTCGTCCACCACTTGGATCTCAGCATAGTGATTTCCTGCACCTAAAGTTCCTAACTACAAAACAGCTGTTTTAATGAGCTAGAAGTTTTTAGCATTTATATTTGCAATAGAAATAAATTTCTGAGATTTTACCTGCGGAAGACCACGTTTTTTAGCTCTCATGGATACCTTTGAAGAATCTGCATTAAGCATTCTACCATATTCTTCGCAATGTTCTTTATCCTCTGCCCAGATATATCCTGAAACATGAAAGTAAACTTGTTATCAATAGAAAACAATGAAATCTATTTAATATGTGCGTACCTTCTCTAAGTGACCAGTCTATTCCCATTTCTAAGGCTTCTTCTAAATCTCGTGCATTCATAGGTATGATTCCTTTCGAACCAACACCGACAGGAATGTGGTCGAACATGCTCTGAGCAAGTTGCTCCTGAATATAGTTAAAAAAATATTTATTGCTGTAAAAAATATCACTGTATTCCAAAAGGTTTGACAACAAAATGAATTGCAAGATACTACCTTTACAGGAGAAACGTCCTCTTCGAACAAGTTAGTTCTTAACAGGCGTACACCACAGTTTATATCAAACCCTACTCCACCAGGCGACACTATGGATTTTGGATCATCCATATCGAATGCTGCCATGTTACCAATGGCAAAACCATATCCAGAATGCACATCAGGCAATCCAACGGATCTCCATACAATTCCAGGAAGAGCAGCCACATTGGCTATTTGTTTCATGCCTGGAAGAAAACCTCCAATCGCTCCAGGTCTACACGAGTTTCTTAGCTCTTCGAACATTAAACGTTCCAATGCATTATTTACATAAAAGACACCTTCAACCTAAAAGCAAAGAACCGTTAACTGAACGTGAAAAGATATAATGCAATAACGAGCAACATACCTTCATGTTAGGTTGAAACCCCTTTTTTATTTTCCAACATGTTTCATTCATTTTCTCCAAATATTTTAACTCTTCCTGATACTGCCTGACTACCATTTTTGATTTTAATAAATCCCCTTATTCTTTTAAATATATGTTAACATACACTGCGACTGCAGAGAAGACGTAGTACTTGGATTATATTCTAATTGAATATATAGTTCTTCTTGCACAAATTGCTTTTAATCAATGCAACAAAGAATGAAAACTGAAATTCGATACAATTACGTTTTTACATCTATTACTGAAATAATAATATAAACAATGAAGCTTAATACTGACAGAATGATGCTACCGGCTAGAATAGTTACACCATACGTTCAGATTCTAATTATACGATATCAGTGTTGCAAACATATGAAACTACGATTGTCATAGTACCTTTTGGAGAACGATTCTGTTACTAAACCTCTTTATTTTCGACGAGACAGCCCAGACAACACAGCAAATCACATAACACTTCAAAGAGCACCAACGTATCACAGTCGCGACTCCAAATTCTATAACGCCACAACAGTATCACCAGGATTACAGAGGTAAGAGAGAGAAAGATATATAATAAAGCTATAAGAAAGAGTGAGACAGATGCTACAGACCATACTGAAGAACCCCTGGCGCCATCTCTGTGAAAAGTGCTCAAACTGGTCGCTCAGCGTTATCGACAGCGAAGTGAACTACTGAAACACTAGCGCCATCTCTTGGAGGAGTGCTGAAACTGCTCGGACATTAGTTCCAGTATTCTCCGCAGAGATGGCGCTAGTGTTTTAGTAGTTCACTTCGCTGTCGATAACGCTGTGCGACCAGTTTGAGCACTTTTCACAGAGATGGCGCCACGGGTTCTCGAGTAGGGTGGGTAGCATCTCTCTCACTCTTTCTTATAGCTTTCTTATACATCTTTCTCTCTCTGACCCCTAAAGCGGGCAATACAAGTGGCTATGGAAGGGATGTCACGCGGCGCTAGTAACATCAGTGCTTTTACTGTGAAAAAATTGTGTTACGGGGAAGTTTAATGCATACGTAATTAAACTTTTATCTTCTTACTTCTATACGTAACGTGTACAGTTTCCAATACAGTTACGTAATAGAAAATAATAATATGAAGTGAGAATCGAGTATACGAAGAAGTATTGTTATTGGTAAGTGGAAGGTACTACTTTGGCATTCTTATCGTATCTTATCTCTTTTCGTAATTGTAGAATAATTTAGTGATTTTTTTTTCTTTACATACAGAATTTAGTGTTACAGTGGTGTGCAGTCCGAGTGAAAAATATAGTATCCAGTGCGCAAAGCAGAAATGGCTTCTCCTGTAAAGAAAGGTCTGGTACAAGCGAAACCAATTTTATCAGTAACTCATGGAGAAGCTCGCAGGAGAGTGATTAAATTGTACAAATCGTGGTATCGACAAATTCCATTCATCCGTAGGTATTTTAAATCATCTTATATCTGTTATTTATAGACATTCACTAGGACATATTTAGGTTACTTAACCTAACAGTGTCAAAAATAATTTATTCGCATGTGTGTGTTGAGGATCTACCAACTTATCTAAGTTGAAATATCTATGTATAATTATTGTGTAGTTATGAATTATGCTCTTCCAAAAAATGAGCAGGATTGTAAGGCAAAGTTGAGGCAAGAATTTATGAAGAATGCTCACGTACGTGATGTGAGAGTTATCGATGCACTACTTATTAAGGTAAGGTTAATATACATCTTGTCAATTTTGTATATAACGTAGTAGATATGAAACTTTTTAATTAACATGCGTTATACTAGGGTCAAATGGAACTTCAAGAAGTTCTTAATCAATGGAAACCAGCTGCAACACTGTTGAATTATTGGAATGATACTCGTCCACCAAAACCAACTGATTTTATGTCCAAATTCCTTAGGGGACACGAATAAAATATGCAACTGTAGAATAGTAAAGTCATAATTTGTAGAATTCATTATTTATAAGCTATGTAAGAAGGAATCCGTGTGTATACTGTTCACCTGAAAGATAAATTTGTAAAGGGAAAAAGCCTCTGTCTATTTATTAAAGAAAAAAAAAAACAAAAAATCATGTTATACAACATTTCAAAAGACGAATCTTTAATCGGCTCTTACAGAAGATAATATTTCTTTTTAATTTACATTTCCATCTTTACATCTATATATTATTATTCACTTATATACATTTGACAAGATGATATATTACTAAGCACCTTAGGTACAATCTAGTTCACTTTTCACAGCCATACGGATAATTTGCTTTCCTTCAGTGAACAAGTATCGAAATTATATATACATACATGTATATATACATACATACATACTAATATTCTAAAACGGGTGTATTCGAATTTGCGTGAATGTACATTTGCAACTCTATATGCACGTCCCTGTTCCTTTTTTTTCTTCATATTACAACGGGAATCATTTGTGCTACGCATCTTGAGATAAACATCTTTACATGATTTCTGTGTACTTGTGTATATATATATATACTTTGGTTAGAATCATTTTTATAAAAGTCATTCTAGCTTTATTACAACTCTCGGATTAAAAAATTTTAACAAATAGATCTCGCGCTATGTAAAAAAAAAATCATGTCTGCCGCCAATATAAAGCGTACTTCAATACAAGTCATAAAATATCTAGGTATTAAAAATATACACGATCGGTAACTTTCTCATACCCATCCATTCCACATATCTATACGCTAAAAAATGGCAACAATACATCATGCTTATGACTCGTAAATGTAACAATGTCTTTGTGCACTAATACGTTTCATAGCAGATTTCGTTTGAACTCCTTTTCCCTTTTTTTTTTTTCTCTTCTCGGCTAAAGAAGAGAACCCTTGCGTCAAACTATGCTCTCGCGTTCCGATTGTACGTCGTAACCTGCTATCACACCCCTTCTCAAGGAAACGTCGCTGTTGCGCAACCCGTTGCCGCTGAATAGATTTACCAGCCAGCTTTTAATAGAATTTCTCGCGGAAGACTTTTTGTCCGGCACGCTGTCTGTACTAGGAACGGATACCACTTGATCGAGGGAACGCCAACGCTTGACAGGCACGATTTCCCCCATACAGCCGCTCTCGTCGCCCAGCAACGGCGTCTCCGCCTCGTTCGGCGACTCATCGGTGTGAGGCACTATTATCACATTACCATTCGGATAGTTGTTATTCAACACTTTCTCGGAGAGGTTCGTCTTCGATTTAGTCCGCGTGCACTTGTCACAATTCTCCAACGATCGGAAACTCTTCTTCGGCTCCTTCCAAGAGAAATTGGGCGACTCGAACCTCTTGCTGTACAACTCTATCGGGAACGGATCCAACGAGCGGGACTCGCGTATTATGGTTTGGAACGGGTAGTCGCTCGTCGAGGATGACGAGGCGATAGTCGACAGAACCCTCGCGTTTTTTCGAAATTTCGGCCCCGCGTCTAGGAAGAAATCGTCGAGCGCCCTTTTGATATTAGCCACGCGATTCTCGACGTCCTCTTGCAGCACGATGTTCTCCAGCGTCGTTTTCGACACGCTATCGGTCAGGCATAACGGTGACCGTTCGAATTTTCGAGAGTTCAGAGATTTTGGCACTGGACTGGATCCTCCGCATTGGGACGAAGAATCGTCCGGCGTTGGCCTTGGGACGCTCGACTGCCTGCGACTGCCTGCACCTAAACCACCTAACAACGAAGCCTGTCGGGAATCCGAATTCAATTTTGGACTTCTCCTCGGTCTACAAAAGAGTGGCGCAAGATCACCAACGTCGACCTGATAACATAATAATGAAAATAAAATAAAAGAAATGTTTGTACAGCGTCGTAGCAACTTCTTCGTATACACACGTCTCTTTTCTGAATGGCTTTCTCGGTTGCTCCCGTGAGCCAGTAAGTTTTAACTTCGCCCTTTCCCTTCATGTGAACCAATCCACGTTCCTCGATAATGTAGCCGCCAATTTTATCCAAGGCATCCTTGCACTGTTCGCTTATGTGAATACGCAATGGTTCCCCGTTCGATTCCATGCGCGATGCTGTGTTCACGGTGTCTCCGAACAGACAGTATCTGGGCATCGTTAGGCCAACAACACCTGCTACCACAGGCCCTGCAATATTTGTTACAGTTACGTTTATTAAATGAGAAACTCTCGTTTACTTCATTTTTTATTTCTTCTCCGTGTGCGATGGATTCACCTGTATGGATTCCAATGCGCAGCTTAAGAGTATCTTGAGGCCTGTGAGCTATGGTGTGGTGTTTCACAGCGTTAAGCAGGTCTAGGGACATCGACGCTATCTCCCCAGCGTGTCTGTTCCCATTTTTTATTGGCAAACCAGAGACCTGGAAGAGGTGTTGTGTACATCGTCGTGAAATTGTTACGTTCGTAGAGTAAGACGCGCAGGAAATAAGAAAAATTTACTCACCACCATGTACGCGTCGCCTATCGTTTCCACCTTATATACATCGTATCCTTTGATTATGCGGTCGAACAAAGTGTACAAGTCGTTCAAGAAGTTCACCACCTTCAAAATAAACGGAATCACGTTGATTTCATTCGACGCGGGGTCACGTTTTTTGTTTACTCGATTATTAACTCGGCAAGAATGTACCTGGAAAGGTGTGCTTTCTGCTGACATCGCAGTGAAGCCAACGATATCGCTGAAGTATATAGTAACCAAGTCGAAAGCTTCGGGTTCCACGCCGATTCCATTTGTCAGGCAATTAGCAACGGGTCTATTGGAAATAACAGATACGCGTAATAACATTTTCTTGAAATACTTCTTTCCTCAATCGTTCGCGAGAATAATATGAGTGCAGTAATAATGTTAGTAACAAGTAGTTAATCGACTTACTCAGGCAACATCCTATGAAGTAAGTCCTCGGTTTTTTGCTTTTCCTCGAAAAGGAGGCGTGTGCGTTCACTGACTAGATCCTCGAGGTTGTTCGCATACTTCTCCATCATGTCCATCATTTGGTCCATGATATTACGGTGCCTTCCCGCTTTCATTTTCTTTAATCGCGTCCTGATCATTTTGAAGTCAGGCCTAAGCTCAGGACTTTCCGCCCAACAGTCGGTAATCGTACTAACTATATACTCGGCACAGTCCGCTTCAGACTCAGACAGTATCTCTATGTTAGGTCTAAACGGCGGTTCACCATCTTCTGGGAACCTTTTCACTCGGTCTATGATTTCTGTCAATTTGTTAACGTTCATATTTATATTTGTCTGCCGGCTATACCTTTTGGCAAATGCCGATTAACGAATGACAATCGCCTAACGGTTAAACGTGGATAATCGTACCGCCAAACGTAGAACGGATATTTACCTTTGGGTTCTAAATTCACGCCACCGTACGGCCCCTTCCGTCCTATTATCTCGAACAATATAATCGCGAACGAGTAAATATCTCCCTCTTGGGTCCCTCTGATCGGCGCATTGGGATTCCTTAATAATTCAGGTGCCTTCCAGAATAAGTCTACACGTGAAAAGACAACGCGACGTGATCATTATCAATTACCGATTACGAGAAGATAAAAAAGAAAAAAGAATAAACGTTTATAAGACTCTTCCGTTCCCCGTACTTCGATAATACTGATGTTCACCAATGCTGTCGGATTCGGCGCAGTGTCGCATATCGTGCAGCCCAAAATCAGAGACTTGGAGTACCCATCGCGAGGTAACCACGCAATTGGAAGACTTCAGATTACCATGACAGACTAGCACAGATGACTCATGAATGTACAGCATACCCTACGTACGGGAGCGAATGTATTTTTATCGATTTCATAAACCGATACACCTTTGCTGTCTCGCTTTCGAAACGTGGACGTATCAACTACACGCTTACCTTAATGAGATCGTGAACTAATGACGCGATGAACATATCATCCAACTTGATATCTTCGTTCTCGATGATATCCTGAAACACGCACGCAATAGACGGTCATTCGATGAAAAGGCCAGAGCAGACCGGATTATACACGGTCATCGCGGTGTGTATTAAGGTGACGTACATAAAGACTTCCTTTGGCGCAATAGTCCGTAATTAACAATATCCTCATTGGCTCGACGCACGCCCCGATGAAAGAGTTCAGGTTGCCGTGTCTGATCTCGCGAAGGATACGCATCTCCTTCATCACGTCCCTCGAGATGTCCTTCTTCTTCGAGAACTTCAACTCCTTTATCCTGACCACTACACCGTGGTAATGCCCGGTTTGCGCGAACACCTGGCCCCCGCATCTTGACTCGTAGGACATTGCACTAACTAAACTTAACTGTAACGAGAATTATTGCACGACTTTAAAATAAAAATCTTATCTTGATCGGAACGATGTTTGTTAACTTGAACATCGTACCAATGCGAATGACGCGGACGTACACGTCATGGGTACGTCCAGTTCTATGGTGGGATGACGTGTACTTAGACTCGTGGATCCCGTTAAAAAAAATGCGATAGATGAAAAAGGATCCTTCGCGTGCAACTACACATACGTATACGACTCCAATAAAAGTTTTATTACCAGTACGTAGAAACGACGCGGGATTTCCCATGTCTTAAACATTCCTGCACAGCTGCCTCTCATTTTGTAGAAAAGTATACGTACCTACCTGCGTTGTCTTGTTTCTCTCATTGATACTCGGCCTCGCATTGAACTTGTTAAAAGACAAGGTACCTTGTACCGGAAGCGCGTGTACCTACGTAGATCTAGCAAATGAACCAGGAAATGGCGAACGTTGTTGCTCACCTTACTAGGGGAGGACATCATGTTGTCAAGATGAGGATAGCCGTGTATCTCGCTCGGATTGATCTTCCACAGCAACCCCTCGATCTCCTGCTCTATCTTCCACCTCCTGTATATGCTCATAGTGATAACCGCGGCGCAGAACAGCAAAACAGCGAGGACACCGGCGGCGACGATGCTCCGCAGGTGTGTGTCGTCTTTGGGACAGTGCTCGTTGCGGAAGCCGCAGCCTGGTTCCGCTTCCGGTTTATTCTTAGCCGGCCAGTCCATTGCCTCCGACGGCCTGTATACCTGGAGGCGATCGACAGAATCGTCCTTTAACGCTTCTCCTCCACTCTCTGTACACGCGGTTCTCGTTTAATACGACGATCGCAACGAGCAGTCGATGGAACCGTGAATGGAAATGAGCTGCACGAATGCTGTAAACAACTCACTCACTAGAGTTTCACCCTGCTGAAATTGGCCCACGGGCTTCATCTGATAGTCGCAGGAGAAGTTGTTGCGACGAAACGGGTCCTTCTTCAGGGCCAGCACCGAGAAGTTACCTTCCGAGTCACCGTACTTGTCGAACTTGATCGTCGCACCGCTAACGCCTGTTCTCAGAAACGTAATCGTTATTATTTCTTTCAGAGCTGTCCGCGATTGTACGATATCAATCCATCGAGTTTTATTTAGAAAAAAAAATCAGCCGTTTATCTTTTCGCTCGATTGATTTTATTATATCGTGTTTTAAAAAATTTACACGATAAAGGAATCCCATCCAATCGTTCGATGGACGAAATGCCTTCGTTTACGAATGATCATTCCTCCCGCTGGTATATTACTAGAATCGAACGTGACTTTAATAACACAGTTTATCGCCGATTTATAATCTTCAAGTGTCTCTAAAGTCCCATAATTGTGCGAGGTGAATCTATGTAAACAATTCGCGGCCGATTTCACCCACTCGCGCAATCAGATCTGGCCTTATCGACGGATCGACGGGACGCCACTTAAGGCTCGATCGAGCAATCCGCACCGCGCAAGCCTACTCACTCTGATACGTGTGATTCCTGATAATCGTCTCGATGATCTGTGTGCCATTGCTCGCGATTTCCACGAGCGAGTGCTCCGGCTGGTCCTTCAGGAGCTGGTCCAGGGCCCTCGCGTACAACTTCACGGAGTCATAAAGATACGCGGCGTGGATCGACACGTACTGAAACGAGAGGATCACCAAAATTGTACGACTAATAATCCCTTTCGGAAGAACGATCTCGTTCCAGAAGAAAGGCTACCTTTTCGTACTTCTTCAGCAAATCGGGTATTATGAAGTTGAACGGCTCCTTGCTGCTGTAGTCCCTGACCTTCTTCGTGAACTCCTCGTAATTCTGCGTGGGTGGCGTCGACACCACCACCATCAACGACCGCGCTCTCTTCAGGAAGTCCTTCGGTTCCATGCAGTTCCTCAGGTTGTCGAAGTGTTCCGGTTCTGGAAGCGATCGATCGCGTGCCAGGCGAAATCAGAATGGAGCCCGTTGCCGGTTTCGCGCGCGTTGGGAAAACGGAAATGTCTGTCTCGCGTGCGGTGCGAGAACGCGGACCGAGCGTCCATTAAAATCGGCTCACGTGCTGGAAACCGGGTCACGAGCGAGCCAAGCGTGACCCCGTGTGGCGTTCGGTTAATCTCGGATTAGATGCGGGACGACGATGAGGTAATCGTCGAGGAAGGAGGAGCGCGGTTTCGCAAAGGAACGCGAGGATCGGCTACTTACTCCATAAGTACTTTTGCGCCTCGCGCGGCGAGTACGTCATCATGTCCACGTGGATCACCATGTACTCTCCGTTGTCCAGCAGCCGTTGGTTCTGCATCGAGTTCATCATGTCGATCAGCGACATAGGCGTTCCCAGGAATATGTAAACTGCCGACAGATTTACGGCTTCCGTTAGACGCCACCAGCATCCGACTCCGGTGGAACACGTCACCGATTCAGACGACGGCCGACCGATTTCCGCGACGGAACCGCGACTTTCACGCTTCGTGGTTCGAGAACGGGACGGAAACGCGTCGACAATGCCCGACGGGTCGTGACGCGCGAAATTCGTCCATCTGTCTAATCGACATCGCCTAAATTTTTTTTCCATTTTACCTCAAACCGTGGCGACAAAAACCGCCAGCTAACCATGAACGCGTAAAGATAGAACCGCGATACTTGCACACCGCACGCAGGTGGTCGTGTAATGGAAATGTCGTGTGAACGATACATTGACAACTACACATAATCGTTCTTTTATCTTAATCTTTAGCTACACGTGTCGTGGACGGTAACGTAGGTATAACGCTGTAAACTGTTCCGGAATAAATGCTCGTGCCTGTCGCGGTAATGTTCGTCAGACGAAGGCTAAAGCAGAGGGAATTATTTTTCCAGAAAATTATGGAAAACGATACTTTGTTCAGCGCAAAAGTAATTCTTTGCTTAAAACAAATGGCGCGTTCACTCCGATATATCTTTAACGTGTGCAGTCGAAGGTTGTTAGCGTTAACGGTTTCGCTCGTCGAACTCGTAGATCCTATGGACACGTCGAGAGGTATCAAAAATTCGTTTCGAAATGTAATCAATTTTTTTCAGCTTTACGCGCCGCGGAAGGAAGCACGAGAAATAAGGATTTTTATCGCGGTATAGCGCGTTCTGAAGCAACAGCGAAAGGACTCGAGAAGCATTGTCAGGTTTATTTCTGATGCTGCTCGGTTCCATTCGAACGCGTTAAAGATCAATTTGTATGCTTTCGTTGACGGGGTCAATTCCAGTATCTGGGACACTAAAATCCCGATTCATCCGATGGAGTCGTTCCGGCGAACCGGGAGCGTATCTCTCACTCTATTTCCATCGGCGGGGGGGAAGGCGAGTCCCGCGCGTTACAACCCGCTAAAATCGTAACATCGTATCCAAAACGACGAGAGTGGCCCGTTCAAAGAGAAACATAAACGGAAACGAGGCTCCCGAAAGGCAATAAACAGATCCGAAAGGGACAGAAGCATCGTTTCGGCCGTCTCGATGACGCGTCCCGTGAGGTGTAGTACTGGAAATATTTATAGCATCACTCGTTTACATGTTACGCATTTTTATAGCGGTACGATTGATAAAACGATCGCTGTTACACTTATCTCGGCATCGAGAACACCGATTCCTTCGAAATCGGAACAAAAATTGGCGGACAGTATTTATTGTTATTACAGGTAATCCTGGGTGCAACACGGGTGATTATACGCAATTTGGAAAGACTTTACAGAAAACCTTTAGTTTCATAACTATCGAAAATACTTCTACTTGTTAACGATCTCGATAAGTGATTAATCGTGTAACGCGTTGATGGTTAAGGCCAAACGCAATCCATCTCGGGTACGAGTGGATTTTTATCGAATAGCCGAATAGACACCTAATAGAATTTCTTCAATTCTCTTATCATCTTGGCGTGAATACGTGTTGTAACGATGCCACGATAGGATCGCCTGTGCCAATAACGAGAGAGACGGACATACGTTGAGACCGCGACTCTTAGCGTTCGAGTGATGCGATAAATGCATGCTTTCAGTACTGCGCGATACGTGATAGAAAAGTTTGGACTGACTCCTAGTCATATTTTTGGTGTCCTGTATAAGTTGGAACCATACGCCTTGACAGCACGGCAGCCGGTCCACGCAGCACGTGTGCCGATCCTCGAGCGTGATGTGATGGTTCACGGTGAGATTGTTCTTGGTGGCCTGCTCCTCCAGCGAGCGTGCCACCGTCGACCAGGCGCTCTCCGCGACGATCGTGAATTTGTTCCAACTGTAATGGAGCAGCAACGCGATCACGGACTTGGTCACCTGCGTGTCCGGCGGCTCTGTCCTCGCGAACGTTGTCACCTTCGACGCTTTGTAGTCCGAGCATTTCTGTAACACACAAACGATACGTACCCCGTTCGTCTTTAGTATTTCGATACTTCGTTACGAATCGTCCCTGTGAACGATAAGTACAGGTGAACATGGAATCGAGCGCCTATCGAGGCGCCACGTGTCTGCGCCGCCCAGATATCTTCGATAACCTGGATCGCGAACGTGAGGAAACAGCTTTCGAAATTTCGACAAAGCGATCGATCAAAAGGCATCGAAAACGGAAAATCGATCTCCAAAAAGAATTGAAATGAAGGGGAGTGGAAATGATGGGAATCGTCGAAATCGATGTCAGACGGAGACCCAGAATGTCGAAGGACCGACGAAGGTGATAGACGCGAAAGCGGAACGAAGAGGAGGGATCGCGTCTCCGATAGAGATCGGAAAGCGCGAGGAAACGAAGGAAAGGAGAAGAAGTAGGTGGAAGAGGCGAGCGGAGAGAGTAGAGGAGATCGAAAGAGAGTAGAAGGTAGGAGGAATAACGCGGCAAAGTGGGCTGCGCCGGGTGCCATGGTGTGTGGCGCGCGGTTAAATATAAACCTGTGGCAGACGGCACGAAGGAGGGCAGGAGGAGAGTGGAATGAACGGGGCAGCCGCTCTTCTCTTCTCTTCTCTTCTCTTCTCTTGAGCGGGCTCGCGCGGCGGAGAAGTGCACGGGGCGGTTGCTCCGTACCGTTGAAATGTGACATGCGCTCATTAACATATAAATTAAACGTGACAACTGGGGGTCAGTTCTACTTTAACCGTGGCGACCACCGCCAGGCCACGATCCACTTTCCGTTGTTTTTTCCACCACTACCACCTCCTCCTCCTCCTACTCCTCCTCCTTCGACTCTGCCTTCTTTTTCTTCTTCCTTTTCCTCTCTTTCCCTCGACGCTTTTTGCTGCGGCGATCGACTCCTTCCCTTTTTACACCGCGAGATCGAACGACCAGTCCTCTCTGCCCGACAACCGGAGACCACGAAATTCATGCACCGAACGAGCCGCGATCGAACCACCGCCGTGTGGCTCGATCGCCACTTTTCCCTCGTTACCCTCGCCTCGTCCGTGGGATTTGCGGTTACGGGGAGCATTGCTCCGCGAGCTTCGTTGCACACCGTCACGTGTGGGTTTTAAGGAACGAACAAAAGGGAAGTCTCCTTTCGGATTACCAATGCCTCTTTCCCTTTTACGCTGATTAAAACTTGATCGACGATTAATTGATTCCATTGCAACGATATCGCGTGCTGAGACAGAATATTCTACCCGCAAAAAAAGGTACGCGATTCAGGTGCGAAATTTCCCCGGGAAACATTGAGTTGAACAGCGTCGATGGAAACGCGAAGCGCAGAAGGAACGTTCCCCGTTCGAGGGCCGGAAGTCGGGCGTCTCGCACGATAGACGGTTGCAAATTCACCGGAGGGAAGTTCGCTGCGCGTCGCGTATGATAGCGACATTTGTTGTAATCATCGCGTAAAAGAAAACGAAATTGATCCGGCCAAGGCGGGAGGAAGTCGCCCGGGCCGCATCGGAATGACAAGATTATGATTGTCCGACGTGCGTGCCTCCGTGTTTGATTAAAAGGAAGCTGTCTCGCCGCGAGTCGACTTCATCGGCTGCTCTGTCGGCTGGTAACCTTGGAGGAATTAGGGGATCTCAATCGGCGATGATACGGTCCGTCAGACCGATCCGTAATTACTTGGACGCGCGACAGTGAGTAATCTGTCATTCATCTACGAAAGTATACCTCTAATCGTCTAATACATTTAGTTTCTCTCGCATAATTTGCTTGACACGTATACCTTGTAATTTATAAACTCATTGATCCACGCTATTACCGAGGGAAACGATTAATCCCGCGACAAAAGGCGTATATGAATAGATTGGAAAACAGCGAGCAGGGAAGACGAACGCGCGTAGATAAAAGTGGCACAGCTGACGCGTCGATTTCCGAGAACCGTCCACTTGGTGATTTCAAAGCCTTCCACGGGTTAATAATAGACGGTAATACACCGTATCCGATCGAAAAATACAGCTACTTAAATCCACGTAATCCCTCGCGTAATCTCGATTGCGACGATTGAAGAAGAAGAAGAGCCACGGCGGATATGCAATCGTACGTAACTAAGACGCGACCGACCACGCAACCCTGTCTACCCGGGTTTTGCATAAAACGAGCCCGGTGATCGATGATCCGGTAGACGAAACTGGTTCGTTCGGCTTAGAAGAACCAGTCCCCTATTCCTGGGGGGAAAGAAGGGAACGGGGCCAACGAGGAGCAAAAAGGTAGCGTAACCCGGGCGCGGTGGGACGCGGAGGAATCGTGGAAGCGTATTGCTTTAAAGCTGGCCAGAGGGTCGGCCCTCTCGTTCCTCGCGGACGGGGGTACGGTGGACGAGAAGGCCTGGAGAACCCGGCCGGGTCCCGGTGGCTCTCGCTGCGAGCACGGTTGGCGAACGAGCCGGGCTTTGGTCATTGCCGGCTCGCGACGGTGCTGTTATTCTGGGCTCCACTCGGCTATATTTAGACGAGACCACCTTGAGGGAGCTCGAGAGAGCTCGAGTGCCCTCCGCGGACTGCAACCGCAGAGAGGCTTTCCTCTATTGGCCGATCGTGCGCGCGTTACTGTTGTGCAACTCGCGTTCCCGCGATCCTTTGGAAACGCGACCGAGGAATTCCTGCCCACGCTCCTGTCCCGCCTCGCTACCTTTTTCCGTCGTCCCCGTTTTCACGGCCCGATCCCACGATTTATTAAGGTCCCGACGGGCCTTCGCCCCGAGGATCCGAATAATATCGACGGTTCGGTTAAGTGTTGCTGGTTTACGTGGGTAAACCTGTACGCGCCGGGTTCGTTAACCCTTGTTTACTTGCGTCAGGTCATAGCGATTCGATACGAGTTCCACATATATATCTGCTTCTTATTATATCTCTATGTATCATTGTTATTATTTTCGGATAACAGGTGCTACTCTGCTAACTCTTCAAGCGTAAAGAATACGCGCAAGGAAGACGCGTCGATGATCCAAAATTGTACTTAAAGGAGCGGAATTTTCTTCGTACCCTCGGCGTACAGAATTTGCCTCCAAACCACTGGGTCTTTGCTCTTCAATATGTAGACAGCGGCTAAACATTCTTTTCTGTATCGTTTGAATAAAAACAAAAAAAAGAGGATCGCTGTCAGTGGGTATCGATTTATCTTCGACAGTCGTCAGCGTAGCGAGGGTGTGCGTTTCAATCCTGCCTCATCGCGAATTCTCCGCGGCACTTTTTTAAATTTATACCCTACTGTTTTATAATTGTTCGAGGCATCCATAAAACATGAACCCTCCGCGGATATTTCATCTCTTCCGCCGCGGTGGCGGCGGCGGCGGCGATCCACGTCGTTCCTCAAAATTATGCCTCTAAACTCGTCTTTACGTCGGGGTCGCGGGGCGAGGAAACGCGAGGCACGCTGCGTCCCGGGTGCATCGACGGGCATCGCGTCCATTGAATAACAATCGAGGCAATCGTCGATCCCGGGTGTATCCCCGCGAGCCAGTTCGATCGCGTGAATCTCGGCTTCGTAACCGCGATACGATCGGCCCCCGTCCTCTTCAAATAACTCAGGCCCGCTAACCAGTCGCCCGAGCGTCGTCGATCCTCTCTCTTCCTGTTCGCGCGAGACGGAAGTCACACCTGAGGAGGAAGACTCGAAAGGAAGTTAAGGACGTGTCGGAATATTAATTTCGTGTTTAATCTGTCCAGGACGCCGGCCAGTGTCAACAACACCGAGCCCGAGGACTGCTGCTCCAGAAGCTAAACCGCGTCGTACGTTCGAACCGGTGGGATGAGTCACTCTGAATCGGCTGTCGCGGATACGGGGATAAAACAGGTGGAACGAAGGGGGATATTTCCTTTTTGCTTTGTCCCCATTTTTTAACCACGCGATTTTGCACGCCGGATAAACGAAGACGGTGAACCATTTTTTGCTCTCGAAATTACCTACCCGTTGCTCGCTGGCTAGGTGTAGTGGATCGTGCTACTAATTCGAGGAACCTTTCAACTTTTTCGTTAAAACTTCTCTTGGAAGTAGGGAAATTTTTGAAGAAACGAGAGGACATTAAGATCGAGGAAACTTCAAGGACCGTGCGAGTATTTAAGAGTAACCAAGTGACTACAAAACATTGGAACGTGAAAAAGCTACGTAGAACCCGAGCGAGAAGCCTCTAATTAGAAAATATGAGTGTGCATAAATATTTCCTGCAGTGACGATAACCATTACTGCTGGGAAAAATGATCGTCGTGAATATCGATTCCACGAATTCACCGAACCGTGCATTTCAGTTTTCCCTCCGCGGCATCCAATTCGTACCATCTAAACTTAGCTTCGACAAGATAAACAGCCTCGAATTTAACAAATTGGAGGATCCATCACGGCCAATGTCTGTACAAGGTCGGTTTCCACGGGGAGCAACGAGGCGACGTGTTTCTCCCGGCGAAGGTGACAAGCGACAACGGTTGCGTTGCGCCAGAAATATCTCCCGTTCCCGATAAAACACCGGCGAACCCACCGCGGGTTGCAGAACGGAAAGATCGCTTCCCGGAATTCGCGAGCGTGTGAACGGATCACGTCCTGGCCCGTTAATGGTGGCTATTAGTGTTCTCGAGGGAGACCGTTTACGTGCACCAAGATCTTGCCAAACGACACGCTCCGTGTCGCAGATAAATTCGTTGCTCCCGACCGAAACGTACCGAGAAATGTATCGGGGGCCTCTTTATCTTGAATATCAATCGATAATCCCCTCGCTTGTCAACCCTTCCCATCTCCTTCGATTGCTCCTCTGCCCTTTTCCACGCATACTTACGAATGCGAGCTTGGTTACGAATGAGAGCTAGTGGAATAATCATCTAGAGGAGTACCATTTTCTTCGAACGCCACCCTGGGGAGGACCAAAGAGGAGCCAAGAAGAAACTGCTCGTCGAACGAACAAACTTTTTCCAGGAAATTAAAAAGCTGCAGCTGGGGACGAGAATCAATGGGCGAGAGGGAGGAGAGGGTACCATTAGAAAAACTGAACTTGAAGCTGCGAGGTGAAGGGTCAACTGGTCGATCTAGAGGATCTTTGAAATTCTGATTCCAACGACGCGTTTCTTGTTACGCTTGTTCGATGTGACGATTCGAGAGATTATTTCTTCGCCACTGGATGGATAACAACGCGTACGATCTCCCACAGGTCCACGCTTCCGGCTTCAGTTCTTATGTAAGAAAATTCAGACCTCTCGCTACTACCATCCTCGCGTCTAAGGCACGGCTCTGTCAAGTAGCTTTTACCGACGAGTCCACTGGCAGATCCAGGACGAAACGCTATTGTTCTCGTCTACGAGAGATAGCTTCGTTGCAACATCGAATCCGAAATGGAGCGACACGGTGAGTCACTACGAAAGAAGCGACACGCTAATTAAACGGGTCTTCTCGCCGATAGTTTACCATTTATCTCACAGTTTACTCGTCGGGGGAAGAAGAAACCAGAAAATTGATCCCCCCTCCGAAATGGGAACAGAAATTGTACGTCTAATAAAATAAAAAGCGATAAAGTTATGCAGATTCCTTCGAGATTATTTCCTTCCTCGAACCGGCGATTCAATTAAGCCCCGTTCTCCGCTGGTCCCAGGGAAACGTTCGCCAGGCTTCTCGGCCCGCGTGGCGCAAGATGTCCCCTTGGACGCGAGGCGTCCCTCGCCTCTCGTTCCTCAACGGCATAACTTCCTAAATTATGCCGTTAATGCGCGCTATTCTGGATTCCACGGTGATCGTTGATGGCCCCGGCCGAAGATCAGCCCGCTCGATAAAGGCGGTCGTTAAACGGGGCACGGACGCGGCCCGTTTCGTACCACGGGGATGTCCTCCTCGTCTCTCGCGCCGCCGCGATCGTTACGAGTTTTATTAAGTGGCAGGGCTTTCGCGCGACACCATTCGCCGACGTCTTCCGCCAATTAAACCCTGCCGGCTGACGAATAATCGAGGGGAACCAGGTGAACAAGATGGCAGGGGAAACGTAACGAGGTAATCGCGCCGTTTCCTCGCTCTTACGCAATCGTTTACGGCCGAGGAGGACGCTCGTAATGAATGGCGGCCGAACGGAAAGTAAATATGAAAGCGACGGATCGATTAACCTGCCGATATCGACGGTAACGTTTTTTGCGGCTATCCGATGCGTACCAACTAACTATTTGTTTTCGTTTCGACGCACGCCGATTTAGAGCCTTGAATGGTCGTTGATTATGGTACCGCTACGTATGGCTGTATTACGATCGCTCTAGTACTTAATGAGACTATTTATATACACCAGAAGGCCCAAATCGACGGTAAATTTGCCATTGACTGGTAACATTTCGTAACAATTTCTAGAAATATTTCGTTGCACGTGAACGAGGATATTACTATTTTTAGAAGCCTCTATCGGTTTTAATTGAATTTTCGTTCCTCGTAACATTTTAAATGCGCGACGTGTTTTTGGTATTATTTCTTGGTCATTTTCTTCGCACAACCGGATTCTATATGTTTATTCGTGGCTATCGACTCGGTCGTAAAAATAACGTGCACAACATTCAAGTTATTTGCATCAGAAATTGGTAATTCAGGCATTAAGCGGTTAACGTGTTGCGTAATAGACTGCCGGAATTGTTTTCATTCCCGGTTAATAATTCGTGTTAACAAACGGCACGGTTGCCACCGCGTGTTTCCACTTTAGCCGAATTTAACGATCCGCTCTCCATACTCGTAAATCCGTGGATATCGTCGTTCCCTTTTGTCGCGTACGGTAAAGTTTGTTTCCTCTTCAAACATCGGTTTTATATTCGCGACGCGAAAACAGCTCGGCGGTAACCGGTGCTTATCGATTCACGAAATATCGGCGCGCCCTCCGCGCTCGTTCGCCGTTCCACTGAAGGAAGCCGTCAACGATCGATCGAGCGACTCGATCGGATTTTATTCAACGGGGATCAGAGGTGACGCGCGATATTTAGATCTCGCGTATTTATATTTAGCCTCGCGCGTACAACTACGTTCCGATATAAACATAATGGAGCGTATTTATTAACTCGCGCGCGATTATACATTCTAATTCGGAGAATGAGACGCGGAATGTTGTAAGCAGCGGTTGTATAACAGGCTAACAGGTAAACCAAGGGCATACTTGTTTCCAGTTCTAACTTGTACACGTGGACGTGGAAGATTTCCGAACCGTTTACCCCCGTTGACGAAAATTCAAATCGCGCCACGAACCGGCCTCTACGGTTAGCGCGGACCAGTCGTAACGAAGATTGCCATCGAAGGTCCAGGCCGGGTTGTCCAAAATACTACATGCGGTACGCGCAGCGGTTTCGAAATCCGCGTGGTACACGGCGAAGGTGTTCAAATTGTGTCCAAGGAACGGTACCCGGGTCTAAAAATACATTTCTAAACCGGAGAATCATCGCGACGGCCCTGTTCCACGAGGAACGCGTGTAGCCGCGGCGCTCGCTGGTGGGGGATACACAACTGTTTACGCACGGGCGCATGCGTACGAGCGAGAGGCACCGTGGCGCAGGCGCGGACGCGATGCGGCCGGCCAGTGGGGGTAGCGCGCACACAGAAACAGGGCGGTGCTTTCATTTATTCATAAATCAACAGCGTCTATTTATAGTCCCGACGGACAAATAGCGATAGTTGCGCGCTCGCGCACGCGCGCCAGCGGCGTCGTATCCTTGAATGGCGAAACAATCGAATGGAAATTAAATGCAGCCCGATGGAAAATAAAACGGGCCCGGACACCCGGCTCCTCCCGGACCGCGCGCGATCACCACCTCGAGCACGTGGACAACTTTTAGCGTGGCTGCGGCTGCGTCCGCGTCCGCTCCGGTCAGGGTCAGAAAACTTTATCCGTCACTGTTATCCGTCTACTCTCGTGGAAAGTTTCTTTCATTCCATTGATACCGAGAAACCGCTTCGTTTAGCCTGCGGGGCCCTACGAGATCTGGCAAGCCTCGCGAACGCTCGCGCGAACACCAGTCGCTCTCTTAACGTGGATTCCCGATACGATTTTCCAAGAAATAAAAGATACGCGCTCTCGATGCGCGACAACGCGACAAAAAAGCAGATAGCGTCGGTCGTCGCAGTAAATAAAAGGCTGTTATCACACCCACTTGCCAGCACCAGTGTCCTATAATTTACTGTCGAACGGTATTCTCCAACGACCGCTTCGATTCGCCTCGTACTCATCCATTTGCGGCGCGGTGCCATCGATATTCACGCGGACGAATAAACGTGCCACCGAGAGCACGCAGAAAAACGCGTGGACCGCGCGCGGTTGGGAAATGTACCTTGGGAGGAATGGCGCAACGGGCCGAGGCGAAACTCAACCGATCCACGCGAATGGGCGCTCCAGTGGGTGTCGATGGCCGACACGATGCAACTCCACTTGGAAGTCTCAAGAAGAGCATGCATACGGACGCGGTGTAGGCTAAATAGTATATAGGATATACGGGACGCGAAGGAGAGAAAGAGAGGAAAGAGCGTCGAGATGGGAAGCTCGGTCGTAACGCCTGATGCTGATGCCGGTGGTGGCTGCTGGCTTGTCGGTCGGTTGTAGTTGGTTCGTTCAGACTCTGTCGCTTGGCAAAGCAATAGCCCAGGCTAAATATAGCCTGGCGATAAACATAGGCAGTTAGTGGAGCCACGGTGTATAGCGGCGTCTGTATCCTTGGTTATACTCGAATGACGCCGGGATACACGAGTGTTTCTCGTAGCGCCGTAGGATTTCGGGCCCTACCTGCCGAGCCATTCAAAAATCCCCGCCTGACCGGGTGTACAACACCGAACGTTGATGCCGTATAGTGGAACGAGGCACCGTGTAGATACCAGTTCCCGACTATCGACGGGTTCGAGTAAACGAGATTCTTATATTGTCGCAAATGCCATACTGTTTAACGAATCGATCCTTTTATCGTCTCTAATGTAACTTTCAAGTTACGCGTATCGTACGTCTTTAACGAGTGAAATTCTCGTGTAAAAATCGTCACGAGAAATCACGACATTCTCATCTGAGATCAGAAGCTGACGAGCAAAGTCCTGTCCGCCCAATTCGCGTTGCAATTCCCATCCGCTCTTGTTTCACCCGGCTGACCAAATAAGGCAAACAGTTTTATTAGTTTTGATCGCGAAACATCGATGACTCAAGGATGTTCCGAGTCGAAAACAATGTGTCATCGTTTATGTTCGAGTTGCACAGGAATGTTTCCGTTGTTTTGATCGGTGGGAATCGGCGTGCAGGGTGATACCGTGGAAACTGGAACTCGACGCGATGTATCCCGATGTAATTAGCGTTTTCGATCGCGGCGCTACTAGCTGCCCGACCGCCGCGTTCACGCTTGCTTTATGGTAATGGGTAATTAATATTGCATGACGCGTGTCTGGAGCTGTTGAACTTTCCGCGAGGAATTCGTCCACGCGATTTCGTATCTGTTCCGTTCTGGAATGCGACCCAGGATTGGTTCTATACCTACATTAGTTTCCACGGCGAAGTTTGCCTTTTCTTTTCCGCTCGTTTTTTTCCTCGCCGTGGTATGCGTCGAGTGCGTCGCAAACACTCTCGATCGTAAACTCGCCGCGTTCAAAACACTACAGAGACTCTACGAAACTTCAAGAAACAGATATTCTAGCGACAGGGGAGGACAGCGACGATTTTTTCTTGCCCGTGGCACGTAGCCATCGCGAATATTCTAGCCGCACGAGAGGATCGTCGCGGCGTTTCACGCGTCCTGGCGAGTGGAATTATAAAGTCGTCCAATTTCACGGTTTTTCTTCGCACCGACGAAAGTCGACGCGGAGAGAACAGTATTCTTCCCTCCATCCCTGATTCGATCCGCGTTTCTCGACAAAGCAACACTCGTTCTAAATATAGTATATAATAACTGATAAACACAGACACTTGGACACACGCTCGATTGATAACGAAATAGTCGTTGTAATGCGGTTGCTGTAATATCGTTCGCATCGCCGTAATACTATATGATTTACGTTGTTTTCGCGTCGCGATTAGCGGCAAATATTGACAGACGCTGATACGGACCGCCGGGGCCCGTTAAAATCCGTACGAATTTCGAGAAACCTTCCAGCCAGTCGTATGGACAGAGAGAGGAGAGATAACGGCACATTTGTGTAAAGTATATAACATTCCTTTTTATTTTTTTTTCTTTTAGCTACCAATAAGAGAGACCGCGGAGAGAGAACGAGGGACAGAGAAGAAGAAGACGGTTTAACGCCAGATAACGTGTTTCGTCGTGTTCCTCGCCGGAGTGAATCGCTACGGATCCACAAACAATTATAAAACAGAAATAAACGGCCGAGCGAATTCCTGTACGATCACGTAAACGCGCGACGCACACAGAGGCGACTTAAAAATACATTTGCAACAATAAATTGCGACATCCGCTCAACAAAGCCGCTCCACCTTTTCCCGTCGAATGCCAGCGAAGAATTGCTTTCGAAGTCACGTCAAAACAAGACAAAAAATACGGGGAGGCAGAAATAAAGCAAGGAATCGAGTTAAAACGCTTCAAAGTTCGTCGTTTTCCGAATCGTTGTTCGACTCTAACTTGTATAACAAGTTGAAACGAAAAATGTAGTGAGATAAGATAGAACGTTGAGTCCAAGAAACATCCCACTTTTTAAACGAAACAATAACAGAAAAAAAGAAGCGCGATCGAAGAAGCGCTGCGGGACGTTATCCACGTAGAAGAAATTCCAGCGACGATATCGAACAAACGCGAGTTGTTCCGTGAATAATTATCGGGCCGGCGCACGGGAATTATATTTAGAATCGCGACATTAGGCTTAACGCGGCGATAGAACGAGCTTAGCCGACGACAAATTAAGGCGATTGCGACGGAGCCGTCGCGGCTCGTTAAATCGTACGCACTTCGCGTATCGCGCGGTGCCCACTTGAAAGCGGCGCGTTGTGCGCGCTCGCCGCGGCGCGCAACATTTCGCCAAGATTTCCGCGCGCCACCCGTAATTCGAACGGTTCCGCCTCGTCTCGAGCTTAGAACGCGGCTCGTCCCGCATTTTTCACGGGGCTGCTTTTTACCACCGCGCGTCAAACTCGTTGCCAGCGAGTTAAACGGCGAGATCTATCGCGGGTTTACGTAAATACAGTCGTTTTCAGCGTCGTTGCGAACCCTGAACGGTCCTTTTCAGGCGACGATACACGGCCCGCCTCTGGCTGAACAGTGGCGTCGTTGATTCGACGAGATCGGAAGCAAAGCGAGACGATCCGCGCGGTACACGTTCGGCCAAAGTGTGTGTGTGTGTGTGTGTGCGTGTGTGTGTGCACTTTGATTGCAAGTTGCATCGTCGAATCGGAGCGAACGCATGCAGTTTCGCTTGACGTGTCTCACTGGGATCGAGAGACGGAATGGAAACGTGCCCTGTCGCCGGGAGCAGAATTGGCGGATGGCACGGATCACTCGAAAGAACGTCGACACAGAGACAGTTGGCAGAGACGTTGGCAAGGGAACGAGGAAGAGCTCGACGGTCTCGTTATCGCGGAAAACGACGACGCGCGGGCAATAAAACTTGACCTTAACGCTAATTCCTGCGTACACCGTGGCTGGTGCACTTCCTGTTAACAGCTTGATACGTTTCACTGATCACGTTGCTTCCGTCGCGAACGTTATCTCCGACGATCGTTCTTACGAGCAGTTTAACCAACCGTTTAACTATCCGACGTTCTATTCACACAGACGACGCGTGTCTTCTCTCGTCTCGCGCGTCCCACTATTATTTCCGTCGTTATAATATTATTCAAAAGGCTAGCCAATGGAAAGAACGTAACGGCGACGTTGGAGCACGTGCGTGTACATCTGGAAGCTCGCGGCTCGTCGGACAAACGGAGCGCGGTCCTCGGAGAGGCGCGAACTTTCCGCGCGACAAGATGGCCAAACGTGGCGAACGCGTGCACGTGTACCACGGATGAGCGTTCCTCTCTCGCGGGCACCACGGCGACGGCGAAGAAATTCGTTTATCCGCGCGCACGGCGCGTAGAGAGGCGGCCGTGTCGTAAAACGAGGGAAGAACAACGCCGTCCGACCATACATTCTTGTTGACCGAATGAATACGCGTCGGTACGCCGGGCCCATAATTGGTGCCGGCCAATTAAGGGTTAATTGAGTGTATTTTAGCCTGAAACCAGCCGCGTCGTCGTTACTTAAGGCGGCACCCACATTAAACTCGAGAGAGAAAGAGGGAGAGGGAGAGACGCTCCGTTGCAGCGGTCGAAATAACGCCTCCTTCTCCTCCTCCTCCTCCTCCTCCTCCTCCTTCTTCTTCGTCTTCTCATAATACGAAGGCTACTTTGTTGCCTGAAACATACCCCTTTCGTTCCTCGTGCCGCGACCGACGCGATTATCCGGCCATCGATTTATTCGCTGTACGTTAACCTTTTCATGGGTGTCAACCAGTCGCCGCGTGTGTACGCGCACGGGGTAAAGGTGGAGAATGGCTGGTTTACGGCGCGATGACACGTGCTTCGAGGGGTATTTTATTTTTTCCTCGCCGGTGGAGCCGGTGGAGCGTGCTCGTTAAAAGCAAATTCTCCACTTCGAATGGCTGTCCACCAAGGGTTGCTCCGACAGAGGGAACCGTTTCGTATCGCGACACGCGCTAATTGCGATTCTCGTATTAAATTAAGCAACTTATTCCAAGTATGCGCGCCGTCCGCGGAAACTATTTCCTAACGAGTCGCCGTTTTTTGTCCTCTCAATTTTCCACCTTATTATGCGACCGCCAACATAATACTTCTTCTCCTCGTGGCGCGGCTCGTGTTAAGAGACTTGTTAGCCAGGCCGTCGATAGATTTGAGTTTCTAAAAAAAAAACACGCGCAATCGACTCGAATGTATTTTAACCGACAAACCCGTTCGGACACTCCCCTTATCTTTGGAGTAAAATTACGTACTTATGGTAATGCGGATGGTTATCTAGAAAAAACAATCGTAATTCCTGACGAGTGTAGTTTTTTGAAATTCGAATGTCGTTAACGGGCGGAGATAGCCAATGTAAATACGGGAGCCTGCGTATCGGGCCGGAATGGTTCCCGCGGCGCGTCGCCGCGGCGGCTAATTCGAACACGGCGATCCTTGAACGCCGGCAGCAAGTCGGAGCCAAGGTCAAAAAACACGTTAGTCACGTTCGATCGAAGCGTGCACCGTGAATCACCCGGTACACGATCGGGGAAACTAGAATGCCCGGGTACACGCAATGTGCCATTCGACGGACGTCGAACGAAGATCATCGGGAGCCGATATCATCAGCGACAGGCCGCGCGCATATTATTGCCAACCGATCGAGCGTTTCTCGGAACCGCGACGCAAGGAGGAAATAAATACTAACTAGATCGGTAAACGATGATTCACCGCGGATCGATAATTAAATTCCTACGCCTTCCGCCGTCGCAGTCCCACCGATACGTAACGACACGTATACATATATATACATACACGTAATATAGAACGATTTGAATTTCAAAACAGTACACCGGCTCGGAGATAAAAAGATCCGTGGATCGAAATATCGGATTGGAAATCGAACCAGTTTCCAGAGCCGGGCTCGATTGGAAAAAACCGTGGCGGACACCTATTGCGGATTTCTGCGTAAATATTAATTAATCCAGTTCGCGCGATATTACGTTACGGTTAGCCGGGGCCTCGCGTATCTCGCGCTCTTTCTTCCCGCGTGGATCGCGCGAGAGGCGGACACGAGCCGCCGCCGCCGCCGCCGCCGAGTGTGGCGGAGGAAAACGAGCGAGCGAGCGAGCGAGCGAGCCAGCCAGCCACCGGCCGTCTGTGCCTGCGAAACCAGTATTCTCACACTCTATTCACTCTTTTATTCCCGCCCGCTAAAAATAGAGCCCACTCCAATAAAAACGTCCGCGGTTCTGTTTCTCCTCCGGCCGTGATGAATGGGATCGCTCGTCGATGCCTTCCTCTCTTTAGAACTCGTTCTCTCCTGCGACTCGAAACGATCTCGAGCGTCCGTTTATTAACGCCGCGTTATCGTCGCTCGTATTTAGGCCTGACTAGGCGCCTCTCGGCACGGATCGCCGTTATGTAAAAAACCAATCGACCCAGTTATCGGGAAACTGCACACTCGTCGACGAGTCGTTGCCTCGTTTAACGAAGCTCCGACACTCGTTGGAGAGAGAAACTTTTACAGAGGTTCTCTCGTTTTCGGGCATTCCTCGTTGTTACGTGTAACGTCGCGAGAAAAACTCGTGAACACGGTTACGTTTTCACTGGTACGTTTTCATTGGACTCACTTGAACGCTGTTAGCGCGAGCCTTTTACACTTTTCTCTCATCTCGGGCGCGTCGAAAGCGTTCAAGCGAGTTGATTTCTCGGAGAGTCCCGCGAGGGGTAAATTATCCATTAGTCTTTCTTAAAAGCTCGACAGGGCACCGTGAACTTGACACCGCAAATTGGAGCCCGTCTCCTCCGATGAGCGTGAGCGTGCATACGCGCGTAAGCCCGCACTCTGTACTATAATTAAAGGCTGCTCTCCTACATCCTCGGAAGTATGCATCAGCGATTTATAACATCAACTTTTCTTACGCAAAACGAGAACCGAGCGCAATCTCCTAATCCGATAAATTGCGCAGGAAAGGAAAATAAAGGAGGACACGCGAGAGGATACACGAAAACTCGTAAACCGATCCCGTCCAATTACAACGTGCAGATAAAATCCAGTCGCGACTCGAGTCGCCTGGCTAGCCATCGTCGTACGCCGATAGATTATAAGCATTATCGATAAATTTCTCAACGTTATGTCATCCGTATTAGCGTTGCGTAATGAACGCGTTGCGGTCGCGCGGGCGGCTTAATCGAGGCGCGTGCACGTACGTTTTTCCCCGATAAAAAGGGATAACCGGTGCAGAGAGCCGCGTGTACGCGTGCATCGATTTTATGTAACTGTCTATCGCGAGCGTCGTTTATAGTTCGATGGAGATTCGCGGACAGATCGACGGGGCCTCCTCTCTCTCTCTCTCTCTCCGTCCGTCCGTGGGCTCGTAAATTCCTCACGCTATCGCGATATATTTAACCCGGCGATAATGTAGCAAACAAATCGTATCGTTTCGCGCGGAAACCGGTATTCTCACGGTCCGCTCGGCTCGTCCGAGTTCACCCTGGCTAAAGATAGCGCGTGTTTAGATGCTCGCCGCGCGGATCGGATTGGACTCTGCGCCGCGCGAAAACCAGGGAACCGATCGAATCGTAACCGCCGCCGCCGCCACCACCGCTGCCGCTCAAACCTACCTAAGGCGCGTTCTCTCGCCTCGATGGTTTGATACACGAGCGATACAACGATACGACGGGACGGTCGGCAGGCACACGGAGCGGCGATACGGAGGAGGCGAGGAATCGTCGATCATCGTTGCTCGTCGAGCGTACGGTCTAAAGATAGACCGGCGATTACTTCATCGTGGAAATCACGTAACGTCACTACGAAACAGAGATATAATGTGGGTCGGTGTCGAGGAGACGAGGAAACAACCGGGTGAGCACGGAGCAACGCGATCGTTACTCGCCGCCGCGGTGTAACACACGCGTCGTTACCGCTCTCTGCTCGGTTGCGAAACGGCTATTTTACCGAATCCGAATGAACCAACTGTTTCACGTACAGATCTCTGTACTCTTTATTACAGACGTGCCGAAATTTACATTCTTGCAAAGCCAGCGTGATTAACTCACAAAAACTGTAAAACAGTAGAGGGTAGAGTGAAAATAGTTATTCTGGAAATTGTCAATTGTCTTCTTACGAACGAGAGAAAAAGGACAAAAGAGCTTTTTACAGATCCGCTAGTTTACGAGAGAAGGGACGACGTATCGCGTCACGTAACGACGTTTCGGTTCGCCTCCCCGGTGCTTCTTGCACGGCTACTTCAACTTCTGCTTCCAACTTCTCTGAAGTGACTCGTCACGATCAAGTTTTTACCGGTGGCCACGTGTACGCGACTCGCGCACTGTATACATAATGCATACGCGACGTCAAAGTAGCGTACCGTCTCAGCTATTACCGGACGGATAGCTACCGCAGAAGCGCTATTATTACGCCGTTATAGCGCAAGATGAACGTATCGCGATGCTATTTTACGCCTACGCGCGGGTAGGGATCCTCTGAAAGGCGTGACGATTCCGCGAGCGCCGTTTCAGAGCCGGACTCGTGTCCGCGAGACCGCGTGGCCCAAAATCGTTTCCCGTGTACGCGAGAGCACGTGCGAGCGCGTGTCCTCTTCCGCGCCGCGTGCAAACGCGCCATTAAAATTGCTGGGATTAAACGAGGAACGCTCGAGGGCACGAACGCCGAGTGATCGGAGTTTAAAAATTGTAAATGAAACGCGTACCATTTCAGGTATCATTATAAAATTCTTCTGGTTACCGACTACGATTAAAAACCAGTTAAGTACCCCTCGTTTACGCTGGCAGTTTCTTGGAACGCTCCGGCAATTAATTTCACGAGGAATTCCGAATATATGGATCGTTCAATGAAGTCGCATGTCCCCGCGGCTGAGTCGTTGCCAAATTTTACCGTTCCCCGGCGTTCTTACCTACGCGATACATCTTCAGCGAGCAACGCCCGCGACGACTGTATCCGCTGCAGACGTTTATGAGATTGTGATATATCGAAACCAGTCAAACATCTTACGTGTTTCTTCCCATCTATCTAAACGCTTCATATTCCGTTTACCATCGAACAATAAAAACTTCACCAAAAACGGGACATTTCTCAGAAACAGTAACACTCCCAAAATACCACGCTATCACGGATCCTAGAAAACGGTGAGTACAGTATCAAGTACTCTTAGTAAGTAACGAGCTCGCAAAGTCGAAGCACGCCTGAGGAGAATCGCGTGGAAGAAAAGGGGAACGCGTGTCAGCCGCGGCGAGAGGCAGGACACGGAACGACGGGACCAGGTAAGCGTCCGTTCGAGTGCGTGGGGCATCTCGACAGGCTCTCGGCTATAAATAGACCGCGAAGGTCAGGGGAATCAGCAGTTTTCATGCAAATGCCGCATCGAGGGAGCGATATTGGCCCTTTCCCGCGGCGAGGGCCGTCCGCGCGGCCGCTGCGGGTTTTCACCGCGGCGGCGACCCGCGACGGTAACCCGTTCGCCGGATTAACGCCGCTCCCCAACGGCGAGGCGCGCCTCGGGACCGTTTCTAGCGGCGACGGGCGACGATGGAACGTGGAACGATGGAATTTATATTCGTAATTCACGTTGTTTACTCCGTGGCCCTCGCACGACACTTTATCATCGCGGCGAACACGCGATTTGAATTGGAGATTTCGCGGCGAGGCGAGCGCAGGCCGCGGGACGGAGCGGATGACACGATGGACGGTTCGACGAGATCGGTGTACTTCGCCACGAGCGAAGACACACTGGGTGTTCGACGAACTCTTCTATTGAACTCTTCTCAAAAGCGAAATTGAGAGTCGTTAGGGAGAGAATCGCGTCATCGATGAGAGGAATGTATCGGATGTTTGACGCGGGTGTCGATTGCACAGCCAGGCAATATTTTCGTGCGTGTGTATCGATGCAGGTGCGCTCGGCGGATTTTAAGAATCGTATTGCAATTTCGTTCTTCTCGACTACTCTCGCTTTTGAGAAGCGAGAATAGTAAAGTCGCGTTTAAGTTCGCGGTGGCGAGAAAAATCGTGGTAACGGCGGTAGTCCATTATCATCGCGATGCGGGTGCCCATTGCGCAGCCACGTACAATTTTCCTCACGCGTTCCGTCGCTAACAGGTTCTCACTATCAATGACTCGCGTTTCGCGTGTATTTTCAAATCGTTTTCCGCGAAAAACGACGCGCGGAATGCGACTTTCATTTTATTTCGCTTCGCGGAATCGGGCTTTAAATTTTCAGCGGACAATCGTCGAACACCCGGTACGTGCACACGTGGTGGGTAATGGAGTTTGCGGCGGTTTCCCGAGCCGCTGAGAGGAACATTGTCACCAATAGCGAGCCTCTCGGGTTTCAACGCCTCGCATGCCGAGCGAACGCTTCAAATCGAGTTACGCAAGGTCTCAAAGGGTAATTCGACGTGGACGCCGTTTACGCGGACCCTCGGAGAATATTGGACGCGAAAATTGCGGGCAATCTTGGCCACAGATTCTACGACGCCGCGGTGATAACTCGCGCGACTCGCTTCGAGCAGCTCGACGCGATTCTAGTTCACGGCTCGAACGTTCCCTACACTCTTCGCCTGAATAACCTCCCGATTTCCATACCATTATCGCTGTTTCCCTCGAATTATTCCATCCGCTCGATTCCTTCGATTTTTCCGCTATTAATTATCATCGCGTTACGCACGGTCCTCGTCAGCGAAAATCCTCCTATCCGAGAGCCTGAATCCGGCTGTTGCATTGATTCCACATTCGCAATCCGTACGATACGTTCGAGAAAAACTTATTTTAACCTATTACGAGACTAACGATTAAACGCTTTAACCCCTTGACATACAACGACCACTGAGATACGTCGGCTCGACTAATTACCGCCGTACGAGCGTTCGGTTACACGCGGGAAATTGCATAACCAGAGATAAAAGTGCGATAAAATAGTATTTTGCGCCGGTCGAAGGGAATCAGATTCCTGCGGATTCGCCAGCGCCAGCCGGAGAAGGTAACGACGGGAGCGGCGAGTCCTCCGCGCGCAGGACAGTTTTCTAATCCGCGGAGAACGTCATCGGCTCGGCGGCCGGTGCAATCAACAGGTGGTTGCACCAACCGCGATGCAGTGACCCGCGTGGTGTTGCACGCGTGTGCGTTCGACGGAGGCGCGCGCTCGCCCGTTCCCCGCGCTTATCGAATGTTCCCACTGCGCACACCGGCGGATACCCGCATATACGCGGCCGCTCGTTGCCACTGCCCCCTGAGAAAGCCTCTGCAACCACCTACGGCTCTACCGCCTAAACGGGCCCAGCTAGAACGCGATGATCGACGAGACGACGAGCAGAGGCGATTTCCACCACTTTCGATCCTCCCTTGTCCGGCGATACTTCGAGTTATCCGATTAGACGCGACCAATCGGAGAGTCGAGACAGAGGGCAGGTGAATTCTTTTCGAACGAACGATTATGGAAGTTTTAAACGTAGATGTAAATGCCTTTGGTTACTAATGTCTATGCTCCGATAAAGGATGCGCATTCCTGCTTCGCGCAGCGGTACCATACGATGGACCATCGTAGCTGGACCCGCCGAACGTACCGTTTCGTCGAATCGACGTGCAGGATTTTCAGCGTTTCGCGCATTTCCCCGGCGCATGCAGCCGCCGGCTGCTTTGTATGCAGGAATGCGCTCGACGAGAGTTCAGGTCTGAAATTCTTGGATTACCCGCGGTGGAGATCGGTTTCTCTCTGTTCGATTGTCGAGAGAGCTCGCAACTATGCCGGGTATGATCTTTAAAATTCCTGCCGTGGCCGCGGGAATGCGCCGCTGGACGGGTTCACCAGGGTGATGTGCCGGTGATAAGTCGGCTGGCTTTGATACGAACTCGCGTTGCTTTCGCCTGGCCGATATCAGCGGACGGAGGAAAGCGGATAATGGATCGATCGGTTTCCCATGTATCTTTAATCGACAGATTCCTCGTGTAACTAACGAGTCTGGCCGAAAGAATGCCGGTTTCTAATTATGTCCGTTCGGATACACAGTGTTTCGACTTGTAGTCATTAGGACTTTCTATCGATTGCCGCGTAGCTCCATTAATTCTGTCCAAATACACGTTCGCTTAAACAAATTCCAATCTGTCTGATCTGTAGATCGCTAATTTAATTATTGCTTAACCACTCGCTATCTGTGGCGTAGAATGTTCGCCGGTATTAGGGTAATGAATTGGAAATCGCCGTTTTCAATTCGACTCAATTAAGACAATTTCCATTAGCTTGCGAAGGAGGGAATAAATCGTTCGCCTCTTTACCACGGAAGTACGCGAGTCGACGATCGCGGATGGACAATTTATTCCCGTAATCGTTCTCGAGCGGTTCGAATTCCTAATAAATTGTAGAAAACCACGAGCGGTAAGGGACAATTAAATCGAACGGGGGCACGAAACAATTCCCCTCTCTCTCTTCTCCTCCTCGAGGAACGTCGTCGCGTTGCATCTGCGGGCGGTAGCGCGCCGCGGAAGGCTCTCCAAAGAAACGACGACGAAAGAGGTTCTAGGTGCGAGATCTGGCGAGTCGCAGATGTCTGGGCCGCAGAAGCAGCCAGCCACCATGCCCTCGTCGACTCGATTATAAAAGCGACGCGTGGGAGCGGCACGTTTTTCGGGCGAGTGTCGACGGCCAGAAATAGACTCGCGGGACGCGTCCGATGCAGGCACGGCGGGTAGAAAATAAGCCGACGGAAGCGGGAACGCGCGGGCAACGGGGCTGTAAACATCCGGCGGAAGGAAAATGCGCGAGCATCGACGAAATTCAACGACGAACAGCGGTGGCGAGGAGCGCGAGAGGAGTCCCGCTCCCCCTCTTGGCTCGCCACCGCGACCTGTTCCGTTGCGTTCGCTAACGAGTGAAACTAGGTGAAAGTAAAGAGAAGCACGCGTTCGTATGCACCCGAGTGAGTCCCCTCGCTGCGCCGCTGCCCGCCGGAGAAGGGCCCAGTTATGGTCTATTTACACTTGTAGTCGCGCAGGAAAAAGTGCTCGAGCGTTCCAGCCTTCTCGCATCTGTGTTCTCGAGATCTTTCGCAATTTCTGATACGAGCCTTCGGACGGCACTGGGTGTCTCCAGTTATTTGAACGATTCTCATTTTTCCATGCCATCTCTCCAAGTCACCTCGCGAACATATCCCACTTCCTTCAAAACGCCCAGTATAGAATGAAACGTAGGCTCCAAGAGATTATTATGACACGAAACAGGTGTTCGATCGACTACGTCGCTACGAGAACGATATTTTCAATCAATGTCCCGAGTTCGCGGTGCGTAGGAATACTTTAATCCGCCACGGTATCAACGACGTATCCGTCGAGCAGCGGCTGCCCCAGGATTAGTTCGCAACACGGCATCGATACCCGCGAATAGACGTTTACTCGTGAATCGCGAACGAAACGGCGGCTGTCTTCCACCGCAATCCTTTTCTTCGTTCCGCGGGGAAACCAGCCGGCGTCCACGCGTGCCCGTTTCATTTTCTTACGGCCTCCAATTAACATAAATTAGTCTGGAGGCCTTTTTACGCTCGCGTACCACTTTCTCATATTCGAATCGTCGGTATCCACCGAGAGAGTCCTCGAACGCGTCCTTACAACACCCGTCGTGGAAACGTCGTCCTCCTTTACCATTTTTCTCCTTCTTTTTCTTATTTTATTAATCGTCTCGTCGTCCTCTTCTCTCCTTCCGGCTTTTCTCTATCCTCGTCCCAGCCGTCGTGTCTTTAATTAGCTGCTTTTAATTGACTCGTAATGGAGCGCGTAATGGAGCGAATTGAATCGCGATTCGGCTGCGATATACATAACCGAATTTATGGACTCCTTCGAGGAAAGTTCCCTCTCCTCTCGTGGATTATTTCGATCCACCAGCGGAGGGGAAGAACAAACTTTCACGAAGATTCACGGGCCTCGACGACTTCACCTGCCGCTTGTAAAAACGCAATCTTTGCGAATAACTGGGGGAGATAAGACACCATATATATAACGTCGGAGAGATCTTTTAGAAATTCGGTGTAAACCGAAAGATAGACCCTCTACTCGCGAGGCGTGCGTATCGTTAACGAAAAGACAAGGTAAATAAAATTTTTTGCTCGATAAAAAATGTCGAATACTCGCATCTTAGCTGAGCGTATCCTCCCGAGCGCGATAGGATTTAAAGACGAAGCGTTAATTTCGAAAGTAGGTAGAAATAAAACGTAGGAGCTCGTAAAACTGGCGAATAATCGAAATGGACAGGTTTCAAGTGTTTCGATACAGGAATTAACTGGCAGAAATGCGGGAAGACGAGGACGCGAACGAGTGTCCTCAGCCGGTTAAACGATGCACTTGTCGCGTCCAATGTCCGTGGCGAGCAGGAGGCATCGAGGCAGCATCGCGACACTAGTCGTCAAGGCACCCGGAGAGGACTTTCTTTTTGCTTCGACCACCAAACTTGTTTGAAACGGGAAGGGGATCGGAGGAATATTACTCGAGAGTCGGGACCCAGAAATGACCCGCCTGGCGAACTCGAGTCGCTCGGACGCGCTATTTTTCCAGCACCGAGTTTCTACGGAAACGGGTCGGCCCCAGGACGATCCCAGACGATTAACGAGGCGTGCGGCCAGACGGCCGTTCCGATCGGTCGTTTAAAAATAGGCACGGATCCGCGTGACACGTGTTTTTATCATTCCCTGCAGGCACCGCGGTTCATTTCCAGCCGCTTGCTTCCTCGTCATTTCTTCCATAAATAACCTTCGAATCCGAGTTTCTCGACCAACCCTCGAGCTAAAAGTATCCCTGTGACGCTATGGCGTCATCGTGACATCATCGCGTAAGCGATTTTCCCCTTTTTCCGGAGCTTGCGGGTCAAGATTCTCTTCTAGGCACCGCGAGCTGGATTTATCAAGGAACATCTCGGCGTTTTCAACAAAATTGAAAGAGAAAACCAATTGCCATATCCTGCGTTAACCTCGAGTTGCGCAAAAATATCGCGTTACGCAACGCAACGCTCCACGCGCGTCCCATAGCGCGGATCCTTGATCGCGGATTAATAAACCAGAAGCCGGACAGAAAGGCTGATCGAAACGGGAGAAAGCGCGAGGAGGATCCAACCAGACGGAGTCTCTGCGTGCATCTGGCGCGTCATCATCATCACCGCGACATCGTCGAGTAGCCGGGGATTCGTGACTCCGCGGCAACCGGTGCACGCAACGATCGCGACTCCTCTTCGAAGTTGCGTGTGCGAAACTAGGCCGACTGGTAACGATACGAAAGAGCCATTCCATCGCTCGTGGAAAGAGGTTCCGTCAGTGGGACGATTTTACGACGCGAGACCGCGCGCGAGCTGTTCGTCATCCTCGTCGAGGTATTCTAATTGGGATCAGAGGTCCGATCCCACGAGCGTTCCACTCTGGAATCGATTCGAAGCCAATCGCGAGGCTCTGTGACGAAGCTGGTGTACCGAGCAGGAAAAGACGATCGGGGAACGTAATCGCGAATGGCGCGTGATTCGCGTCCACCCCCGACGTATCGAGCGGAACCGGTTCCTTTTCGATTTGCCTCGTGATCGATGCGTTTTCTAGATCCTGTTCAGGCGACTGCGTCACGGGCCTCGGACCCAGGTTAATCTATGGTTCGAGATATCGACGGTCTGCCGGACTGATAACTCGGTCCCAAGATAGCTACGATAGCCGTGGTTCAAGGCTTAGCCTAAGATCGATGGAGATCGATCTTGAGCGGACTTGCGAGGGTTCGTTTGGATGTAAGGCGGAACTGGATAAGGTAGAACAGGCTAACATTGTTGTTGGTAACAAGAGGAATATAAGATACTTTAAAGAGTGCACTTAAATTAGATATTAACAAAATGATAGTCGTTCAACGTTCAAGAAGATCAAAAGTTTCAGCGTATCGATCGAAGTGTGTAAACAATAAAAAAGAATTGGAATCATTGGCGTTGTGGAGCAGAACCTCCCCCAAGAGCGAAGATCTTAGAGAGCAATCGGGTCCGACATCCGCTTATCCATGGGTTCTGTTACTCCAAAACGAAACGAAGGACTGCGGGACGGCGGGAAAGGGTTGAACGGACTGGGGGTTAGGCAGGATGCTAATTTTTCAGGCGATCGATCGAAGCCCCGAAGCGCAGGCATCGCGTGTTCCTAACGTCGCACGGACGAAACCACCGAAACGCACATAGCCGCGCGCGGAAGCAGCCCGTAATTATATTGTCACGCCGCGGGTGTTCAATTTGTCGGCACACATCCGCCTCCACCGCGTGTTCGTTAAACACCGCCGCCTCCGCCTCTTCGACAACTTCGACCGCTACCTTCCTCGTCACTCGACCGAGCGGCCGCGCTTCGCTCTTACTCTGTTCTCACGCTGGACCTCGAGGAACCTCTCGCACGCCATCAGGAAAAGAGCCGACTCGCCTCGCGTTTCACTGACGCGAGCAAGTCCCGCGAAATCGCAGGATATATCTGGGAAAAGTATCGAATGGAGATGGTCTCGAATGGTCTCTTTAAATTTTTGTACAGCGGAATCTTCGAAGCGTAATCGCTGTGAAAATTGCGGCGACAGTTATTCCGTGATATGTATTCTATATTTAGATAAAAAGGTACCGATATTAACTGGAAGATGAGAATGGAGCAATCCGGAAGTGACTGGTGGAATAACCTATTAATATCCCATTTATGTAGATGGGTCATTTGCGGCTAACAATAAGTCTCCGGAGTGAAAACGAATGAATGATGAATACCTTTGCACGTATACATATGCATATCTACTTATATGGCGCTGTGTGATTGAAGATCAAGGAATGACTGTGCTTATTCTAAGTATCGTAGGATTATTTTGATTTTGTTGGAGTATTTCAGAGATGAGTCGATAAGAGTCATATGCAAGACGACGGAACAGGTATTTATTGACTCGTTCGGTGAAGAGAGTTTCAAATAAAGATATAAAGATAATGGTAATAGCGAATGCTCGACGGTTTGAAACCTCTCGTGCATCCACCTTGTTTGACTAACCAATCATTTACATCGAAATTATCTATACGAGGCATTAGGATGCTAAAACTTGTAAAATGGTTTCAACGAACCCTTCGAAAGCAATCGAACCTCGCCTCGTATCTACAGGCAGTTCTCGCAGAGCGTTAAGGAAGTGTGAAAAGTACTCACGTAACTAATCATGGGTATGTTGCGGGACTGAGCGACTATAGCTTCAACGTAGCAGGAGCCTTCTGGTCCAAAGAAGGCAGCAACCCCGTCGCAGATCATATCGATCATTGCCTTGGTGGCTTCCACGGTCTCTCCCCTCGTGTCGCTCCATCGCATCACCAGTCTTACGTTCGGCAATATATTTGGATCGTTGTTGATCTGAAAACGACAGAACAGCGGAACGTTAAAGAAAAACATTCTATCGTGGACGATCGTGTCGTTACGCGAGGCTTACTATCGCGAGATCTCCAATCTCGTGGTTGTACGATATCGAGTTATAATTAATTGAACGATGTCACGAGATAGCGGCGATCACACTGCATCGGTGGCCGCGGGTTAGCCTACTTAGCCGACATAATTGTTTCCAGCAATGCCATCGGTCACCCGGTTTAATGGAGCTAATCGCGTTACCATAACTACTGTCATGAATATTCATTCTGCTCCTAACAATGACGGATGACAATAATGACTGTTGACGATCATTGTACAATCGCGACGCGTAACTCACGCGAATTCAGAATTGAATCACGTAGAGCGATAGACCGGTATGGTAACAATTGCTCGCCAATTAGAGCACCGTTTCAGCGTGCTTGACAGTTGATTCGCGTTACCGTATCGATCTCTGGTATTCTTTAACCACGCGTCGCTTTTGGATTTTCGCTTATTAGCATAGCTTCGATCTGAGTGAAGCATCGGGTGCGAAGACCAGGGAAAACTCTCTTAGTTTTCCCAAGAGAAAATCTCAACAGCTACAAAGAACAAACTAGAACTCAGGATCGAATGACGTAGCATCACGATGTATCGATGGAAGTCTACTAATTGCACCGATTAAAACCCTATTTATAACCGCGCTGCGACAGTTGAATCGCATCACCGTACCAAACGTGACGTTCCATTATAATTAGCAACGAATGTGTTTCTAAAAAAACGAGAAAAGAAGAACGAGTTCACGATACCCTTGCACTATAGTCGACACGCGTCGACTTTCGATGGCATTTCTTTGAATATCTGCCCGGCAGGGACGTCGATTAAAGTTCAATTCGTAATGTTACTCGATGCGTCCCGGTTCTTCGCGAGGCATTCCACCCGACACTCTCACGGCGTATCCGGCTCGCGTCTATACATCATACGACGCGGCGCGTACTGCTCGGTTATTATGCAAATCTCCGCGAGCAACGAACAATACTTTTCCAAGTAGTCCGTCGTTTAGAGCGCGCGAGCCGCGATTAGCCGAAATCGTGGAATTTCGCGCGACCGATAAATCCATTTAGGGGCTGGTTGGTCCCGTTTCCAGGCTGATAGCTATTTTCGCGAAAAGGTCGAGCCGAGTGGCGAACGCTCGATAAGAAAATTAGGTAGAGGCGAACGAGTGGTTTGGCTCGGTTTTGAACCTGCTTCTTGTTTTAAATCGCATCGAGCGGGCGCGCGTTCAGAGCCGGTGGTATTCTGGAATTGAAACGGTCCGTTGGCTTTTTAAACGGAGATACCCGCGCGTGAAGCTGGCTGGTCGATTCCTTTAGAATTCTACGAAGCGGATTCGAAAAAGCGGTCGTCATCCGTGTGAGTTACGTTCATCGATGCTATCAGTTTATCTCTGCAAAGCTTCTATTTGCATTTCTGCCGCGACTTTCATAAATCATGCCTTCGCGCTCGCGACTTTCCGTGGCTACGTTTGCGCGCGTCGGCTGGGAAAAATATCCGCATCGCGAGAATGATTCTGTGGTAGTTTTCTTTTTTTTTTTTTTTCTCGAGCGTTCTATAGAAATCCAGTCTTGATTGAGAATCGCGCGGGAAATGCACGTTTCGTCGTTACTATCGTTTTATTCGAGATGGTATCTGGAGCACTGATAAATTCCAGCCGTGGAATGTCACAATTTCTTGAAACGTTCCGCGCGTACTCGATCCACCGCCGGGGCGCGACGCGCGCGATGGAAAACGAGAAAATTCGTGGAGCCGCGAGGAGTGATTTACGCGCGCGGGACCAACCGATTTTTGCGTTGCTTCGCTTCTGACCGCAGGAGGAACCGTTAAAGCGGTTCCGAAGCGGCGCTATAAAAAATCATTGCTCTTCCCGTTGGACGGTTCGCATTCCTGATTTTGCACCTGTTCGAACCGACGATCGCCGGATTTGTCCGCCGAAACGGCGATCGCGCCGCGCGGGTCTCCGCTAATCGCTTTTAATTATTACGAGCGTCCGAAAGTTCGCGTTTGCCCTCGCGATTAAATCGCATCTGAGAACGGTGAGGCGACTGCGTAACGGAGAAATGTGCGAAAAGTAAAAAAAAGCAGCTGGGATATATCGGTTCGAGGATATCCCCTGTTAACGCGTGAACGGAATTAGTCGCGGTTCGAGGCAATTAGCCGCGTCGGGTGGAATTCGCAGGAGCAGCAGTCGGTCGGGCGTAAATGAAATCTGAAAATCGGCGGGCGGGTAATTCCGTAGAAAAATGTCGGAGCGAGGCGGCCGGGTGATTTCTCCGGGGAGCTGTCCGAGCGTGAAACAATGTTCGCAGCCGGGTGTCCACTTGCGCGCTGTTGCCGCTGGCAGGGTTTCACCAATCAGCTTATTTTCGAGTAATTGAAGGGCGTCCGGTCGTGGAAGGCTGTGCGCGACCGAATGCCAATCTTCAGGGACGATGGGAACGACTTCGCCGCGATTCGTTACGGCCAGGAGAGAAAGGAGGCGAGGAGGAGGAGGAGGGCGCAGAGGGGAATAGGAAAAGGAGAAAAGAAACGGGAAGAGTCGGTCGCACGCGGTTCCCGCCTAATGACGATAATGCACGCGGTTGCAAATGGCTGGGCATTAATTTGAATACTCGTAAAACCCGGGGAACCGCGGCTGAGGGCGTCGCGTCGCCGAGATCTCGCGTATCGTTTTCACACTCGGCGTATAATTTCAATTAGCTCGAATTAGAAGTGCGAGGATAGCGAGAGCGGGAATGCAGGACGCGATACGTGAAATCGTTCCGGATGATTCACGGGCGTCGTCGAGCAGCTGCCGCGAGGCGATCGCCATAAGCGCGAGAGAACGAACCGGGCGCAGCGCGCCACGGGTGGACGCACGATCGAATCGCGAATCCAACGATCGGACTGCTCCCGTTCCCTTATTTACAAATATCGCGCACGCGCGCCAAGCGAAACTAGTTTACATCGTGGGAGTGCGTCATAGCGAATTCCAGCATTTTTTCACTCGTTTTTTCTCTCCTTTTTGCCTCCGCGAGTATCGCCGCCAGCGAGCCGGACAAGGTGCACCTGCGCTATTCAGGCGAGCGGACAGGTAAGCGTTAAGCTCGATTCACGTGCACCGACGGACTTTCCTTCTGCGATATCGGCCACGCTCCGCGACGGATGAAAGCGACAACGTCGGACGAACGCCTATTCTTAGCCGCGAACCTCTGTCCACGAACGACTCCTCTTCTGGATACCAGAGCGAACGTTTCTCCCGCGTTTAGAAGGGAATTTGAAATTTCGATTCGAGAAATTGCGAAAGCTTCGAGGTACCTGCTACACCGAGGCGAGATTATTCGATCCGTTCGAGGAACAACCGAACGCATTAGCATCGAACGGGGCCGGTGCGTCGCGTCGGATCCGATCGTGGAAAAACTTTCACCGTGCCGCGGCTAAAAATACAACGGGTCGCGTTATTTCCTCGTTACGAGACGGTCGGTGGAAACGGTCGCGAGATAAAACTGTTTCGCGACGAGCCGCGGGCGAAAATAGCCGGCCACGGCGCCACGGGATCGTCGGTTTTCTTATTTCACGCGAAAATACGGATTCGACGTGGTCCCGCGTGTGAGCCAAGCTTTAGGCATCGCGCAGACCCGGCACAGAGGCCGACGTTGCGATCGCGATGCTTACTCTTGCGTGGCAATGTATATCGGAGTACATAAATAAACGGGTGCAAAGCTCGTTTCCTGCACCTTTCGTCGTGCGTCGACCACACCGCTCGTTTACGTGTTTCGCGACCTGTTCCCTTCGACCGCTTCGAACCGCGTGCCTCGAGTCACCCGCGATATTTCATTCGATTTCGTACGCGGAAGTGGAATCGAAACTCCAGCTGACCCTACCATTGGAGACTCGTAATTTTCAGATCGTTCTGTAGCCAACAACCGAATCAGAAGCAGGCTTCAGAGAAGTTTCACCATCAGCCATCAGCCATTCCTAAATCGGTTATCATCCGTGATTTTGTCTCCTCGCGAGTTCGAGCAAACGGAGTTCCGTCGCACCACGCGATGGGCGCAACGAAAGGCGATCTAAACGGCTGGGTTCCCCAGCAGGAAGTACCGAACGGAAGGGGTCCACGGGATCTCGGAACGGGATTCGTGGCGATCACCGCGATGAGATACCGATACCGGCGAATAATTATCGCCGTAACCGCAATCCATCTTTGACGTAACTTGTTATTTCCAAGTAGAACCGGATACGTAGGCAGGCGCGATACGATCGTCCGGTTATTTCGACGATTCCCAGAGGTCTCTCAGCCCTTTCCCTTCGCGCGTTTATGGTCGCAGGTTGCGAAAGAGCGCGCGGCGCAGGGCTGGTCCGGGAGAAAAAGGCAGGAGGAACGTACACGCTCGCGATCGCGGCCAGAAGAAAGGGCGACGAAGAAGAGGAGGAGGTGGAAGAAGCGGAGGAAAGAGGACGCGAACGATGAGGAAGGTGTACGTACCCGGTAAAGGAGAGGGCGAGAGGGGCATGGGGGAAGGAAGATCGAGGGAGGAGAAGGTTTCTCGATCGCGAGCGAATTCTTCTCACGGTTGCGAGAGCGCAGTTTCGTCGGCGGACGCGTGGGCGGACCGGCGAATAATGCCGGTCTTGTATTTTTAAACCCTCGCACGAATCGGCATCTCTGCGTGTAGCGCGCGCGAGAGGGAGAGAGAGAGAGAGAGAGAGAGATATGCCGGGTCACTCTCTGCGCGTTGCTGCAGCTCCCGCTGCAGCCGGGGCACCTTTCTCTTTTTCTTCTCTTATTCGCGGAGAGCCCCGTGGAAAGAAGGCGAAGCCGACCGGCGAAAACGATCTCACGGTCCTCCCGTGCGCTCGCGACCAACCAACCGACCGACCACCGATCCACCAATGAATTATCGAGCCTTCCAGACCGTGGAACGCCGCGCCGGTCCACGCCAGGCCGCGCTGACCGCCCGCAGGAGAAAAAACCTGGGACCAGGGGGCCCCCGCGATATTGCCCGGGCCTTACTTTTCGGCCGGGACCAGGATTCGCCGCGGCTTCACGTGGGAACCACGGGCCCCGCTACCGTAATTAGGGCCCGCCGCCCTCTCTCGATTTCCACGTGCACCGTGACACACACGCGAGGAGAACACGTGGAAACTAACGAGGAGCCGCACCGCGGTGCACGGGGAATTCGGCCAACTTTTATTTCGTCGATGCCATCTCGTCGGCCGTTATCTCGTCGCCGTTGTACCGCGGGACACCCGGTTAATGACGCACGTTAGAGGGATATTTGTCCGCGTGCTACGACGAATATTTGCATTCCGATATCGCGGGGATTTCCGAGGACAGCTGCGGTGGGTATAAATTAACCCCTTCGCTCTGAGTGATGTATAGTCGAGATCCGAACGATCACGCGCGCCTCGCATTTCGCATTTAAAGTATCGTTATCAATCGAGTACAGTGGAACTCCATTTGTACGAGGCTCGTCGGGGGCCGGAGGACGCACGAGCGATTCCTGCAATTGGGTCACTCGTCGCCTCGAACCCCGTCGTTCCAAGCTTCGTTCCTCAAATCGAGCGAAAATTGAATTAAAAAGGAAAACTCACCTCGTCGAGGGCCATGGAGAACGCCCCCGAGATGGCGAGGCCCTGACGGTCTTTCAGGCCGCCCTTGAGGGCCGTGAGGTATCCGATGGTAAGATTCTGCGGTTTCCTGAGTTGCGTGGATCTGGTGTAAGCGGACTTCGGGTAGGTGTGCCTGGAGAGCGCCTGCTGCCACTCTGCCCCGGGCAACCCTGGCGGCTCGGCCAGGCCCAGAACCAGAGGGCTGCTGGCCAGCAGCAGCAGCAACACCAGCAGGGCCCGCGAGCTGCTCCCGTACGAGCGCGGCCGCACCGGTCGCAACTGATCTTGCCGTCGATTGCGTTCCTGAGGGACTTCCTGGCGACGGGGAGGCCTGCGGCGGCTCGGCTGTACTGGCGGGCCGGGGCGCATGGCCGCCGCCGCCACCGGTCAGCACCGCCTCCCTCCCGCTCACCTGCAAGACCAACCAATTTCTTTCTTTCTCTCTCTCTCTCTCTTCTTTTCCTTCTAAACCCCTTCCCACAGTTTCTGTACAATTAGCAAGAAATTCGAATAAATATATCGTTCACATATATCGCATATATATATATATGGTCGAGAGTGTTGGTTCTTCGCTCTCTAACGATTCACGGTCAAGAAGCATTGAAATCCGTATAAATTACACGGGGAAACTTCCACGGATATCTTTACGCCTCTAGATTCTATCGTTATCGCGTTACTCCTCGACGAGTGGATCGATGCTTGAGCCACCAGAGAAACACAGGTCCGTCAATCGCGTACTTTTTCAACCACTTATCTTTCCAGCGTTTCGAAAAATCCGAGGTGTGCCGTGTAATCAAGCACGAGTGGCCAGCTTAGAAGTGTCGTTTCGACGCTATCATCCCGGCTAAACTAGCACTTATCATCAGACGGCACTTATTCGCCTGAGTCATCGGTTGTGCCATCTGCGCGAGGCTAATAATAACCGATATTCCTAAAACAACTGAAACGTAGCTCGACAGCGAACGCTGACGCCTTCCTGTCCTGTCGATTCCGATTCCGCGGATCGTCCTACGCAGCGGGGGAATTTTCAAAATCACCCGATTAATCATCGTCCGCCATTACCGGTTGTCCTGATGTAACCACCGCGGCGCAACCTCGCTCCTAGATTCCAGGTTAAAAAATGAGTCAAGCCTGCACATCAAAGAATCCGCGCGCGCATTAAGCTATTATTATCTCTACAATCGGATATCAATGATCTCCGGGAAATCTGACGTCAGAAACGCGACGATCCGCGATCAAGACTCACGAGTATCCATGAATGGTCCCGCTCTTCCCTCGAATTTCAATTCGAACGATTCAGGAAGCTTGTAATTCCGTAGTCGAAGATTGCGTTAGCAGACGTTGGTAATCGCGAGTGGAGATTCGCGGCGAGAACCGCGGGTAAAAGAGAAATTAACGATTCATCTCGAAGGAGGATGGGGCACAATACGCGAGAACCGCTGCGCCACGGGACGTAACGAGACCCGTCGCGCCATTTAACGGCCGTAAAGACGCTCGCGAACGTTCCCCGCGATAGGAACGAAGGTGGACGCGATTTCGCAACGCGATCAATCGCCGGGTGGAGGAAAAAATGACGGCTTCGTCTCGCGGCGGGATTCCGCGTTCTAAACGCGGAGGAGAGTAGGGGAGGCCGTAACACGTGGCCGGGCACGAAGAGAGAGGACACACCTGTTGCGATTACGTAACGAGCCGCGCGGACTCCGTAGGCGAGAGAGCTATAACGAAGCCCGCGAACGCCGCGACAACAATAAAGACGTCCTCTCCCGCGTGATGCATGGTGTCATTCGCCGAGCGAACCGCGTGCAACTTTCGACCCGTCGCTCGTTTCTAACGCGGATTTAATTATGACCGTCGGTGAAAGTCGCCGGATTTATTTGACGGCTGGCGAGACGTCGCGTCAAAGGGGACGCCTTCGCGACCTGTCGTCGCTCGGCTACCTTGACGGAGCCGCGCACAGGTGAGGGACCTGCGGATGCTGTAAGCTTCGCAGAGTCGAGCAGCTGCTTCCGATGCGTATATACGTGTATACTTGCTGGTGTAATGAGAGCGCTCTGTAACGCGATTAACTCCTATCGATTTATATGAAAACCGTGGTTGAAGAGACTCACAAGTGAGTACATGAAAAATCAAAAGTGCGTGGAGATTGCTACGGGAAAAGATAAGCCGAGCTATAACGAATATCAGCGCGCCACTGTATTTACTTTAGTATTTCTGTACCGGTTAATCAGCTCCGGGTATATCTAATTTCCTATCGCTTAATAGTATTTTTATAATCGGCTACAAAGGTGGCGATAAGATAAAAGAGGACGCAGAACTGGATCAGAGGACGCTTTATCGAGCAGAAATTTTTATTCCAGAGTCGATTGCGTCAACGTGTACCACGGCGGCTCTCCAATTCGAAATGATCCACTTATTTAAGTAGATAGAGCCGCTTCCCACCAGACACGACCGCGCGACTCGCTCACTGACGCTGGAATCAAAGTTCCTGTTTGTGCGAATACTTTTCGCAGTTAGACCACTTTTCTCCTTGTTCCCCCTTGTTGACCTAGTTGCCCGCGGTCGTACGAACGCGGCAACTCTTCTTCGATAGGATACAACGGGGGTGTACGTAAGTACATAAGTCTCACTTAGGCCGGGTCGCGGGCTCTTAAGAAATTGATCTTGTCAGCTGATTTCAATGGAGGGTTAAATCAATATCACCTCTTTACTTTAACAATTTACTTAGTCTTAAATCGATATTATGATACAGCTCTCGACGCGCTCGTGACTTCGTGGCATACATATATCACTGTTATCGTTCTGTTTTACTTATGTGGATACCCTTGGTAAACTATGGAACGTCTACGATTAATAATCCAAGTTGCAAACGGTGGACGTAGTAACTTCCGATCGGTGCTCGCGCTACGATTCTCTCTATCTCCCTAACTTCCTCCACAAACTACACTTTTGCTGCTCCAAAGTCGTACCATTAGGTGCCGCGACTGTCGTCGAGGTCCCATCTCGTCCCGACAAATCTCGTTTCGCGCCAACAGCTAGAAGAGGGTAGTAACGCTTAACGACCGACTCGTGCCGCGGTTCTGCTGGAAATTCTCGTCTTCGCCTTCTCCCTTTGAATAAACTCTATAAACGCGTCTCGCGAGGTACCATCGTCCTCTAACCAGACTCTACTCGACGGACACACGCGCAACTTTCTCCACGGCGATTTTTATCGCGTTTAACGATAGAAAAGCGAGGATAGGATCGTGAACCCTCCACACGGGTTTTTCAATTAACGATTTACGGCGGATACCCGCGTAAAAACCGGGACGACGATTGACCAGGCGCTTACGATACGTTCGACTTCTGCGTGGACAGTTTTCACGAACGGCGCGTCAGCTCGGTGCTATTTATTCCCCAGCCACTGTTGGAGGATCTGGTTAACGCGATTAACACCTGCGGATGGTATTCGTGGTAACGTGCATTCACGATCTGTCTAGCGAAATTTTCCAAATTTCCAATAACAAGTTTAATCGACCGTTAATTACGAGTTTGTTGTGTCTTTGACATTCTTTCCTCGAAATGCATCCTTTCCTGGTGGCATTGAAAAATAAACTCGGCGGATTTTCCTCGTCCGTTCGCGAAATCGTGTCAGCGCAGCGTTACATCGAAAATGATTCAAAGCTACCGCGTCGTTTGTAACGAGGAAACACGGTTTCGTACAGGATGCGTCGCGCCCATGTTTGCCAGCGAAGATCATATTTTTCGCGAGACAGGATGTCCCGCCGACTCGTCCATCGAAACGCCTCGATACCAGCGGTGACGAATAGCTTCGACCAACCCATCGAACGTTTCTTAGTGTAAACTTCCTCGTTAAACGTTGAAATTACCGACAATTAGACGAAGGTGTCTAAAAGTAGACCAAAAGCGACCGGTTATGTAAGCGGCTGCGACTGCTTCGGCTGAATTTAGCTTTTTCGAGACTGTCGCGTTCCCACGAGCGTATGGAAGGCCAAACGGTATCTTTTTAAAAGGCAGGCTCAACGCGTAAAGCAAATTCGGATAAAAGCAAGCTCTAAGAAGATCGACGCCGCTCGAGCCATTACGCTTGCGTTATTTGTCGATGACGCTGCCTTCGGTTACCTGAGATAAATCGTCCCATCGTCGTGTAGATAAATCGACCAGTTTTGGAAACTTTAAGCGACGCTGTCCAGAGACCCACTCAAAATCCACTCGTATGCGTAACGTTGGAATTACAAAGTTCGACGTGCTCGCGTACCTACGTGTCTAGATGTGTACAGGCGTAACGAATGGATTGCATAATAATTCTCGACTCAAACGGAAAGATTTCGAGAATTTATGTATAATTGATTGAAATATAACGCTATTAGCTGGCGCTTAAACCGATACCCGACATTTGGAATTGAAATTTATTGCTAATGGGAAACGTTGGCAATGCGAAACGATTTAATAGTGAATGTAAATACGCCGGTTTTTAGGTAATCTTGTCGAAAGAGGTCGTGATAAATAACGATGGTTGTAGAACGGGCGATAAGCAACGAGCACGCGCGTTTAGATGACCGTAGCATCCTAAAGAAAGCAACTTTTACCACCATTTACAAAAAATTCCCCAAAATAAATATCTAATCTAAAAAAATATCCAAGATAACATCCACATCTCTACGATCGTTCGTACTCCAAAACGAAAACTAGCCACGCGTTAGCGTACAAATTGCAACGACCGCCGCGACGAGATAGAGTTGACACCTTTCTTCGATCGACACGGTTCCACAGGCAAACCGGTAGACGGAAAACCGACTGAGACTCGCTGGCTATTTCCTTCGTGACACTTCTCGGTCCCGGGTGGCGCGTGTCTTTAATGGAATATCTCGGAATCGACAGACTGGTCCTCTTTCTAACGCGTTTCCACTACCTTTACCGCAAACTCGACCAGGTTGAATCGGTGACGAGCGGCCGGAAGTCGAATCGCGCGGCGGCGGTCGCTGGTATGCGTCACAACCGTGCGTTTACGCAACCCAGGGTCAACACTCGCGGTGCATACCGTCTAGATAAACGTTGCTAACTCTCGCTCCTCTGCTCATCGAGCTATCGATCTTTCATCATCGTCCGCTAACCCCGTCGATTTCTTGTTTCAAGCGTTACGAGCGTCTTAAACAGCTGAGAGGGTTTCTGTATCTTTGCTGCATCGGGACGAGTCCACGAGGATGTTTAATCGAACAAGGATCGAGAAGATTCACCAGCCGGATGAGTGGTGGCGTTCGCCAGCAGGACGATCCGTTCTCCGCGCGTGATACGTGTAATACGGGTTCTAACGCGCCTCGTCTCTACGGTATATCGCGTTACAAGGGGTAATTGAAGAACGATATGCGTATACGCCGCGCGAGATGTGCTACGCGTGGGCATTGTCATTATCGCAGCTACACAGTACATTAGAGTGTTTCGTGTCGATATAATATATCGCGTTACTACTGTAAACGGTCAGGGGTGTGGCTCCGTCGGTCACCACAGGATACCTCGATACGCACGTGCCTCGTATCGTTTACTGCGATTCATGGTACCTTTGTGGCGTTTCTTTTTCTCCATTTTTTCGCCCCTCCCCCCCTCCTTCCACCACCTCCTTGTTTCAACGCGCCTATCGCCGTCGTGACTACTGGACTTGGATCGAACCATGACTCACGTAGTCTTATTATTAAACCTAATTCCCAACGGAAATATGGGCTGCGACGGTTTAAACGAGCAAATCGCTCTATTAATCACGAGCGCGTTACTTGGATCCTGATTTCGCTGCTCTTAGAGCTAAATGCACTGCGCTCCACAAGTGCTGGCACACCGACGAGAAGAAACTACCTTTGACGAGACTCTGTTTGATCGCAAAAATCGTCTGGTTCTCGAGCCGATCTCGAGGATCCTCCTGGTCGCGTTCGCTCTATCTAAGAAATAAAGGGTATGGGGTCGAGATCGCCCCTGTGACGTGTTCGCCGCGCGATAATCCGCTCGATAAACGAGGGGCATGTCCGTTCGATTAAATACGATCATTAATAGCCGGCCGTTTACGCGGGGCTCGCCTCTGTAAATCAGGAACGAGGATCGGACGCGGGTAGAAAAAGGGTAGATCCGGTGGAAATAAGAAGAGCCCTAATTGCTAGGTCTGCCGAACGGTTTGTTAATTCGCTCGCCGGTTCCATTAATTATGCAACCGTGATCAGCGATGAAAAACACCGGGCACGCCGGGTAGGATGCGATGAATTACACGCGAATCGTGAAACGAATTTATCGAGGGTGTGCGCGCATTATATATGGATTTAAAATTGCGAACCTCGAGTATGTTTCGGATTAAAACTGGAGCCCATCGATGGGCGGGTAACATTGTGGCCGATCGGGGGAGCAACTTTTCTACGTCGCGCGGTCGGCGCGCGATACGAGCACGAGGCTCGTAGGAAAAGACGCGTTATTATCAATTTATAAGCTCGCCGTGAGAAATCGCGAACCGGTCGTTTTAAATAGGGTTCGCCGGTGTCGATCGTTAGCCGCGCGTAAGCGGTTATTAGCGACGATCGCCACCGACCGCGGTGTACGGAATTTAATTGTGCCGCGTCGCGGGTCTGTCTAAGAAAGAGGAAACGCTTCGACTCCTCCGTGTGTATTTGAACGCGAAATGGATATTAACCGAGTAATATTATGCAAATTGACAGATGATAGTAACTGCACGATTTCCCGTTCGTATATCAGCGATTAGCCGCAAACCGATAAAACGAGCGCCCGATTCCGGGCGAGCACCGTTTAAGTATTCTTCGACGCGCTCGTTCTCGGCACCGGCGAGCGTGGCCGCGAGTAAATTGCCCGGAAAATCCACGAGCGAGCCGATAACGACGGAAACGTTACGCGAACGTAACGAACGTTAAAAATAGTCGGTTTATTTTTAAACGCAAGGCGATCGAGTCGATCGCGGAGAGGCAGCTGTATCATCTCCGGTGGTACGATCGGAATCGCAATAACCGGTGTCCATGTCCGGACGTTCGTTCCGTGGCGCGCATAGGTGAAGGCTCCGCGATTATAACGTTACACGGACGACGAACGAGTTGCTCGTATTTACGTTACGCGTTTTATAGACGCGAGGACGCAGGATGCGCGGATAACAGAAACGCGATTTCTGTTCCGCCGCGATAGCCGTTCGCTGGTCTATTAAACCGGCTCCCGACGAGCCTGTTAACGAACGACCGAGTCGATATCGCGCTTCTTAATTGGTCGAGCAATTTTTCTAACCGCGTAATCGGGTTCGTCTCCGCGCGGCGATCCCGCGCCCGGAAAAATCGTCAGGTGTGAAGCGTCACGGAAATCGCCTCGATGCTATCTACGCGGTGTTGTTTACGCTCCAACGGGGATTAACGATAATCGCGATCCCCATTCGCTTCGCGAGCTGAGCTCCGTGGAAACCGAGGAGGCCCCAACGCGAGTATATTCGCGTGGTAATCGCGCGTGGACCGAAGCGTTCTTGCGGAAGGGTGTAGCTACCACTCGTTTTCTTTATGGACGCACCGCGAACTTGAAGAGGAACAGGTGTGTCTGTTGATTTAGCTATTATATAGTAATTTTTTATAGAAAAAAAGGAATATTGCACCATTCGCGACAAGTACACCTGTCGAACCTCCAAACTGGAGTTTCTCCAAATCGAAGTTTCAAATGATGAAATTGAATAGAGTGAAATATGCGTTAAAGTAAATGTTCCTTCGAGATTGTTTGAGCATTCGGATTCAGAGACAAAGGAAACGGTCTCGTTCGGTTAACGCGCGAGTATTGGTGCATCGAGGTACTGGCCTCGCGCCAAAATGTTGGAGATGAACAGTGTCGAAGCCTGTCTAAAATCGTACTACAGCTGCGCTCGCGGAACGATTTCTATTTATCTTCCGTGAAGACATCGGATAAGAAGTGTCTTCGGCTCGTCCGCGAGACTAAACAGCGAGACCTCGCGCGCAAAGAAACCGCGGCTACGAATAGCCCCATCTACGAGCAGTAGTAGTTGCTCTCTGTTTATCGGTGGCTCGATAGTTTTTATTAAACGACTTCCTCCTCGTCCGTCTTCCGTTCTGTGTTTTTCCAACGCTCGTAAATCGCCGAGCTTATAGAGATCGGTCGACTACGAAGTAGTTGACTCAGGGTGCCGTTCGATAATGGATTTCGAATCCGGAGCCTCGCGAGGAGTTACAACCAGAAATCGTAAATTAACAAACCGTATAAACGGGACGAACGGCGTATAAATACGTCCGTGTAACACGTGCTCCAGCTCGAGCTGGTGTTCGAGCCAAATGGAACGGATCTATCATCCGCTACGCTTAGATATTCCGCGCGTCCATGAAACTTCCCCAACGTCAATACCATAACTCGTCTTACTTGATCGAATATTAACAAATCCATACCTCCCCGACCATAAATCGCCTCGCGTTCTCTTTATCGAACGTAAACGTTGTAAAATTGACTATGACTCATGGGTAAAGTTGAATTTTTCGCAGAGAGAGAGAGAGAGAGAGGGAGAAGTCCGGATGGGAATCGAATGGAGGCGAGGGTAAACATTTGGTGCTCCAGCGAAATACTTGGCCGATCGCCACTCGCGAGCTACCCGTGTGCCTCTGTTTTCTTAATTTCAATCGGATCGGCTGTAACGACCCACTTGCGCGGATGTTGCGCGGATGGAGTCGCACGCACGAGGGACGACGTTTTCGTTCTCGACCGCGAACACCCTGGCGCGGCTCCAAAATGGCGCGCGGCAATTTCCTCGGTTCGACTCCGAATCGCTCGTCACGTCCACCGACTCGATCGTGTTTTCGCCAACGTAACGCGACTTTATCGTTGTCAATTGTTAACTGAAGGACAACATCGTATTCTCAGCGATAGAGTTTCGTTGAGCTCTTTTCTACTCCGACAAAGGACTCGAATCGGTTTTCAGAGGTTCGAGCTGGATGAAACCAACCTTGGCTGGGGGTTATGCTGTTTAATTCCGTGTAATGAATCGTGAGTCATCAATGGTTTTATGCATCGAATGATAACGAGACATTGTGTCGAGCTATTAATAGAATTCCTGGAAGAATATATAATAAATTTCTTTTTTAAACTGCTTAGCTTTTGGACACATTTCCGATCGAATTTGCAGAATACTCGTGTCTTTAAAAAATTACCTAAATATCAAAGTTTATAAAATCGAACTGATTGGTGATATCGATACTTTATTTTTTCGAGGATCGTACCAAGGCTGTCTTATTTTACGTTAAGTCTACAAAGGAGGAGACAGAACGCGTCGATTTGTAAGATGAACAGAAATAGTACCAAGTAATATTTTTAAAAATTGCGCGTAAAAATAACGATTCATCGAGGCTGTTATGCTCGAACGCGTAAATAGACAGAGGCGAAGCGCACGGGATAATAAAAATTCCGGACCTTGAACTTTCAAATCATCTTCGTGGGACGAGAGTAAGCATCGAGATTCGTGGACGCAGCGATTCAGAGGCTTTTGCACCGAGCAACGCGCGTACAGGAAGCAACGGCGATCGTGGATTTCGTACACGAAGGAAATTGGAATGCAAACGTATCGCTTTCTCGCGCGGCTCTCAGATAAGAACGGAAGCGAGTACGTAAACGCAGCAGATATCGTGTAATTGGATTAAAACACGTGTAAGCGTAAGTCATCGGGAGTCAGCTCGAGGAATATGATTAAAAAGGGACAGCGGTCGTGAGCGAAGTGACGTGGCAGCCGCTCCGAATATTTTTTCACTGATTAATTACTGGCTGATTTCATCGCGCGTTCGCCAGACGGCCGGAGAGAAAAGATAGTCGAGTCGCTAGTTGTAACGTCGAGATGATCGACAGCTCGGCTGATAGCGGTGGTACTTGGAATCGGCTTCGTCGATAACGCGAAAAATCAGCACGAGATCTATTAATAGAGCTCGATAATCGTTTTCCCGACGATCCTTGAATCTTTTGTGTAACGAATGCACAGCAAGTTGTTTATTCGATCTACGCGTTCGCAGCAACTCGTGGAAACGGTTCCGCGTGAAATTCTTCCGCAAAAATCTCTGACGCGCGAACAAGTACCTATAATATCTGTAATACGATACGATTCTCGTCCTCTCGTAGGCGGAATCTGAATTTTTTCATGCTATTGTTCGTGCAACAAACAGAATCGTTTAACGCAGTTGGCATCCGAGTCGCGGTAGAAATGAAAATAGGATGGTGTAGCCGTACGCGCGTAGAAGTAGCCAGAACGAAAGTATTTTGATACCGCGGGAGTAAAAAGAAAAGCGCGACCGGTCGGAAAATGGAAAAGTATGAATAGAAGTAACGGAGGAATGTGGTTAACTCTTTTCTTCTTTTTCCTCCTCGCTCTCCGGTTAACTGTTCTACGCGGCAAGAGTGTACGCGAACGGTTTAAAGGGTAAGTGAAAGTGGATATTTCGCGAAAAGTCCAGCCGGAGTGAAATTAATGCTCGAACCGCGGCCGTGCGTACTCCCAACTGGAGAGATTTCGATTTATCCGATTGTTCGTTGCTCCGAGACGTGGAACACAGACGTGGTCTTGTTCCGCGGCACGATTTATGGAGATTTACAAGGATTTTCCCGACAACAGTGCTAAGAATAAACACATGTGTTCGGAAATATGATATAGCCACCGCAAGCGTCGTATCTCAATCTTATCGAGCCACCAGCAGGATGAATTTCACTGTGAGAAATTAGAGAACCAAACTCTCCGTGGAAAAAAAGAAAAAATACGAAAAATTCACGTGCAATTTTTCATCGAGAACGACGGTCCCGCGATCCTTTTATCGTTCGCGCATTCTGCGCAACTATGTTAAAAAGATCATGCGTCGCGATAGACCGTAAAAGGCATATAAATGAACCGATTCCAAGTTATCAGCGGAATGTAAACGCGAGCGAGGCGAATTCACGAAAAGCACGACGTACGCGCGTGTAAATATATAATTCGACGTATCGGGAATCCAGCCGGATCCAAGAATCGAGGAAAAGAGAGGCGCATCGATGGCTCGCGGTTAAGAAACTCCGTTTCTCTCGCTCGCTTGGTCGTCAAATATAAACGATACTTCGATTATCGCGTCTCGCGCGTATCCGAATACTCCTCGTGCTCCGCGTAATGCGAGAATCGCGATCGAATCGTTAAATCGGTAGGTTTTTTCGCGAATGCCGAAAGTGGACGCGCTTTAATACGCATTCGCGCGGAGTAAATTAACGGTAACGATGCGAGCCTCAGATGAAAAATCCAGCAAGGCGGTAGCCGATCGTTTAGCGGGGAACGATCGAGCTCCGGCACGGTGCAATTTTATCATCGACGGTGGTGGCGTATCGCGGCGATCCAATGCCGTTTTCACCGTCGCCACGGTCTTTTTTCCTTTTTTTTTTCTAGTATTTTTCTCTTCTTTTTCTTCCCCCGCCACCCGCCTACCTCGGTTAATAAGATCTCTCTAACTACTGTTCCTCGTACGTTCGCGCAGTGTATCGCGTTACCGCGATCGGCGCGCGTAACTTTATAACACGGCCCGCGAGACTATTTCCCTCTTCCAGTCATAGACCGCAATGTTATTACTACCGAGCCGAGCAAACACACGATTTCGCAGTTCCCTCGCGGTCCTACAAAACACGATATTTCATCGTGGGATAGATACGTGCGTGTTGTAATAGGAAATCGCCGGCCAATGTGACTCAGCTCTCGACACGGGCTAATTACCATAAACATTGCCAGACCGTAATTACGTAACTACCAACGGTTATTCCCTTCGCGATTCAAGTTTACCAAATTCAGAGTGCCCTCGTTACGTTCTCGCTGGTTGTCTCGCGTTGCTCCACCGAGATGCGACCGGGATTGTCACAGCTACACCGTTCGCTCGAGCGACAATTAAATAGAACGGAAACTGCCCGCTGGTGTTACAACAAAATAATCGTGGCGAACGTAAACACGTTTATCGTTGCTCGCAAGACCGTTCTGAAAATCTGCCAAGGTTTACCGCGCGTTGCAGGCACGCTGAGGACGTTTCGCGAAATAATTATTCAACGACGGTGTAGATCAGCCCCAGCCCGGACGCGCATCTTCCTGAGGTAGCGCGGAGCGCGCGTGCCGGCCGGTATAAATTGCTATAATTCTGTAAATTCCGCGCGAAGAAGCCTCTCTCTTTCTCTCTCTATCTCTCTCACTTCGCAACCGTCTTTCTGTTTCGCCGCTCGGCCGTAATTACAAAGCTGACGTTTCTATAAATTCGCATTCGCGCGGTATCGTTACGATTCCATCGGGTTAACGCCTTTCTCCACGGCTGCAATTATGTGCCTGGAAACCTACTAATCTTCCGACTAGCGGATAGCGTCCGTGATACCTCCTCGGACGGGATCGGGACGAATGAGAATTTATCGAACGCCGCGGCAACGAGGGTATCGCGCGACTCCCGATTTATTTCAACCAATTTATGCGTACACGTGTAACTCTGCATGCAGTAATCGCTCGGGTAATCTATATTAGAATACTGTACGCGTCGATACATATTTATACGCACGAATAGCGTAGTCAGTCGGTCTAGCTAGATATACATTTGCAAATGCGCGCGAGTGCACTGGGAAATATACGAATAGCATTTTTTCTCGTCGATCAGAGCGAGGAGAATGTTTGCAACTATGCGCGCAATAGTCGTTCCGACAGTTCAGTCGGATATACGCTATCACGATTAATTGTTTAACGAATATCGCGCTAATAAAATACCGCGCGCGTAACGCGGAACAGCGTGCAACACACGGAATACCACGAAATTCCTACGGGCGAGTAACGAATTGCACCAGCAGCTATGCAAATTGCTTCCTATCTGCCTGGCTGGCTACTATTTTCTCCGTGTGTACGGTCGTTCTGCCCGAAATTCACAGCCAAGTGGCCCCTGATTTGAATAGCCCTGTAGAATCCGAGCGGGCGGGTGATTCAACCACTTCTTCTTTTACCATGAATGGCGGTGCATTGTTCCGCGCTTCCGTGTAACACACGCAGAGAGACGCGAGCGCTCGCGCGCCCCTCTCGACGACCACGGAGAGCCCCACGGGGCCACGCCAGAATTCTGCGCGAGTAGCTATCGTATGTTTTATCCCCCGCGTACAATGTTCGTGACTGGTTTTATCGCCGGCAGGCCCTTGGTGGTACCTCTGGCCGCGCGAACCTACACGCGAAACCCCGACGACCGCGCGAAAACGCAAGGTTACTCTCCCCCGCGCGCGATTTCGCGAGCCCTCCACGGCTGCTCTTCGATTCGTCCAAACTCGTGGAGAATCGTGCGCTCGCGATTCTAACGATCGCCGTAACGAAAAAACGAGGCCAACGATCTATTTTCTGTCTTTTTTTGCCTTTTTTTTCCTTTCGTCACGTTCTTAGCCACGCGAGACCCGCCTGGTGACCCACGATATTTATAACCACGGAATAACTAGAAAATGAGTAGTAGTTTCTGCAGGTATTCTGAACGCAAACGAGTATGCATTTTTTAGTATCGTCTGATGCAAAAATAACACGGGCAAGAATGAAGAATCGAATGAGAAACGACAGGTAAAAAGAGTATGATGGTTGAAGAAATGAGTGTTGGTAATAAATACCATGGCAGAGTTGAATATCAACCGCGATCGTTCGCTGCGGAACGCGCGAGCATACCGAAAGAACGCGTCCCTAGAGCGTTGAAAGAGCGACCAGCGTCAACGCAGCTCGGGGAGGCGAACGGGCGTGTTTGCTGTTCCATGGCGGACGTGGACCGAGATAACGCGTTAAAATAGTACGCCAACAAACGATAACACGCATTTAGAATATCTGCCGCAGCGTCGTCCCTTGCTGCGATATTAAATCGCGCGCCTCTCTATAATTGCTACGATTTAAACACCCTTCTTCTTTTTCGTCTTCTTCGTCGTTGTCGTCGTCGTCGTCGTCGTGGTCAGCGTTCGTCGCCGTTCAGATACGGGACGAAAAGGAGGAACGCAGAAATAGAAAAAGAGAGAGAGCAGCCCGATGTCATGTGTTTCACGCGTGTCTGTAGAAACGTGCGACTGTCTGCGGTGCCATGATAATGATAAACCGCGACTTTTAATCGCCGAGGTCGTTTACACGTGTTGCTCAACCCCCGGGAAAAATGACTCTGTTTAATCTTACCTAAGCAACATGGCAGAGTAACTTCAGGGAGAAGATCGTCGATGCTCGAACGCTATATTGAGAGCATGCTGCTGCCAATCGGTACTCTTCGCGGTTTCAGCCTGAACTTCTGACAGCCACCTGGAAGACAATGTTTTATTCAATTCTTTGCCGATGCAATCGCTTTAACTAGCGGTTAATCGGTACGTGCTCTGAAAGGGATAGAACGTTCTACATGGACATTCCCGAATGGACTATTAGGTTTTTCACAAAATTCCTTCTTAAATTCCCGCCAACGGTGAACAGATTGCCGAAGGATATATTTGAAAGTGTTGAAGAAAAACGGGGACTGAATAGTTGCGTTGTATGCACGGAATAATTTACGGGAAGAGGAAGATCGAGTATACGATTGGTGAACTCGTCGCAGTCGAAACGTCATAAAAGCGTGTAGTCGATTAAAACACGGTACAGACGACGACGACATCGCTGAACGCGATACCAGGACAACTGATATGGTAATTTCTCAATTATCTCCGAACAGTGGTCTTAAAATTATGTCGACGGTTCTCCGGCGATCGGTCTCGAGCCGCTCCGTACGATAAACAAATGCGCATAAGGTAGACGCTCTTCGAGGAAAAAAAGGGAATTCCTACGGAATTCCACGTCAACCGTTTATACCGAGCCGAGCTATAAAAAGACAGCTGCGCGAGAGGCATTAGCTATTCATCCATAACTCTGGCCTACAATTTCCCCTAACGATTCCGCGAATCGTTGATCAACAAAGCGCAAAAAGCGCGTCTCGTTGTTCGCCGCGGAATTCTTCGCCGCTCCGGCGAGGGAGCGCGCGATTCCGCCTGCGTCCTAGGCGAAAAACAGACACCTGTCCGCGCGTGTTACGTTCATTTAACAGCGAACGTGTCGACGTGGTGGCTCGTAAATGTAATTAGCGTCAATTAAGGCGACACTCACGGATTTCTAATCGACCGATCCACGCAAGCCGGATTATGTCACTCGTTGGCACGCAGACGATTTTAATCGATCGATTAATGCGAGCTCGCACAGCGTCTCGTTCGTGCGTCGGTTTCGTTCCATTTTTCATCGCACCGTAGCCCCTTCCCACCCCTTTCTCGCCGCCTATCTTTTCGATTTGTCGTGTTCGAACCGCGGGTATCGTAACACCTCGAATGGGGCTCGCGTATTAATTAATTAGAACGGGAGCGAGCAACCGCGTTGCCACGCAGCCCCGAGAAAAACTTGCACTCGATTGGCATCGTCGATCATCGATTTACACGCGGATCAATGAGACTACCTCGGCCCGCGGGACGGGAAACCGTGTCGACCGACCGTGTCCACCGGTGATTCGCGATCGCCGGTAAAAAGTTCCATTTTTGTTTGCGACAAAGTTGAAACAGGTTGAGACCAGCGACAGAATTAGCCTAGCCTTTTAGTCCCAGCCTATGAGTCGACAAAAACTGGACTCGGACTTGCAACTAATAGATCAAGGTCCGGTTGGACTATTTTCACCGCGGACCGTTCTTTGTTCCCAGACAGGAAATCCTCTCCTTCGCGTCTGTCCTTAAACTGAAACGCGTTCGATCCCCGTCGAAACGCGTGCTCCAAAATTCTCGTCCCGTGATAGCTTTCAATGGTACCACTCTCTACCGGTGACTAACGATCACCATTTTCCGCGAGAAGGCGAACGGTGAGCGGTAGTTTGATCGCGAGATGATAGCTGTTGAAGCTGCGACGCGATCGAAACCACGGTGCTTCGAAGGGGTAATTCAACGAGGCGGACGGTGGAACGCAAACATCCCGCAGGAAACGGGGGACGAGGGTCCCACGTAGTCCCCGTGGTCGATCCCGAAGTGAATCTCGTTTCGAGCCGCGGCTGGCCAGGGAACACCCACATAGCCACGTGGAAGGTATAGAAGGTAAGGTGATTTCACTATTCCGGGCGCGCGATGCGGTGCATCGGATAAGAGAGACGAGGCAGTGTCCAGATATAGACCTGCTGCGGGTAATAGTTCGGTAGGTGGTAGTGGTAGCGCGAGCGGTAGGACCGGTAGGTTTGGTTTACTTCAAGTTCGTTGCGGCCAGCCGGTTCGCCACTTTTCTTCTTCGTCCCTTCCTCCTCCTTTTTTCTTCCCGGCCATTTTTCTCCCTTTTTTCCCCCGTCCCCTCTCCTTCCGCTCTTCTGGCTATTTCCTCCTCGTTCATGATCTCCCACCTCTCGAGCTCGCGACCGTCCACCCTCTTCCTTCTCGTTTTGCTTTCCCGGGGCGTCCATGTCCTTCTCTTCGCTCCAGTTCTTCGGAGGATGTTTATTTTAATGCCGGGACCGACGTGTAATATAAAAAAAAAAGAAAGAAAAAAAGAAAGGGAGCGGGAAAAGAAAAGAAATCGATTGAAATCGGTTCCCTCGGCACCGCGGATGCGATAACATCGACGAACCGCGGTAACTGGCTTCCGTGAAATATTAGAGGTACCCGGTCGTTGCTGCTGGGCAGCCTGTTCTCTTCGTTTCACGAACGCAGAAAGGATCGGGCGGGAGGCAGAACAGGGGGAGCAACAGAATTGCTCGTCAGCCGCAGAATGGTGGGAACGGAAAGAAAATCTCGAAGGATCCTCTTTGTAGATACCGACGACTTTGATAGAGGCGTGTCCATGTCGACAACCTACCATTAGGATGAATAAGCATATCTTTATGAGATCTGGACAAACCGCAAGCCTCCTCGAATCGCCTTACGTTTTTACTTTTTAAATAACTCACGAATGTTAAGTAGAGTGTAGTCTGACAAGGCGCACACCACGCTTCGCTCCAAGATGGGACGTCGAATTTACACGGTGATTTTTTCAAATACCATCGTAACGACGAGAAAACGATAAGGGATCCCTTAAACGTCTCGAATTAAAGTAAACGAGTAAACGAAAAGAGGCGAGGTGACACAATTTCGAAATCCCCGATAATATTCAAGACAACCCTCCGGCTATAATTAACCAGAAACATATGTTGCATAATGCGCATTTAAAATACCCGCTACCATTTAGTTACCGCATTACCATACTATCTTGTAACACCGATTTCCATTTTTACTACGCTCACTTTTGTTACCCGGTTATTACTAAACACCATCACCATCAGCGTTTCATTATCCCGAATGTAAAAAGCGAATTCGTTCCAGCGGCTGTATCTCCCACGAGTAAGAAGTGTGCGTGTGTGCGTGTTTGTGTGTGCGCGCCCGCGCGGCAGAGTGGCCAGAAAAAAGAGCGCAGAAATCAAAGAGCACGCAGCATGACCGACGTATATTTATGTGTGTACATACGTCTTTCTGGCCGGGTATCAATTGTGAGCGTGTTTCACCAAAGTAATAAGAAACAGTATCTGTCAGAATCTCCATTCCCGGGACAATATTCGTTATTATATTACATCATTGCGTAATCGACGTTTACGGTTTTATGGGACTGGGCTGGCGCGCGAGCGCGCTCCCGCGTCCAGTAAACTCGAGGAATCGGAGCCGCTCGGACAGTTCCGCGAACCCTCGGATTCCGCCAGATCGCACTGGCAGACATGCTGGCAGCACCAGGATTTCCCGGTATTCGTGCAACTTTTAAATGGCGTGTACGTGAAAGGGAAGCAATGAGTGTTCTGCCGATCATCCGAGCCCCGTCCGTCCTCGCGCACCGCGTTCCGCGTCCCCATCGTCCGAGCCAGATGCCAGGCATCGCTCGAAAATCGATTCGCGTGCCAGTTCGAACCTTTCGAAATTCGCGGCCGATCCAGCGACTGCCGAGTATAACAGATTTTTGAATTTCCCTGTTCACCTGCCGCGCGAATAGAGACTTAATCACCTTTCACCGGGTATACCATTCGAGAATGCATCCGATCGAGTGATTTTTCATTCGTTTTCAAGTAAAATCACTCGAGGAGGAAAATTTCAGCTGAAAACCGGCGAAATGATGGAACGTTTACGGATCGTCGAAGGAAAACCCCCTTCGGCGAGGGAAGCTCGGACATGGGGTTAAGCCCGTTTCGCATGGAACTGGTTCTAACGGAGTTTTATGCGGCTCGCGGTGGACCAGTTTTGCGGCCGTCAATGAAGTGCACTGTACACGAGCCGCGAGCGCACTTGAGAGCGGCGAGGAGGGGCCGGTGGCTGCTGCTGCTGCTGCAGCACTCGGTGCACATTGCCCGGTGCAGAGAGAACCAGTCATTGGCCGATCGGGCAATCGCGTCACGCACCAAAAGAAGACGACCGCCGGTCGCTCGTTTCGCCATGAGTCGATTCGTGCGACGCGATCACCCCTTCTCTCCTCTCTAATCCTCCTCGCTCATCCTCCTCTCTTTCCTTATCGTTCCCTATGCAACCATACACGCTCGCGTACGTACGTACACCGACACGTGCGCGTACTCCCCGTTCTGTCTCTCTCTCTCTCTCTCTCTCAACTCCTCCCCTGCCCCTCTCGCCATCTTTCACTTCTTTTTCTCCGACCGATACGTCCCTCTCTTTCCACTTTCTGTTTCCGTCCCCGTCCAACTTCCACGGTTCTTTGTCTTTCCCGGTCGCACCGCGGCCGTTCTTCTCTTTTCATCGGTCTCTCCTCATTGCAAAGTGCCGTAATATTCTCCTGCCGGAGTTATTTTCGTCGCGCTCACCCAACCAGCTCTCCCGAGGCGGCATTGCACGGGTTGCTCTCTGCGCATTGTCTCGAGGCCCCTGCCGGAGTAACTGGATTTCCAGGCTAGCAAGGCGATCGCCGCCGATACGCTCGATCTTCCCACTTCGCCTTTGTCCAGCCCCACCATTCCTCCCTTCGCGTAGCCCCAACTACGTCCGTCCCCGTGGACAGTTTTTCTTTTCTAACTGGGTAAACGGGAACGTTCGTCGATCTGCTTTTCGGGTACCGGTTGATTTACCGGGAGACTGCGAGAATCGACGAATAAAATTCCAAATGATTGCAGACTTTGCGTTGCATCGTAGATTCTATCGAGAATCTATTTCGTAGATCATTTGGTGAGCGTGTAGCGTGCGCGCAAGTGTCTAAATAGGAGCAGTAAAAAGTCGCGGAACGAATGCACCTGCGAAGAGTACTTTCGAAAAAGCATATTGGATCGATGAAGAAGAGGAGAGGCTCTCGAGAAGGCAGAGCGGTCGAAGAGCGGCTCGGTAAACCACAGTGCCGCTTTTAGACTCGTTAAATACATCTGCAGATCGTTAATCGGTGTCTGAATGAAAGGAACATCATGATCAACCGAGACACAACCGTGCACTCGTATAATCTCTCTCGTGCGCGCGCTCCGGGATCGTAACACACCGTTTCGTACGGCGATACGTGTTGCGCTCGGTGCACGCGCGAGCACGTGTGAGTGGCATTCGTTACTTAATGCTTACTTATGTCGGCGCATTACTCGTTAGTCATTACTCAACCACCCTTACGTCGTTCAGCATGGCACAGCAGCGGTTTTGATATTCACCGGGATCACGCGAGCCGCCGAACCGAAAATTAAAGACAACGCGCGTCGTTATAACATTGAAAAGTAACCGGTGCCCGCGGAACCGAGGATATTTATTAACCACCGCCCCGCGCCTGCGGATTTTCAGCGTTACGTTTCAAACAGTATCTCTCCCGCGTTCTTTCGGCTGTTTCGCGTTACGACTTAATTACAGGGGAACGACGCCCGTGGAATTCTCACTCGCGCGAAATTATCGAACCAGCCGAATATTTCCGTAATAGCAGTTTGTTTTCCTTTTTTTTTTTTCTCATTGCTTTTTCCTCTTCTTTTTCACCACGATGTTCCGCGTGCACTTTGCATAAATCTTGTCGGTGGAGAGAGAATTTTCTTTTAGGCTCGAGGGAGAGTTTCAGCTTGCCCGGTTGGAAACGGAAGCAACGTCGAAATTACGCAGCGGTTTACATACCTGCGCTTATGCATAAACAGCGCAAACGAAACGTGCGAATATTAAGTGACTATACCGTTGCATAACAGGCAGCGACGTCGACTTTGATAACGATAAAATTCTGGTATCGCGCCGCGTTCGGTCCACAAATGGCGTTCGCTGCAACGATAAACCCTCGAAGCGCGGACAATAATTAATCCTTAATAAGCGCGGTATTGTATTACCGTCAATTTTCCATAGCTATAGAGATTTCCAATTTATTTCACTGGATACAGGCGAACGATCTCCAATCCAGGCACCGTAAATCGGTCCTTTCGCTAGTTAATATCGGCAGGAACGTATTATTAAGGATTAAGCGCGTAATTAAGGATTAAGCGGTAGGACGAGACAATTATTAACCGTGTAACTGGCATGGAGCATAAATCCTTCTTATCTCGTTCAATCAGCCGAGGATGAAAAGAATTAGAGGAGCAACGTTCTATAGATACGGGCAAGAAACTGGCCGCTACGGAGGATTCGTAAAAACCGCGCAATCATGATTGCTTAGGTCATCCTATCCTTGCGTTTTATTAATTTCCCTCGAACAGACTGGCCACGGGTCAATCGCGCAATTTCAGTGCTCGCGCGAAGCATGTAGGGCTAATTACGGCCATTAAGCACGGCGAATAGTTAACTTAACTGATTAATTAGAAAGCACGTGCTTTTTTTATTCTTCCCCCTTCGCTCGAATCGCGCCCGAGTCACGTTCAACAAGATTTCACAGCCGAAGAAGAGACGCCGGATCGATTTCTTTCGATTCGCGATCGAGATACGCCCGTGATTGGGATTATCTATCCCGATCTGACAGGCTAATCGATATCTCGCTGTCGCGAATTCGCCTTTTCACTGTTCCCTTTACGCGAAACTCATTTTGGTACGTGCCATTAATAGGACAAAATAATTAACTCCATTTGTCAGGATTTTTGTAATTTCATTACCAAAGCGTTTGACTTTGCCGCTTCGCTTATATCGTACGTTCTGCTTTACGAAATTAATCACTTCGAATATATTAGTAATTAATATGTAAGGGATAATTATGTAGGATAAATAATTTTTTAATGGTATGAGTAATGGGAGGACATTTACAGGTTAATTCCCGAAGTGGTGCCATATATCTTCGTAGCCATTATACGACAGCGGTGTCGCACTGGCGATAAATTATTTCGTTTTCTGGAAAATTGCAGAATCGCGGGGATCTAAAAAAATACTCGATCGATCCTGCGTCTAATTCGAATCGACGAACCTCGCGATCTCGCATACATCTTTTATCAGAACATTTCATCGATATCTTTAGCTCACCGTGTATGAAACCGTGTCGAATGAAAAAAGTACGCGTACACGTATCCCTCGATGCGCGAGACATTCCAACGAAAGTACACAAAGTTGCAGCCGCGATGTCCGTCGCGATGGAATAAATGTAGCGTGATGATATTAAACTGCTCGCATTAATTGCCATTAGATGTGTATCGTAGATAATGTATCTATAACTACTATCTCGTCTATCAAGATATAGAATGTAAGACGAGAGCAAGAGAGAGATAGACAGACCATGTGAGACGTGTGAGTGTATATGAGAGATGAAGAGAGGGAGAGAGAGAGAGAGAAAGAGAGAGAGAGAGTGAAGTACGGGAGCGAAGTGTAGCGGTTTCCCTCGAGATTTATTGCCCGTGCGCGCAATTTACGCGCGTGTACCCTGAACTGAAATTATGCAAAACAGTCGCGGCCTGACAAGTGGCATTTTTATCGAGAGACCCATTATAAAATATATCAGGTAAATGTGCAGCGCACACCACCGCGCGAACGCAACGCGCCACATATTATTCGAGGTTTTCGCGTAAAGCCGTGTCGTTTCTTCCTATAGATATACGACGGACTCGTGCGAGCAAACCGAACGAGGGGCCTCGAGTCGCTTTAATAAAGTTGTAAATAGCCTTTTTTACAGGTGTCCCCTCGGCTTTAATCCTCCTTCGTTAAGCGCCACTGTTTTTCTTCTGGATTCATTCCAGTCCGGTCTCTAGCGACACGCGTGTCCTATTTTTCTTTCGTTCGTTTCTTTTTTCATTCGCTCGGAACAAGATCCACCGGCAGGTACGCGCCGCGGGAAAAGTATTTTCGCAGCGAGAAAAAAGAGAGGAATAAAAAAACGGGGAAAGGCGCTTATAAATGAAATGTAAATAGGCGGGCATTAATCAACCGTAACAACGCGGGGACACGAGCGCGGAAAACGCTGACCACTTTTCAAGGTCCGGTTTCTTTTCGCCTCTGCCGCGTAATTTTGTTTGAAAAAGAACAGAAAAACGAAAGAAAGAAACACTCGATTCTGTCGATGTGGAAACGCGCGTGTATTACCGATACAAATGGACGCGTTGCGCTATGCCAGGGCCACCTGTTTCAGCATTCTAACAATGTTGCAGCATTAACAGTGGTATAGCGGTCAACAAAGAGGTTAAGCATCGACGTTCGGAATAATTAAGTTCATTAAAACGTCTCTGCTGGTACGATCGTTCCACCGAGTCGCTTTTGAACGGCGCACGATGAAAAGCTATTGTTTGGCTGCCGACAACGGCGAGCATCTCTCCTGGACAATATTTATCGTGGCAACCTTTGCTCCGGAGTGAATTTTATTTTCTCGAATTACGAGCGTCTCACGACGCCAGCGAGAGAACGCGAGAGAGAAGAGACGACGCGGCATCGCGTACACTTACGCGTGTCTGTCTCGTGTACGTAGATCCGTGGAATTTTGTAGGAAATCGTTACCACGGAAAATCCTTTTTTTTTACGCTCGCCTCCGTACGTACTCTAAACAAACGATCGAACGGAAAAAAGGAGAGTACGGTTATCGACGGGGCAGACGATAATCGAGCTGTAATATTTTTCGATCCACACGCGGTTCCGCCGCGCGAACGAGATCGCGTTGAAATGTATTCATCGTACGTGCAAGAATTTATCAGAGCAGAGACGTGTGTATACGCCTCTTGGAGCGGTCTCGATATCGTTCAGTGTCGTGTAACGTGCACTGTTTACATTTACGTTAACTCCTCTAGAATTGTCGCTCGGGACCGTACACAAAAAGTGATAACGAAGCAGAACGAAATTTTCGGACGTACATACGAAAGTGTCGACAGTGACTCAGCTAAAGGTCATCGCGCAACATACCATCATCACCGCGCCACGTGCGAATTCGGAAAGAAATTCATTATTCCTAGAATCCTCCTCGACGGGCAAGGAATCGGTCGGCCCGAGAGCTCGAAAGCGTGAACCGAGAATATAATACACGTTGTGCGCGGTGACGAGGCAAGGGTGTTGAAACGAGGAAAGCAGCGATGGAAATTTTCCTCTACGTTCTCTCTTATCTGCTCGTTAAGTAAACTGTTAACGGTTAGAATACGGTGGACCGCGAGATACATCAGCGGCGTTGTCGCTCTAGTAATTTCTCGGGATTTGCGGCATCGCCGCTGCCGCAGCTCGACTCCGTTTGCTTTTATACGTCAGAGATTCGTGTATCAGAGAGCCAGGCGACGAAAATACGTCGCTTTGATACGTCGATTACCGAGTGCAAAAACACGAGACCTTTTCGCCTACCAATCGAGCGACACGCGTGTATTTCCAAAACATTTTTCCAGGCCAACGTTTTACCGCTAGTTATTGCGATTAATCACCAGCAGCACGCGTAAATATCACGGCTAACACACGAGTAGGCCGACCACAGTCCCCGTCTAACGTGGTCACGGGATTTAATTCGTTATCTCGTTTCCTAAATGCAAGACGCAGAAGTGGCGCGTCAACGCGATGTATACACGTTGTTCCGGAAATACATGGCGGGGCTCCGCGAGTACAAAGAAATCAGAGATTTCCATCACAAGGCGCGTGTGTCACGCGACACGAAAATTCGTTGTCGCGGTTACGCGTCCTCGTCGCGTTGCTGTCGCGATGCACTTTACCCGCGGCGGCACTTTATCATGTGGAGCTTTCACGCGGCGGTCCATCTTTGTCTCTCTCTCTCTCTCTCTCTCTACCGCGAGAACGTTCTTCCTGCGTATACGTAACAGATTTGACACACGCCCTTCTTATCGCGAAGGAATCGACCTTACCGCCCGACTAACAGATCCATCATATCGTACACGCGTATACGCGTATCACAAGTATGTACAATCTTCGATCAGGCATCGGTCCGTTGCACGCGCGCGTCTATAGATCGAGTGACACTCGGGAATTTTTGTCAGTGGAATTTCCTCTGGGCAGCTGGCGCTCATCCAATCGTTTACTCTAGCGAATGCCTGCTAGAAAACGTCCTATTCGCTCGCGTGTACACACCGCACCACTATTCCCGCCGGTTCGCTCTTTCTCTCTTCCTCTGCTCGCAGGGTGAGAGAAAGAACGAGTACGCGGCGTGTACGTGTGTACGTGTCGATCGACGACGCTTGGTGCAATGGAGGGAAAGGGAGAGAACGAATCGCGAAGAAGGAAGAGGGAGAGGAGAGAAGAAAGTGAGGAGAGAAAGAGAAAGAGAGAGAGAGAGAGAGAGAGAGAGAGAGAGAGAGAGAGAGAAGGATGAAAGAAAGAAGAGGCGGATGGGGAGTCTTTACACGGGGCGCACACGGTTCTCTGTTACCTGCGACTCGTGGCCGTGTCCAGCATGGTAATCCAATCCCTCGGATGGGGGGCTACCTCGTCATCCCTGCGGGTCTCTCGTTGACCAATCGCGAAAAGTCGAGGAACTTCACTTAACAGCTATTTCCGTCCTTTATCGGGCACTGCTCGTTGGAAATAAAATCACTCCACTCGCGCGGCTGGCCGCGGGCTCGTCTACGTATATCGAGGGAACGCGGAAGGACGCCCTTACTGGCGCGAACACGACGCACTGCTATCCGCCAAGTTTCTTTTCTTTCTCGTCCTTATCCTCCTCTTCTGGCGGAGGATGAACGCGCGAATACGTGCACTGTCCGCGGGAAAGGACACGCGCGAGCACCACCGCGGTCTATCGTATACTATGCGCGATGCACGATCGGTTCGGCCCGAGTCGTGGGTTCAGTTTGCCGAAGACGAAACACCGTACCGCCGAGAACGACCGATCGTCGTACCCTTGCTAACAACCGTACGCAAGCAGAGGCCGCAATATACTGAACGAACACATGATTCCGTGGAGGGCTAGTGCTGGTGCGCGACGGCCAGGTGGCGGCACTCGAGCGGCGCTCCGATCGAGATCGGCCACACACGGGAATCTTCGAAAAGGTCGAGAACAATTTTCGCTCCTCTCCGTGGAAATTGCCGTGAAATCGGCGTGAATAAGAGCCGCGCGAGTCAGTGCAAGTGCGCGCCCGATACGTGTCCCGGAATTTCGTAGCCTTCGGAACCGGGAGTCAATGGAACGAGCTCGACCGGCCGGTCTCGAACAACCGCCAAGGACGCGCGCCACCAACGAATCTGGATTAATGTAAGTTTTTACCTATTACACTCGATTATTTATACGCGTCTCGATGTTACTCTCTAGCGAATTCGTGGAATTCCAATCTGTTTACGTTCGATGTTGACTCGCTTTCTGAAACGAGTTCAATGGTAACTCCAGCTATTTACTTGTGGCGGGAAAAGATGTGTACCGTTAAATAGATGTCTCTTGCGTTAACAAAGACTCCATCTTTTTTTTTTGCGTATAGGAAGAAAACATTTTTGAAGTTTTACACATTTCTTTCCGTTTATTCGCGAGACGATGACGACGTGTCATTCTACAGAAATTTTATGTCGATTCTAAGAAAGAGAATGTTTCTCTTCCAAAAAGTAGCAGAGTATAGAAGAAATCTCACGTGCTCGCGTAAAAATGGAGGCGGCATGTTTCATTGGCGATATCTAGTTAGCGACTAAAATGCCAGGTCAAAAGAATTGTATCGCAAACAAGTTTGAGTGACGACACGAGGTACAGAGAGTAGAATTTCGTCATGTTTTCGACAGCGGGGACAAGTTCAGGATATTTTTAGAAAGTCAAAAGTTTGCTTTTATCACCGCCACGCGGTTATCGCTCCTTTTTGCCATTCTGCATTTTTACGCACTTGCGAGTCTTTCTTTTTTACTCGTAAAACGTTTTCGAATGAAATAAAACCGATTAATCAAAGGCCAGAAGGAAGAATTATAATATACGCGTTTAGATTCCCATTCAGCTTTACGAGTCGTCGTTTAACCGTCTTAAAATAACTCGTTCGTCCGAGCGAACGTCGCGTTATCGCTCGATTACGGTTTTTCTAATTTCGACTAGAATTTTTACGACAAAATTACCGACTTATCGTCCGACAGCTAATTCCACTCGAAACTTGGGGCGCGAGAGCACGTGGCGGGCGACAGGTTGCGACAAATAACGCGTCGGAGATGTCGTTTACCCCGTAATTGTTTGCAAATCCGGTTGATGTAATCTTGTTTAGAAATCAGGCAGCTAAGAGGCCTAACGGTATTCGCTTATTTCCAACGATACGTTGCTTTCTGGTTATGTATGCGCAGTAATCGCGATTGATAGTGAAAGCCGCGCGTTTTATCAGCGAGGAATGCATACCTGAACGAGCGATCGAGGTGGAAGCAATCGTTCGCGCGGCTATACTAATTTGCCCGCTTTTTTTTTCGTTCCGATTTTTAGAAACGCGGAGACGTTAACGTTGTATCGCTCGCCGGCTAGTTGGCCGGCGTAATTTTCCGCGAATTATACACTGCTACACATAGGCACGCGAAATTTCAATGAGCAAGTGCAGACCGGGACCACGCAAACGTACGATTATTCGCGGCTAATGTAGGATGTAATAGCGCGCGGCACGGCGTAACAGACGAACGCGAATGCCTTTATTATGCGCGTGTGCACTGTTTAATGCACGTGTTCCACGGTGTGCGCACGTAAAATAGGAACGGATAATGCGAGGCGATTACGTTCCGGAGAAAGTAGCGAGTCCCGATAAAGGCGGAATCAAAACACGAAGGATACCATCGGCTAGCACGTCGTCACCGTATAAAGTCGAATCGAATTTCTATAAATCGGATGTCATCCCGACTCGGCGAGAGCCACGGTTCTGTTCAATTTTTCTTCTCGAAACGATCTCGAGGCGAGCTCGAAGAGCGAAAGACGGCCGCGCTTCCTTTCACGGAGCGCCTGTACCGTCCCCCTATCTCGTTCAATTAATTTCTCGATCGTGTTCGTTTGTACCTCTCTTCCTCCCGCTATCTTCCTATAAATTTTCCAACGTCCCGCCGTCACACTTTCCGCCACTCGCGATAAAATTCCTGCGGCTCGATTTTCGGCGGCGCGTCCGCCGGTGCGCTCGAAACGCCCTCCTCCCAGGCCCGAGATTCCTTCGCGGCGGCCGTTCTTGGCTTGACAGGCCGGGGATCGAACTATTCGGAAAGCAGAAACATCAATTCACCGCGGGCGTGTGTACATAACCACAGTTAGCAACAGTGACGTAGGGACGACAGTGCAGAAGCGGCGATTGGCTGCTAAAACAGTTGCTATCTTATCATTTTCCCCGTGAGTGTCAACACTTGGCCTGTTCATCGCTTACTATATTGGCCTGCACCGAGAGTGTACGTACGCGAACGTAAGCGCGCGCGTTACTCTTGCTGCCCGTGTCGCTCGCGATATTTTCTTCTTCTTTTTCTTTCCTTTTCTTTGCGATCCGAATCCGATTGTAAACGCGAGTCCGTCTCGAGGTTTACCCTCCTCGACGCCTTATCGAAAATAGCATGTCGATCGACGATAGGCATCGGCCGTATGGAAACACCGGCCACTTAATTACGAGCACATTATCGAAGTAGGCATCTGCTCGGTGCTCGTAACCACGGTCTCTTTCTTCTTCGATCGGCTCCGATCGTCTTCGATTCCGTTGACCGTCGAGCGTGTTTCCTTATTCGAGTTAATCCGACGGCGGTTGTAAAAATTTATTATATTATGGATGAACGATCTCGTACGTTTTACTTAATTATACTCGCGGACGTACTTTGATTAACGACTCGTTACATACCCCGAGCGCTCGTTAAAGCGCGCAATTATTGCGAATTATTTTTATTTCCATTCGAGTAGTCCACGGGTGGTTAATTGAAATGATGTATTCGTTAGAATTGAAATGGTAACGTCTGGGATCGCTGGAAATGTGATTTAACGGGTTTTAATTGGAGATACGCGTTACGAATCAGTGCGCAACAAATCGGACGTTTTCCACGCGAACGTTCCTCGTTGGTGGTACAATGCAGCCCGTTCGAACCTCGTTGTACCAGTTTCGTTGATATCTCGGATAATTTCGCGATCATAGGGAAGAGATTTATCGGGGAAAAGGCACGCGAGGCATTCGAGCCGCGGCTGCGCGGCTCGCCGCGAATCGTGTCGATGGAAATCAGGCTAAATGACAACGAGCGTAGCGTCACGATCGAACGTGTCGAACCGCGACGAGTTTATTTTCAGCTCGGTCTAAGCTCGCGCATATCTTATGTAAAGTAACCGCGTGTGTGCGCGGACAACAGGTCGTTTGTGCCGCAGGTGCGGAGCGTTATGGAAAGATGCAGCTCGCGACCGCTTACGAGCCTACGCGTGCAATGGGACCAACTAAATCGTTTCGTGTCACAAATTTTCTATTTTTCGAGGACCATGGACCGTCCCTGTTCTTTAAGTCAACTGTGAAAAAAAGGCAATCACTAAGCGGTGATTTTGCTTGGAAATAATTTCTTTTCCAGCCGGTTGTCGCGAACCACCACTTCTCCTCTCCCAACCTTTTCATCTTTCGCACGCGTATACGCGTGCAACAACAACTACGATCTAATTGCCGGCAATCGCGCCGCTCCTTTTCATTCGAGGCTGACGACGACGACGACGATGAACCGCGTAGATTAGCATTCTCCTATCGAAATTTTTCCAGCTACGTACGTATTGTTCTACGGCGGATGAAGATAATTCCGAGTCTATAAATAGAGACGCGGCTGGCAGAAGGAGAACCTAATAAAAGTAGTGGCTCTCCGTAGAGATCGTTCGCGTTCGAGCGTGAAGTCGAAATAATACAGTGTCGCCTGGCCCGATTAATATTAAACGAAAGTACGGCCGGGTGGAACGCGCGGAATTATTGAGAGAATTAGGCGCGAGATTTGCATATCTTAATAAGAAGACGGACAAGGTCTATCGCGGGGCGAAGGAGGGGAGGGGGATCCTTTTTCTCTTCAGTTTACTCGGCCATTAGCAGTAACTGGTTGAAGAGTAATTGTACTCGTCACTTGTGGCCCGCCGCTAACGACGGATCATTTGCAACATCGCTCGGTCCCCGACGCCAACGTTCAACAACAACTCTCGTTCTCAGGAGGCAGATACACCATTTGAAAATTGCGGCGCCGCTTGCAACCTGTATAAACAATCGGCCATTACGCACCGTTATACGATAATCGTGGTTGACGTCAAATATTAAATGATTTCGCTGCGTGAATCAGGCTGTTTAAATTGTCCGGCTTGATTGAATGATGGCCGCTCCTCTAAGTTGGCCGACAACCACTTCACCGTAAATAAGATGGTACCCCATTCTGTGTAGAAGAGTCGCCTCGTTATACAGGGTGTTCGGTTCTTAACCGCGCGCAGTTTTCCACGCCTCGATCTCTTTTATCGACACACGCGACAGCCACCGGTGCACCCGTCTCATCGAATCGTGGACGACGAGTTTCGTTCGCTCGACGGGTCAATTCCTGCGCGGGCTTCGAAATCGTCGCCGTTGTTTCGTGTCCGCGTCGAGTTTGCGCGCCGGCCAGATACCGGATAGTAAATTGCGCAATAAATTCAGGAGTCATTCTAGTATTTGCACGAGCGTTTCGCACTTAAGCCGCGGAGTCTGAACCACGGCGTACACGGGATCACGTGCTCCCACGGAGACGCGCGTAACGAGACGTGCAAATTAAAGTAACGAAGAGTTTAGTTAGCCGTCGTGCCGTCGACGGGGTTTAGTTATAGTTTTCGTGATCGACCGGCACGACCTAGCCGGCGATCGGCTCGATATAAATAAACGTAACAGTAGATCGGCCATTAGACGTCCGAGGAAGGAACGCGTATCGAAATGCCGTTCCCCGTAATCGAAATCGCGGCTTTCCAATGCCGCTGACCCCTTAACTGTACGCGCATCAAAACAAACTTCTTCGGGAGAGATCCGCGGCGCGTTATCAGAGATATCCCCGACGCGAAACGCGAACGACGTGCCATTACGAGGCGGTTAACATTATCCCTGAGAGGCTGCAACTGGACTTTCATCGACGCGATCGTTACGAGCGTGCGGCGTGCACCACTTCTCTCGGCCGCCGCCGGCGTACCATCGGCCGACATTGTACGATTAATTGGAAACGCAACGTACAATTAATTGGCGATTTTATAATCGCGAGTGCGCGGGTTTTCTTCGTTCCCAGTTCAGACGTGATCGACGTTGATCGATTTTTGCCAATTTTTCACGACCATCCCAAGCGTGCGGCGGCAGATAACAGGGACGTGGCCAGAACGCGTTCAATTAATTCCTTCCATATTAATAATTTAATGGATCTCTGTGTGTGCGTTATCGCCACCGTTCCATCACGCGTCGTGCTCGTGTGCTCGGTGGACGCTCCCGATGCCATTGCACTTGCGTGCAACAACGAGAATTCCGTCTGATGCGGTTCCATTTTTTTTTTTTTTTTTTTTTTTTTTTGTTTCGTTTCTTTTCCTCCGATCTCCGCTCCTCCGCGATATCTTTTCGTTTTATCGAGAAATTCGCGTATCCTCCCAAGGCCCGGTAACGATTCGGTTTCGATGCGGATTGTTCGTCAAGCAAACGATCGTAATTCATTAATGATCTGTTTATTTCAAGGAGTATAATAAATTTATACACATGTTTTCCGTATCACGCTTGCGATAAATCAGTTCCTTAATTAGACGATACGCATTATCGAAAGTGTTCCGTAACGACGTTCTCGTAAGTACGTTCCAAGCTATGTTTTTAATCGTTCACGGTGTATGTATATATATCTATGTATATATATACTCTATAAATAAGTAGCTTAAGTAACTACGGTTTCTGTCGGCAGTAAATAACATCGTTAATACTAGGATTCGTTAGGATTTCTCGGAGATCGAAGATTCGCTCGAACGCCTCCGCCGCGGTTTGCGGATCGATCCGACACTGGGGGAATCCCCGACTCGTCGCGTTAGAAGGACTGAACGTTGCGTAAATTAAAGGTAAATTGACTAGAGACACTTCTAATAGAATAAAAAGCACGAGCCTTCATGATTGTCTAAGCTAATGCGTGGAATATACCGTTACGGCGCGTTGACTTCCGTACCGGTGTTACATATGCTATAAATAACGTGTAGATACATCGGCTAGGTATCTCGTTTGTACGTACGGTGTGCTTTGGTACAACGTGTACTGCGAGAGCGAGAGAAACGATCCGTTTCGTTAAAATTGACCAACCGCAGCTCCCCTCCCCCCCTGCATAATCGGTTTCGGCCGAGTATCGATTGGATACGGTAATGAAACGTGATTGTCGTGTCGATCGGCCGGTTTGAAAAGTAAAACGGCAGCGGTTTTGTCGCGATCGAAAGTGTAGAAAACTTGACCCAGTTAATCGAACGGTACGGTTAATCGAGGAAAATTTCAATCAATCTAATTCGTTCCTACCTCCTCGTCCTTCGTATCCTTCGAGGTTCCGCAATTTATCGAAGCGTCCCTCTGTTCAGCCATTCGAACGGTAGGTTCACACGAGTGGTATCGCGCGCGCGTCCCGCCGTTAACGACAACCACAACTTCCGATTACATCGATCGCACCGATCAAACTTGGTTCACACTTGTGTCGCACACTGAATCCATACTATTTCTCTGCTCGATCCGTCTCGTTCCTCTGGTCTCGCCGATCCTCGAAACGAGCCGCGAAATCACGAGCTACCCACGGCAGCAGCCAGGCCACTGCAGCAGCTCCTTAATCCAATCGTCCACCCGGATAATAAATCAGTGGCGTGGTCGCGTCCCATCCGTCTATCTCCTCGCTCGACTGCGCCGTTCGCCTCTGACAATTTAAGATCAGAGTGCTGTGCCTCGGGCTGCTGGGCGCCGATCTGCAGGTCGCCTGAACGATCCCCGGCGAGCCCAGCCGGATGTTCTTCGAGGTGGCGCAGGGGAAATAGGGCTCGCTGCCTATCGTCCAGTTCGGCCTGAACGTCGCGTCCCTCGCCTCCGGTTCCAGCTGATCCCGCGACAAATCCTTCACCTCGATCCGCGTCTCCTGCTCGCACAGTTTCTCCACGCACGGGCACGAGTTGCTCGACGATCTCCAGCTATCCATGCACGACGGTCGGCTCGCGCAGGACATTTTCGGTTTGCACGGGCTATTGTCGATTATCGACTCCAACTGGCTGTTCGTACGCGAACACTTCTGGTTCAGCTGGTCGCTGCTGGCGAAACGCAGACGTTTCGGCGACTCGCTGGAACACCTCATGAACGTCGATCTTACCAGAGACTTGTTCTTCAGGGAGCTACGAGGTATTAGAGGGTTCGCGGTGCTGTTCTTCTTACCGCAACCGTTTCGACGGTTCTCCCGTTCTCTGTTTCGCTCCTCTCGCAGGATGGGATCCTCGCCGATTAGCCAATAGGTTAAACGCTCGCCTTTGCCTTTCATCGAGACGAGGCCTCTCTCCACTATACCGAATCCGCCCAGTCGGTCGAGCAGCTCTTTCGTCTCTTTGCTGCAGTGAATTTTCAGCGCTGGAAAATAATCGGGGATATCGTTACAGTCGGACGATAATGGTGCCGTGTTCTCTTCTAACGAGAATGATGCCGCGTAATTGCTTACGTGATCCGGTAGATTCCATGCGACTAGCGGTGTTCACGGTATCGCCAAATAAGCAGTAACGGGGCATTTTTAGGCCTACCACGCCAGCGCACACGGGACCTGGGTGAAAGGTAAAAGTGTGTCAGCTATAATTGGCGCAGTCTCAAATTGTATTGGCGTTTGTTTCTTTACTTTTTCTCCGTCTCTCTCTCTCTCTCTCCCTCGATCGAGCTTACCGGAGTGTATGCCGATCCGTAGTTGCAGCTTATCGAGCGGCCTATGCCGAATGGTAAATTGTTTAACGGCCTCTAGCAGGCACAAGGACATGCTGGCAATTTCTCCCGCGTGCTGAATACCGTTTCGAATCGGTAAACCGCTTACCTGTCAAAAACCACCGCGTGATTCATGAGCCCATGTCGCGATTCACGCTCGATACCATCATGGATACTCACCACCATATAAGCGTCACCGATCGTCTCCACTTTGTACACGTCATAATTTTCAATCGTCGAGTCGAAACAGGTGTACAGATCGTTCAGAAAATTCACCACCTAGAAACGAACAGTTTTCACGATTAAATGTATGTCCTTTGTTCAGTTTTCTAAGCTTTAAGTGAGCAGAATGCACGGTTGTTACCTGCAACGGTGTGCTCTCGGCAGACATCGCGGTGAACCCGACGATGTCGCTAAAGTATATCGTGACAGAGTCGAAACTTTCCGCTTCTACTTTGTGGCCGCGTTTCAATTGCTCCGCCACGTAACGCGGCAGCATTTCGTACAGCAAGGCGTCTGAAACACACGATTACGTCTACATGTGTGCACTGATTCGTATATGTACGTCGAACATCTCCAAACTTCCCTAATCTTCTACGATACGCATGAGAAATTACGCGTGAGACAGTCGTGCGGTGTCAGTAGTACTCGGTTTGTGTTTACAATCGGATTTGTTTTTAAAACGGCGTATTAGCACATGTTCCACAGCACCGCGCACATTAATATGCGTCTCAATGTGCACACCGCGTGAACCGATCGCTGTCTCTCGTAATCGAACGAGAACGTAGCAATGTTTTATTCGAGTAACGCTTCTAGAACTGTTAGCAACCTGTTTTCTTCTTCTCCTCCGTTAATTGATCCGTTCGCTCGTCGACTAGTGCCTCCAGATTATTGGCGTACTTCTCCATCATAGCCATCATGTTGTCAAATATGTTTGGCTTCCTGAAGTAACATTAAAAACATTTTTTTTACATCGAACGATCGCTTTAAGTATCGTTTATCGAGTGAAACTTTCGTTTTACGTACATGCCCTTCCTCAGAGGTCTCAGCTTGTTCCTCACGATCTTGAAGTCCGGTCGAGCCTCGGGGTCCTCCGCCCAGCACTCGATCAGACATTCGCGCACGAAATGGAAACAGTTCTCCAATTGGTCCAACGGTGGTCTGAGATAATTCAAGGAAAACAGAGTAGCTGACAGGGTGGAAACAAAAGCAACGTAAAATTTAAGTAACTTCTGCCGTCGACGGGTCGCGACTTAACCGTAATACCTGAACGGGTCTGTTCCGGGCTCTCGAGCGATCACCCTCTTCAATATCTCCGAGTTGGATAGCTCCGTGATCCCAAAAGGACCGTGTCGTCCATGGAGCTCGTATAAAACTATCGCGAACGAATAAACGTCTCCCCTTTGGTAGTCTCGCACAGTTGGCTCCTTGCTCTTCGTCGATCGCAATAACTCTGGCGCTCGATACAATAAACCTGTCGAATTTTCATCCCAATTTTACTAGCGAAGATAAATAACACCTGGCTCGTTCCGTAGGAAAGAATCGATCTACTCGAGGACGAATGGAAGATTGATGATATCAAATCTTTAATTTGTACAAGTTCCTTCCTACGAAACGTGGCTCGTGTGAGAGGTTCACGTTGAATCGAGTACCGTGATACTTCTTCATAACGTCGCACGGTTCGCACTCGGCGTCCTTCTTGAATTCGTGCAGTCCAAAGTCAGCCAGCTTTACGACCCATCGCGAGTCCACCAGACAGTTCGACGTACTCAGCGAGCCATGATATTTGATGACGGACTCGTGTAGGTAGATCATGCCCTGGAAAATCGCGGCAAGTTCAAGGAAACTGGCGGCCCCTTCGACGTTTCGTCGACCGTCGATTCGGTAAAAGGCGACGATTCCGAGATCAATTCCCCCTCGTCTTATCGGGTGGGCAAAATTCCAAAAGATATCGAGAAGAAGCATCGAAACCGTCGACAATTTCGAACGAGTGATAAGTTTGAACGAGTTCAGTGGGATCACCAGCGAGCACACCCGCGTACGGATTTCGATTCGAAAAATTTTATTCAACTTTCCCGCACCACTTTACGCGAGCCCTCGTAAAACGAGCAATTCTCCTCCAAGTTTTTCTCTCGCGGCTGGTACGAACGCACCAGGGGTCAACGTATTTTCCTCTGCCACTGACGAGAGGCGCCACCGAACAATACGTACCCTGATTATATCGCCGACCAAGGAAGCCATGAACATGTTATCCAGCTTCATGTCGTCGTTCTCCAAGATGTCCTGCGAGAGGGAAAGAAAAAAGAGAAGAGAAAAAGAGACGAACGCCGGAGAAAATTGCACTGGGTAGTCCCGAACGATTCGCGTTTCGTCTACTTAATTATACAATACCTTCAGACTGCCGCGAGCACAATACTCCACGACGATGCATATGTTCGGCGAGTCGGTACACGCTCCGATGAAGGCGTTCAAATTATCGTGTCGCAAGTCCCGCATCTAAGAAAAAGGAGAAACGATCCGTTTAATTTCCCATCGATCGTATCTCGATGCTACTCGAGGAGATCGCGTCGATGTTTCGCGCTCACCATTTTCAGCTCCTTCTTCATCTCCCGCGTGATCTCGATCGATTTTTTCCTGACCTTCTTCACGGCGAATATCCGTCCCTTGTAGACGCCGATCTGAGTGTAGATCATCGAATAGCGGAAATCGGCGTCAGGGTTCGAGCTAAGGGAGACTTGGCTGGTTCTCACGATGGGCTGCTGCGACATTATTCGGTTCGTTACGCGGACGACCCGAGATAATTGAAATTTTAACGAACGAAATTTCTCTCGCCCATAATTCGACGATATAGTTCGTTCTCGGGATCACGAGATCGAATTTCGTCGCAGAGAAATCGTGGGGGAGAGTATCGTTTAGGATTCGACAACGAAATCCGCTGAGCTTCGAAAGTCCCGGGTTCAATTGGGTCGGGGGAAATGACGAAAATAAAAGGAGACTCGGTCTTGGGGGGGCAGGAGAGAAAATGTAGGAAAGAATAGAGGACGAAGGCGAGCGTTTACCTTGGAATTGCATTTGGCAGGCGCCTCGTTGGCTACCGACGACTCGTCTTTCTGCGCTTTGATCTGGATGTCTTTGTAGTTCACCTTCCACAGCAGAGAATCCAGCTCCTGCTCGTACTTCCAATTCCTGTACACCACCAGGGCCACGGCTAGCACGATTAAGAGGATCCCACCGGCTATTCCACCCACGATCTCTCCCGTGTGAGCTAAGTGATTCGATCGAAATCCTTGTATCGCATCTCCTTTATTTTTGTTCAAAATTAAACGCGTTCAACCACCACCTCTTATAACACGTTTCATACGCAGTCTGACGTAATAAAGTTGGGCAACCCCTCGTTAACAAGATTCAGTTAGTGTCGTAGGGGAATTGAGTGCGTTCGCAATAAATCGCGGATCAATTGGACCGCTTCGGGAACCGTTGTCGGGCGACCACGTATGTGGGTCAAAGATGTTCGCTTCGCTCGACTCTTTTTTAATTGCACCCTCCCCGGTTTCTATATAATGTTTCGTTTTTTGTTCAGGACATTTAAATCGGTCACGGACCGTGGCGGCTGACGTTCGTTGCGCAATGGGTAATCGCGGCTACGTGGCCGGGATACGCATTCGATCTCAATTAAAGGAAAGGAAAAGGTACCCGCGGGTAGGAAGGGTAGCAAGCCGTTCCCCTTTAACACATTTCCATATGTAAATTTTTAAGGTCGGACCGGCGAACTGTATGATGTATTTCTCGTGCGATCGGTTTCTGGCCTTAAAGGTATCGGAGAAAGCTGACGAATGGTAATTCGATGGGAGGAAACGGCGCTCGTATTTTCTGAAATTCAATAATTCCGGTGTCGCTGGAACAGTCTGTTCCACGTCGGCGAATCTAACACGTTTTATCGCTTTTTCCTCGCAACTGACTCTTTCTCTTTTGTTGCAAAACGACGCACGCTGAACTGATTTATTATAAATGCAAACCAGAAGATTGACTCGCAAGAAAACAATGGAAAGATATCTATAGTTAGAGGAATGGTGCGCGGACGCAAAGGGGCAGAAAAATGATTGTACTTACAGTTACACTTTTCGCCATGGTAGCCACATTCCGGCTCCGCAATGGGCGGCCCGTCACCGATCCACGAGATGTCCCTTGTCAGTCGAAGTTTCTGCAAGAGAGAGACGGGGATCGATAAACTGGAAAGGTCCTTGCCAGTAAAAAGGGGTTGTTGAAAAAGCAGTCGATGTCTTACTGGCAGATTTGTGCTGCTCTCTTTTCCCACGAAGTACGCGATGGGGTATAAACCGTGTCCCTTTGGCGGTCGATTGTCCAGAGCGATCAGAGTATAATTGCCTTCAGCATCGCCATTTTTGTCCATGTAGACCATGTATCTGCGCAGACGATATATCATGCAACAGGCGGGCGTCGTAACGCGCGGTTTATGCGCGTGTAAAAATCCTCGTAAATCGCGCGAGGGGACTCGAAATACATTATTTTCCATCAATTTCAATCCCGCCGTCTCTTTTTCTTTTATCAATATTTCTGCAGTTCACGGTTTTTGCTCGACGGTGCAATAAAATGTTACGCAAGGTGAAAAGAGTTACGCACTGTAGCGACGAGGCGTATCAATAATCCCGAGGGAGGGAGAATTGAAAGAATCCAAGGGCACGGATAGCCGCGCGAAAGCTTTAATTATTTCGTAGGGTCAATTATCATCCTAGACGCTTGCGTCATCGTAATAATAGCCGCTTCTGCTTTATTGGCCTCGCGTACTTTAAACTCTCTAACGCGAAGATAAATATTTCCACAGTGATTCAGGTGATTCCCCATTATCTCCTCGAATTGCGTAGTTAATACCAGCCCCTGCGATCGTTAGGATAAACTTCGCGTAGAAATTACGGGCAAATTAACTCTTGAGCGCCCCAATTAATTGTTACCGCTCCAAACATCACCTCCACTCTCAGGTATAGATTTTTGCAAACTCTCTACCGTATTTGCATCTCGCAACGATTACCATCTACTGCTACGCGAGTGTACAGCTCGCATAATTAAAGTATCGAAGAGAAAAAAAGCGTAGAACTTTTTTAATAATCTTCCGCGCAGCGCGCAGCTCATCAATCAAAATCAGTCGCTCCGAAAAATTTCTTTTTCCTCCTTAGAGAAAGCACGCGTCAATCTAATCCCCATTTTTACCCTCGAGTGCGGGTCCATAATTCTTCGCTTAATCACTGGGTCGCGAGGCCTCCGCGCGAAGATACCGGGAATGACGGATCGCCTCGCTTCCGTCTTCGTCGACCCGGTTACGGTATGCAAACGATAATCACTTGGTCGAAAATACACCAGCGAGGTGCGCTGTCGTCGAGGTGTTGTTCCTCGCTCTCGACGCGCGTTTCCTACCGATCGAGACTGAAGCGAACCTACCCCATGGCGCTCCTGTAGGGGTAGCCGTAGAGACTCGCGATCATTTCTCTGCCGTTCCTCGGGTCCCTGTTCTCGTCCAGAGCCTTCAGCAACGATCTCTTGTAGAGATGGACCGCGTCGTACAGGTACGCCGTCTCTGGCACGATCTGCCTTATAACACAAATCAGAGGAATTACGTTTAAGTGTCTAAGCTTGAGGCTGCGCGAATTGTTAAACTTGCAGTGGTACCACTTTCATTTCGTACAAGTCGCAAGAGTATTTCGTATACAAGTGGTTGAAATAGTCACCCGAATAATTCCACCGATGTGCGCGAGTGGATTGGTGAAATTGAACGGTGGCTTCTGTCTGTACTCGTTCACTTGTCTGGTGAAGTTCTTAGAGTAAATTGGCGCGGAAGCCACCACGCTGAAGTAGCTACGATACGCCGTCAATATCGACGAGTTCGTCTTCGTCTGCCATAAACCGCGGAAGTACTTGTCCGGATGTTTCTCGTCGTACTGCTCGATGTCGACGCCGACCACCCAGTACATCCCTGCGGCACCAATTTCCGCGATATGCTTTTCTCTCCGTGAACAAGAATTTCGCGTGATATCTATTTATACATGTACGTAGCATATGCGTATATATATATATCGTTTAAGGGTGGCTCGCGAGATCCCATGCGCTCTCGAGGATCGTACCGTTAAAACTAAGCGGGGGGCTGTTTTTAGTGAAGCTTGCCAGGACAAACGACGATTAGACTACGACTAGTGACACTGCTCTCTAGTATATGTACCTGATTATGCTACAGCGGATTTATACCTGTTTCCAAGAGCTTCCTTTCGTTCAGAGCCATCAGCAGTCCCATGTGCTCATAGTAATTCCCTAGAATCACGTAAACTGCAACAGAATCGCGTCACGTACGAACGTTCAATTTCTCGGTACGTCCATTCTCGCCCGTTTCTTAATTGCTGAAACGGGTCGGCCGTCTGTTATTTTTAGCCGTTAGATTCAAGCGCGTATGGAAGCGCGTAGCTAGCCAGAGCGGATTGTTACCAGTAACCTATTCAATTGAACGGGCGAAATTCCCGCGATGGGGACATGCGGGTTATCCGTTCGTGTTTTACAACCGCTCGCGGCGTGCCGAATTGAAATGCGGGCAGCCTATTTCGAGTCGCGTATCGCGCGCGATTTCGAAAAGACCGACCGTTTAAACACCGTTCCACGGTTAGACCGTTATCGCGATCGCCGTAAATCGAGGGAACGGGTTTATCGTGCTTAGAGGGGAGAAACGAGCCGCGTACATCCCCGTGTAAAAGTATTAGGACTGTAAAAGGAAGATGACAGTTACTTCGCCGGGAGCAAAGGAAAGAGCAAATCGTCCATCTTCCGCTAAATCATGACTTCCTGGAATCTTCAAAAATATTCCAGTAGAATTTTTTGTGATGCCATGAAACCACTGGCGCTTCGAAAAGTCGGAAGCGCCAAGTTCCGAAGGGCTTTAAATTCCCTCGCGTTTTTCACCGATTACCTCGTTCCCCCGAACTGGAGCAGGATAAACACCGCCACCGTCCTAAAACTTTTCACCGGGTTTGCACAGTGTCTCCGACGAATTTCTTCCCGTCGATACGAGTCGGTAAACTGTTCGATCCCTTACTCACTTCGCGTTTCCTCGTACGTCTCTCTGACGTGCTTGTGGAACGGATTCGTCATGTGCGTCACATGGTAGGGCTCGTCCCAGCAGCGGATGAAGTTCACGATGACGCCTGCCGCCTCGAACGACGACAGTATGGTGTCGGCGATCGTCGACATCTTGTTGAACTCGAACAGGGTCGAGTTCATGTACATGAACGTCACCTGAACATGCCAGAAGCGTGATAAGCGGGGACAAGCTGCGTCTCGAGACACGTTCTGCTTACCTTGGTCCAGTTGAAGGCCATCAGGACGGAAACGACCGATTTCGAGATCTGCGTATCGGGCGGCCTGGTTCTGGCGAACGTTGGGAATTCCTTCTTGTTGGAGGTCTCCTGATGCGTGCAAAACTAGAAGCAAAAGGGGGCAAGGTCCACGAATTGTCAAACGCATTCCTTCTTCTCTCCCACGGTAATGTTTCAAGCGAACTTAGACGGTGGCTGGTCGGATAAACGTGCCGCGATCCACGTGCAACGAGCCAGGCACGGATTTGCATTCGGTTTCTAGGTTGGTCTATTACTAGGCTGGAAAGCGAGGGGCACGTGACGCGAGCGATTAGTGTGTCAGCTGGACTGACGATAGGCATATAACGGGGCTCCGGTGAAAATCGAAGAAAAGAGCGAACGCGTGCACGCGGGTTGATTCGCGATTGATTCGCTCGAGATACGAGCAGCCGGATTAATTAATCCCAGCCGGTCGTTAAATTTAATAATAACGATCGTAATCGGTTAAATTGGAATACGTATCGCGGGGACACGATAGTCGAGCTGAACGGGAGATTTATCCGGCCGGATAAAATTGAGCGGTTTCTTTCGTTGGACAACGTGATAAATTATTACACGTATTTTTAGAGACAAGTCGATTAGTTTCGCGCGAGCCGAACCGAAAGCTGTAGCTCCCGTTAAATGGATCGCGAAACGCCGTCTCCTATATTTTCCGTCCATGCGCCCTGGCCAGCGATAGGAAACTGTTCGACGATCTAGATGATTTGCTGGGAAAACGAACGTTGTTGTTGGCCAATCCGCGAGGCAGCTCGTGGAATTATAAAGAATTTATATGAACCACAGCAAAGAACAGCTTCATCTTTCCTATCGTTCGCAAACTCTGTCTGTTATTTATTCGTCTTCATCACGGAATTCCATTCTTTCGAGTTTGATCTTCGCCGTACGCGCCATTAAGTGCCATTAATATTTCCCGTTAAATATAATTATTGCACGTTTGATAATTGGTCGGGTTGCGAGTGAAACGCGCCGATTAATCGGCTGTAACGCGCATCCCCAGTTAATTTCAAAATTGCCCCGTTCATTCCATCGATATTTCATATATTCCATCCTCGTCCTACCGCTGGCCAATATTATTCCTCCGCTTTATTGCCATCCGGCGATCGATTTATAATACGTACTAGTCTCTATAGTCCTCTCGTTATATTAAATTCCATTCTTAAATATTTCACAGAAATTCTATCCCGCTCCCATCGGTGTGTATAATTTATTCGGTCATTATATCGCCACCGAGAAAGCTACCTGATACGTGTAACGGGCATTAGTCTCTATTTCTCTCGTTGGAACGAATAAGAGGCGACGATCAATTACTTTCTCGCGAGCAACAGGCTCGGCTCGCTTTGCGAGCGAACCGGCCTAAAGTAGCATCCCCGAACCCCCGCGAAAGCGACGCCGTGTGAAACGTGGACGGATCGTAGTCGGTGGCGGTGAACGGGTTAAACGTGTCGTAACCTCAGCCGGCGCGCATTCGTATTCCTGGGTGGCTGGCGAATAATTTATTTCCCCGGCTCGCCCTCAGCTGCCGTCGTGCTCGCGTCCGCGCCGGGGAAAAAACGAGCCGCACGAAAAACCGATTTGGTAATCGGTTCCTGGCTCGAGTCTGCTCGCGTTCTACACGCGTCAGGCGACCGATTTAAACGGCAAAAGTTTTACTTTTCCAGCTCGCGAACGAGACGCGTGTCACCGTCGCGTGCCGCGTACCACGCGATCGTATCTTTCCGCGCGCGTAATTTACGACGGCCATCGCTAGAAACGCCGGAGGGTCCGCGAACTCGGAAGCGCGAGGAGCTTGCAACGGGGAAGTAAAGATGGGCGAAACGATCCACTCGAGCGTATCGATACGCTCGTGCTCAGGGTCGACCGCAATAAAAGTAGCTCGCCGTTGAAAGCTATCGTCGACTTGTTACTTGACCAAAGTGCCCAGGGAAGATTAGGCCACGCGTTCTACTGGAAGAGGGAAACTCTAGCTAGGGTCCCATGAATCTCGTCCGGCTGCATTAGTCTGCATCGTCGAGCTACCCAGGACGTTGCGTCCGCGATTACGTAACCGAGAAAGCTTTTCGTACTAAAGAGGAGAACGAGCTCCGTATGTGCTTTTCTTCGATCGTCCTGTTGTTTCTCGAGGTGGAATTTTGGCAGGAATAGGGGGTATCAAACGGAGAATTCATTAGCAGGGGTTGAAAGTGAGGTAAACGAAGGGCTTAAGGGATGAAGGGGGTGTGTTGGACTGTGATTATGCACACGTCGCATGAATCGAAGCCTCTTTCTAGCTCAGTCGTTGTTTAATCTTCTAGCTAAAGCGATTTATCGCTCAGTAACGCAAGGCTGTCGAGTTAAAAATATACCATCCGTACGACAAACGGAAGTAAACTCTGACTGGTCGACGCTGAAACACTTTCGAGGCCAGAATAACGAGAATCGATTCCGTTCGCGTGGATAGAATTTTTCTCCGCTCCTCTGTCATTGAACGAGTGGAATCCTATGCCGTTTTTGTTCGCAGCGCGCGTATAAACGAACAATTCCGCAGCCGTTCGTAAAATGGAGAAAGAAATCGACTTACGTAAGAAATCATTGGAAGATTGAACGCAGCGGCCATTCTGCCCTCGTGGACGCAGGTTTCCTGCGGGCCGATGTAGGCGCTGATGTTCTTCGTCCAGAGATCCGCGGTCATCAGGATGCTCGTCTCCTCCTCGCCATAAGTTTCCGCGACCAGGAAATCAAGCTTGTGCCCGCGCCGACCGAGCTCACCTGCGTTCACCTACCGAGTACGAGAGATCCTACATTCGTCTCGTGGAATTAATTAAATTCAATCCCCTTCCCGCCATCGTCGGAGGATAAACTCCGCTCTGTTACGAAACTCTTCCGTGGAATTTCATTTCGGCGAGAACCGAAAAGATTGCGCTCGTTTCCTGGCAAGATGTTCGAATATTCGCGAGAAAATTTTTCTACGGAGAAACCCAGAGATTGTTTTATCGTTTTTACAAGGAATTCCATTACGCGATCGGCTCGTAACTTTACCAGGAACCACAGAGGATAAGTGGAACGAGGGGATTTCTAAAATTTCTCTCTATCTTAATTAGTCATTTCCGCGCGGTGATTATGGTCGGACGGTTCGTATTAGTGAAAAATAAGCGGTTCAATTACCTCTTCCACGGCGAGCGATATGGCGCCGGATATCCGGTAACCAGGACGCTGATACTCAAAGTCCCCTGGACGTCTCTTCGAGCCGGTGATGTATCCGAGGGTGAACGTCTCGGCGTCGGCGTCCTTGCACAGTAAAACGTGGATCGCTGTTAGTAGCAGACAGGCCCTCTCCACGTTTGCCAGTAGCATGCCCAGTCGCGAAACCTTTGCACAGTAATTGCCTTTATGATACCCGAACCGCGTTGTCATATCATTATCTGCGCGTACCTAATTGCGATCTTTATCCCAACTCTTTTTTATTCGTTTTTTTTTTACCAGGTATCGTACGTACAACAGCGAAAAGCACTCGGACTTTCGAAAGCTTTATTTATCGTTCCATACCGCGCGAAAGTTCGCTATTTCGCTGTTGCATCAGCGGTCCACTGCAGAGGGTTTTATTTGCAAGCGGCGAGAGCAACGAGAGCACCGACTCGCGGTCGAATGATATAGGGGAAGGTAATGGATGAAACCAGTAAGCTCGACGGGGTCGCAATAAACACCATCAATCTCCCATGGTCCGCTCGCCACTTCCTCTTCCTACTGTGTCGCCTTCGTTCACCGTCGACCAGCAATATCCTCTTTCCTTCAAAACTATAGCGTTATCGAGGCACGGACCGCGCGTCCTCGGACAGCTTGCAAACGAGAAACCACTCTTCTTTCGTTGGCCTCGATCGATCGGGCCGCAATTCACCGCTGTGCAACCCACGGGGACAATTTCTGAAACGGATTCGGCCCGATCCGTCTTCTTCTCGGTACACGCCTTTATCGTGTCCCAGGCGCGACCATTTTTCTCCGTTTCATCCCCCTCTGCACGGTGATCGCGAACGCGTCGAACCGCGTCCTCCATTCAGCGTATGCGCGTTTTTCATACCGACGGAATTCCCGCTGAATCGGCATTCCCACGAGCACGTGTCGCAAGAGGACGGTGGTTTCCTTGTGATTCAGATCGGTCGAGGCGATGCCAACGATTATTAATCAACGCCTCTGACTCAACGCCGCGATCCTTTCTTCTCTCCCGACATTGTCGCAATCTACCACGCTCCTATATTTAATGCTGCGGTTTTCATCGAAACACTGCCAACCTTTGTCGGCTCTGCTCGACGGGAGCCAGGAGGACTGAGCGGACCATCCGCGGATGGTCCCTCTATCCCACGCGTATAAACGGTAACTGATCGTCCGCTCGTTCCTCGCCTCGCCGACTTGGCTTCTCGAACGAGTTATAACTTATTCCGGTTACGTAATTCCCTGCGTATTTAGACTTTTGCCCGACGGCACTGTCATTTGTCACGAATTATTAAAATAGAGCGCAGTTAATAATAGGTTCGAGACGAAAGCTGCGGGCGTTCGTCGTTGGCCATTGAAACTCGACTGACAACGCTCACCTTGATGCGTTGATCGCTAATTTTAATGAAACTTTGCGGATACGCGGACTCTTCGATGCATTCTGTAACGGAATCGTATGAATAATCGCGCGACGAGCTCGTCCTCGAGAGAACAATTAAATAGGTATACTAAAATTGGTGAACAAAAGAATGGGAATAAAATTAGATCGTGACGCGTGCACGTCAGCCGTTATCCGCTGCGCGGTTTCTTTTAATCTTCGCCGGCGGCAGTTTAAAAAAAATGGCGACGCAGTTCCGCGGCGCAGCGCTCGAAACGTTCGTTCGTATCCGAACGAAAGTAAGAGCGGGAACGGCGAACGGTTTTTTGCGATCGTTCAGGCTCGATTTCGACAGAGCGACGTATGCACCGTGACTTTCGATTCCCGCCGCAGTAATTAACGAGGTGTCCAGAATTATCGAGCCGCTAAGAAATTCATTTTACGTGGATTAATTGTTACGACCCGATCGATGACTTCATATACGTAACTGTCGATTCAATCAGTAGCCGAAACACGCGTTCTCATTAGCCGAGCGTATCGCGGCTGGCAACGCGTCCGCCGGTAATTAAGCGGATAAAAATCTTGACAAATCGTCCCGCTCGAGCGCCAGCTATAAAGATATTATTCTCTTAACGAGCGATCTATTTCGCGATCCGATAACATTGTTCGTGATTCTCGTTGGCCGCGCAAAAAGTGATCGTCGCGGAGAATCGATCGTTCTTCCTCATCTGATATCTCTTGTTCTTCATTTGCATATTAATTGCGACTCAATTAATCACCCGGTTATTCCCCGTCCCACTCGCAAGCGCAACGTTTTATTAAACCATCGTCGCGTCGTTTCTTTTCGTGGTATATATACAACCGTAGAAAATCGAGTCGATGGCCCACGGTGAAAATTTCTCCCAAAGTATCGCTCCGCGTCGACGACCCGTTCGCGCGACCAGGAAGAAACGAGCGGCGAACCTTACGCCGTGACATTTTGACAGGACGTTCGCTCGCGCCGGTCTTTAATTAGCTCCGAACTGATTCGCGCAAAATTTCCGCGCGCCTCGCCGCAAGACGCGTGGCTCAATTAAATCGGATGCGTGACGTCTTATTAGGAATATCTCAGGGCTCGTTTACCGCTACCCACGTTCACTTATGCGCCGCGATGCGCCGCCGTTACGTGTCCTTAATTAGTAAAGAATTATCGCCGGTTGCGCTATCGAATCGGCTGCCCGCGGACGATCGTAATCCCTGGCGTTATATTCCCGCGGGAGCTCCGATCTGAACGTTTAAATACGAGCGAGGGAGCCGCGTATCGGGCACAGGACGCGCGTACATAACGCGAGAGGCAACCGTGAATCTTCTTCGTAAGCTGTGGCCGATCTCGCGCCTCCTTTCTTCGACTCCCGATGCATTATGCCCGCGTACACGCTTTATTTGCTCGGTTCTCGCGACGCCGATTAAAATACAGATGTTCCCTCTCTCACGTGGCGACGCCGCGCGAAACGAATGGTCGCCGAGAGGCGTATCGCAACGGCGCTCGTAAACTCTGCCGATATTAAAAGCCCGGTGAAAAGAGATTTACGGCGACGCGAACAATCGTCGATACGGTTGCCATTGTACGCAGCAAGCTGCGCTAAGAGCCGGCACCTTAACGCGTCCTTAATGAATCCTGCGTTTTATTCGCCTTGCAGCCAGGTTAACCGTTCTTTTAATGCCTCTCTCGCGTTCACCGAACGAGGGTGCGGAAAGAAGCTCTTTACGCGCGAGCAAACAATTTCTCCTCTTCTCCCCGTCTCCGTCTTCGTCCTCCGTCGTTTCTTCCCCGTCTTTTCGTTAACGGGAAATATGAAGAAACACACTAAGCGCGTCTTCGTCATCCTTTCATTTAGAGCGAGATGCAAAGTGATGCAAATCCGAAGACTAGGTTTAACCTCCTAGGGTCTAGTGGTCTCACTGGGAAGCCACCATTTGATATTATCTTCCCCAGCGGTTTTCTCCCTCTAAGTTTCGGACGAAATTACTTGTAGTTCTGCTCGTAGAACTTTCTAATGACGTCTGCATCAGCTATCTCGATCGTCGTTTCTAAGTAATATACTCGCACGAGAACGATAAACGTTTGTTTATATAAAAAAGAAACGAGAAGGTTGAATATAACAAGACAATCTGCATCGCGATTTGTTTAGATATTACGGTAACCGTCGCGAAAATTTCGACGACGATATACCTGCACCAGTTAACAAAGTTTGGACACTCCAGAATCGGAATTCTATTAATTCGCCGCATCGAACGTGTTGAATTCTCTGGTGACGGATTAACAAGCGACAGGTGTCATGTCGGTTCGAACGCGGAAGCGTGTTCGTCGGTGACGGGAAGCTTGCGGCGCCGGTATTCACCGTGCGTATTTCCGTTTGTCCCGAATAAATTTCCCGCCCTTATCACGCGCCACGTTAAACAAATACACCCACTAACGTCTGTTTTATCGCGGATAATCGCGAACCACGGCTGTACGTGCCGCGCGATATCCGTGGAATTATGCCTCCTTTGCTCCCTTGCCCCGTTTTCATTATCCGATCCGGATGGCGGACAAATTTCCTCCGAAACATCGTTCGAGAAACTTCCCGATAAGCCTCTCGAGAATCCTTATCTCGTGGATGGCGACAAGTTGTACGATCGTGCAGGAAGTATCGGAAGTTCTATCGTTCGTCTTCCCTCCCGAGGATTCGTCATTCCGATCGGTGAAAATCCGATGGAAAGGCGTTTTCGAAGTCCGCGAGCGAATCGTCCGGCTGTGTGGAAGGTCGCAGGAGAAAGTAAAACGTAGCTGGCCGCGCGTTTTTATCGCTATTTCCTTGGAGGAGCAGCCTCTGGTATTCGTCCAACGCGTTACAATTCGCCGTTTGGCGCGGCGATGTGCCTTCTACGCGTACGCGCGCCTCTTGCGCGCCGCTCTTGCTATTACATATGTGGAACACGTTTGGTGACTATATTTAGAAGTTTCTCGAAAGCGAACGTTACACGGCGAACGAAGTGCAGAGGGAAAAGTCCGCGACGGGGGCCCTCGCGAAATCTGGAGTAACGCCGCTGTCCGCGTGCACGCGTTAAGCGCCGATCGTGTCCGCGTTTTACGATCGCTCGCGCGATCGATAGAAGAGGAGCGACACCCTGCTCGAGAATGGATATCGTTCCGATTTCCATGCGTAGCTATTTCTCGTCGCGATGTCCAGCGGCTAGGTAAACCCGTTTTTTCCAACGATCTCAGATCGTAAGAGTAAACACGCGTTACTCAAGGAAGAGAGAGAGAGAGAGGTTGAGAACAGACGGAGAATACGAGGAAGATTGAATCGTAAGGTTCGCGAGACACGTCGCACTTCTGGCAGTGGCCTCGTCACGCTGCAACCCGATGGAATCTGATAAACTCCATCGAGCTGGATAGGGCACGATCTCCTTTGTCGGTTCCTCGTTCGCGACGATCTTTTACGACAGCCAACGAGCGAGCTTCTGCGCGTGCTATTGGACAACGACGCATACGTACACCTCGAGTGGGCATATTTCGCGGGGACAGCCGTATCGGTGCAAAAATACAGCCGACCGTCCCATATCTTTCCACTCCAATTTGCAACGAACGTTACCACGGATTTTCGTGGCCCGATCTCCGGCAACGCCGTGAAAGCGTTCGCGGAATAAGTCACTGGTTGCTCGCTCGCGCGTATACGTTGCGCTGTAAATTGTCGAAATCGCGTCCCCCTCCCTCTCCCCCCTCCCCCCTCTGATTTCGAAGGTAAAAGTGATCCTGGCGTTTGAATGATTTGCGATGGGGTATATCTCGCGCTGTGTAGAGCGGCTGAAAGTGACTCAACGCGATCATGGGGGCCGACTTTCGAAAAAGGTGATCTCGGTGTAGGTATCTGTGTCACATGGTGTTGTTACATAGAGAATTTTAGGCACGCCTCGATTCGGTTGCGTCAACGGGCACGCACGAGCACACGGACCTCGGGGCTATGCGTTCAATTTCTATTCGACGACCATTTTCTAATTAACAGCGACTCGACACGCAGCGGCGAAGGTACGAATCGAACGATCACGATTTCTGCTACACGATCGTCGGACGAGCTTGCCGCGTTGCACGCGAATCACTTTATTACAAGCGTCCATCGTTGACGAGTCACTTCGCGGGAGATCGCGAGACGATGGATCGAGCGTCGCGATCGTCTCGATCCGGAGCGAATAGAGCGAGGGCGTCGCCGTATTGTGTGCAAATCGACGTAGCGGTCCCCCGATACGTGAGATACGCGCTCTATTTTCGTACTATTGGGCGTCCCGTTTATTTTCGTAGACAGAGGCTAGAGAAAAGTGTCGGTGGACACCGCCGCCGCGGTGTTTGTTTTAATTCCGAGATCGAGGAATCGCGTCCACAGGCGGTGCCTGTGTATTTTCAAAACTTCTTCGTCGTGCGCGCACGCTGGATGCTGGAACTCACGAAAAACTGCAATCTCTTTTCGTCGCCCGAGCTGAGTGTATTTCTCTGTACGCGAAATTATTTTTTTTTTTTTGTGTCCCGCACCGCCTGTCCTCGCGCATCCCACTTAGAGCTGGTCCAGCGTCCGGTGGTTTCGTTGACACGCGTTCACGTAGCCCGGTTCCATCGTCCGTATCGGTAACTAGGCTGAAACTACAGAAACTTCCAGGTTCTACTTTATATTTACTCATCGCGCGTACGGTATTACCGCGCACCCACGCGGTCAGCGAGTTCGACGATCCCCGTTAGCGGTTTCCCCATCTCGAACTGGAAACGCGATCCATTACACTGTCAAAGATAGGAATTCTGTACTGTCGGACACTTAATTCGCCCCGGTTCTTAAATTTACGCACGCTGGACCTCGGCCGGGAATCTCGAATAATAATAAAACGTGAAATACGCCGTATACTCGCGTGTCGATGCGTTTCGACGGCGAATCGGGCCAGGTACCGGTACGCATCCCATTAACCGCCAGCGGATTTCGCTCATTAACGCGATAAGGATAAACGCGTCTCAATTAAAGCCAGAAACGTCGTCGAATCGAGACGCTCGGACTTTTTCCTCGAAACGCGGCCGTCTCCGCGGTGCCCTCCTCCGTTCTCCAGCTCGATTTTTATCCGCGTAAACATCGAGCTCGGCGAACGCCACGCTTCCCGTGGCAGTCCGCGGTCGGTGACGGTGAACGGCTTCCACCGAATTCTGACACGTTCCACGATAACGATTTGGACCGCGTCGCGGAACGTCGACCGGGGATTTTACAGAATTTCGACCCTAGCCCAGGACCGTGATTTATGGCGTCGAGTTTTCGTCGGCACGTGGCAACACTTGCCCGCCGCCATTCATTCACAACCGGCTAGAGCAGCTTGCCCAACCACCAGCCGCGCGGCCCCTTCGATTCGCACCATTTTTATTATCCGTTCACCGACCCACGCTCTGCTCTCCGAGCCTCGCGGCGGACCTTGCCTCTCTATTTTCTGTACCTCTGGCTATTTAACCCGCTCCCTGCCGTTCGTTCCGTTGTTTCTGCCCTACTTTTCCTCTTCCTTGTTTTCGCGCGGAACTTTTCGTTGTCGCGATAGAAGCGTTCGCGTGCTGTTCGCTGTTCGACTTGTATTTTTTACGCGGTCAGCGTATGACGGTTCGAAACTTACCTCTGTCGTCTGTAGTCCCGTTTAATTATCGATCGGCAACAGCTCCGCGATCTTCAAGCACCGTGGTACACCAGCGGCAGTGCCGACACATGGAAACTCATTCCTAGAAGAAAAATATCGCGCGGCGAATAAGATTCTGCCGATGCGACGATCGCGATAACGACGCCGTGGAACGAATTAAAGCGGTAACGCGTGCCGGCTAGAATTCTTGCGATTTAAATTCGCGGTCGTCGACGTGGTCCACGGGACGTGCGAGAATGTGCTGGTCGTAATCACGACGGTGGATCGAAGCGACGAAAAAACACCGATTACGATTCTTTCTCTTTTTATTCGCACAGATTCGTTCGCGTTCGTTCGCGCGCGGAACTTCGTAAACGAGATTAATAAGAAAAAAAAAGGACGAGTAATTTCTCGAGAAGTTACCTATAAGGAAAACTGACGCGAGTAGTCTCGCGACGCGATGTATTTCTCGCCTCCTGTGGGAAACACTGAGTGGAGATAATCGAAAGCGGTGGTCGGGAATTGGCGTACGATTCGAATCGAAACGACCGTCCCGCCGGTGCGATGAGAACGACACGTGAGACCGGCGGTCGACAGTGATCGTAGGCGCGCGCGGCCAGACTGACTTCTCTCTGCTCGTCCTCTTTCCCTCGTAGCTCGTACGTCGAGCGTCGTCGCCGTCGGCGTCGTCGTTCCATTCACAGTGCCCGACGCTACTCCGACGCGGCGATGTGCTGCCCAGGCGCATGAGCACTAGCCGCGAAAACGATTCGCAAAAAGGGGGAGGGCGCGCTGGTGCGCTCTGGTCACTTCCTCTCGATCGTTCCGAGCCGTCGTCCTTTTCTTTTCTTTTTTTTTTCTCTTTACCATTTTCTAATTAAGCACCGTTTCCCATTTTTCTTGCACGCTCGTGTCGCAATCCTCCTTTCCGACGGCTCGTTTTCTAGAGAGACGATTTTGACAATCTGCCAGGCACTTGCGCGTGCTTCGACTGTCAAGTTCGCGTTGCCAGATCATCTGTTTCTAATGGTATTTGTACTGGTAATCGTGGACCGTGTCGGTGTGCGCCGCTTGTCTCGTGTACTGCCAATTTGTACCGCACTCCGGTTATAATTATTGTAGTAGCTAAGTGAGATAGCAGCGACGGGAAACTGATTTGTTTCTCGTGTTCGATTTGGCTAAAGCGGAGAACCGCCATTTTCCTTCCCGGTTACATCACGGTTCCGGAAACACTCTGTATTATTAACACCGGCTTCGTAGATGGCGATGTTTTTTTTTGGAATCTCGAGTCAGAGTGTCCGTGAAGAGGAGCGTGTGAGAATGAATTGCGTAGGACAGGGACAGTCACATCTGGTGGCCATTGGTTGCGTTTTACGCACGGACGTTACGTTTATTTCTCTTAAGCCCACCGCTGGTCCACGATCAACGAATATACAGCCTGAAATTGAATGAAACTCGTTTGTTTCTCTACACGCGACAGCGAATGGCGACAGTTGCACAAGTCGCACGCTCGCCTCTTCGAAAATCACAATCTACGGTTTCCCATTCGTACCGATTCTCTCGAGAGCCGGCAGTCAGCGGCAGCCAGGTTGCTCCTGACTCGTGTGCAAATAGAAATTCATGTTTTATTGCGGAAACGGCACACGAGCCGGTTCTTCCGCAAGTTCTTCGAGCTGTCGCCAACGCGGAGTGCCGTGATTCTGTCAGCTGCGGATGAAACCATCCATTATTTGGTGGTAAGAGGTTGTGGGGCGAAAGTCGGTTCGTTCTTGGTCCGTTGCTAGACGTTTACGAGGACCAGAGAGCATGGAGCGGAAGAGATGCTCCATGGAGAACCAGAGGAACGTATCCTGCCCCCTTCGAGTCTCCCAAGTCTGCGTGGATGAAGATTCATTCCTTCGCTTGCATCCACTAGTCGCGATTGCTAATTTCCGTTTCGTAACGCGTCAGCAAAAGCGTATTGAATCCATTCTTTGAATGTTTTATCTGAAAATTATAAAGAATTTTTCCATCGATCATGGTTTCTGTATATAACGGTGCTATGGATTCTTAACAGTATTGGTAATGCAATATTTTGTATACTAACTTTATCGTCAATATCAGCAGCCATTTGTCAGCATTAAGGCTCGTATTCTGAAAGTGTATACCCAAGTATTTGTCACTCTTCGACGTTGATACCAACACTTTCTGATGCATCAACCAGCTATATCTAATACCGTCTCCGGTGACAAATATTGATCGCGCGCGTGCTTCCTCGTAGGGAAATTTATAACTTGGAACGTCTTCCACGCATATGTCCCTTTAAATATATGGGTTCTAACGTGGCACAGAAAATGCGGGACACCGTGCATCACGCGTTTACTTTGGATAAACAAATCTTCGCACGCGGAGATTGCAGGTGAAATATTCGTCTCCCCTCGGTCGCATATTTTATAACTGCAAGAAATCCGGAGCGCCAAAGGGAACGCTAATACGAAAGCGTGATCTATGGAACTTCCATTCCTCGCCGCCTCGTTCAACATTCTTGACTGCCGTTGAATAAGAGGAAAAAAGTTGGAAATGTTCGAATTTAATCGGTGAGACAATAAATCTCCGTTTCTTAAGCGAAGTTCGGTCGCGATCGAGCAAGAACGCGAATGGTTCGGCAAATTTTCGTCAGAGAGAAAAACACGACGGAGGAACCGAGAAGAAACGATCGACACGGCTGTCGATGGTCTCACGCGTGTTTTCACGATAGATCGAGGAGCGGCGGGGGTGAAAGGCGGCGATGTACGGTACCGGAGGCGGATAACCCTCTTTTTTTCGCGTCGCCCGCCGATTACGCGTTACGCAAGTGCGTAAGAACGCGCGGAACTCGCGCGTGACTTGCGTTGGAGAAAGGTGTGCTTCTACCACACCGTCCTGTCCCTTGTCGCGGACGGACTTCTTCGAATTGTCCCCGTACGCGCGCGTCCTCTATTCCATCCGTTGCCAAGGTCTTGGAGCCGCCAGAAAACGAGGCAGCTGTGTACCTTCTGACCTGATATCTGCTCCCACATCGCGAGCTCAAATGATATCACTGACATAAGATTGCATAGATAAGGAATGGAGCCCAAAAAATTCGCGAACGCTGTAAAACATACTGGCACTTGGCCAGATTCAATTTAAATAATTGTACTTTCCGCAAAAAGTACTACCAGCGACTTCTGGCAAAATATATAAGGGAACGCGGAAGAATATAATACACTGGAACAAATGATCAGCGGTATAAATGAAAGTGACCACTGGTAGAAAATTCAGCAGAATTTCGCGCAACCGCCTCCGGGGACGTAACCATTGTCCTCGCAATGGTCACAGCAGATGATTCTTGTTTCGCTCGAGCGTCTCTGCTTCTAATTCCCCAATCATAACGCAGCCGAGCGTAAAAGAAAAAGTAACGGGAGAGGAGAGGAGAGGAAGGATTTCGTATTCAGCTCGATGACGTATCGTGCGAGGTGTATGTACGTATATGTATATCTAGAGCAGACCACGAGCGAAAGGAAGGGAAAAAGAGAAAAAAAGAATCGATCATCCGGCGGGCGTGAAAGTTTCCTCGAGAGATTAGGCTACGGCGCCCTTTCACACTCGATCGAGGTAAATCGCGCAGTTAGCATGGTAATCGCGTCTCCACCGTTGTCGGGCGACGCTTAACAATGGCCGCGGCACGGTCCTCCGCGATTTTCCATCGACTCTCGAGGCGGAGAGGAGCGGCTCGTCCTCGTGTTCGTGGATCATCGTCGCGCGACCCAGTTTTTTCGCCTGCCCGGTTAATTAAATCTTTTTTTGCGTGCACGGACGATCGACGTTCGGTACCAGCCGTTAAACGCTCGTTACGCCTCGTCCTCGCGTTGATAGCGTCATCGAAAATGCGTAAAAAAGAGAAAATTCCGGCCGCGTAATTGCCGGTCCTCGGCTCTTGGTCAATGATCTTAATCTCGTCACGTTGGCGACAACGCGACACGTGACCATCCCACGACTGCTTGCTCGTTTGTTTGCTTTTCCGCGCGATTAAAACTGTCTTTATCTTAATTTATATCTTGCCCGCTTTTTGCCCCTCTGCCAATTTGTAATTGTAACCGGGACAATTAGCGTCTCGTTTTGGGCATGTCGAAAAACTCGCTGAAGATCCGTTCGCTCGATAACGGCTGTTTTTTTTTTATTAAAGCAATAATTTTTTCGTTTCATGTCCGCTATCGCCCGATACTTTCGAGCGTTTGTTTTTGTTTATGCGCTACGAGAAATTGAACACGGGAAAATGATAAAGCGCGTCGACTAATATAGGTCAGGACAGTTTCATAAATTCCTATACGCGCTTTTTCTATTTTACGTTATACAGTGAAAAGGTGCGCGGTGGGGAGGATGCATTAATCGTTTGTACACTCTGTACCATCTCACTCTTATCGTTGAAAAAAAAGGTAGAAGCATGGAGGAAATGGATTTATCGCGAACTTTTCTCGTTTAATACCGCAGGAAACGGGTCATCGAAAGGAGAGCCACCGCGCGAAGCAACCACCGGGACGTTTAACGTTTCGTACGAGAAGATACACCTTCGGGTAGGTGGTCCGAGATCGGCAGCTGTCCCGAGCGCTTGTAAATTAAAAAACAGGTTAGCCTCGGGAGAAAATTCAACTTTGTGACCAGCGTAATCGCACAAAGGGCTATCAATCACTGTACGTGACCGGTTTACTAAAACAATCCCCCGTGTCGTATAGATCGATTCGGTACCATCCTCGATGGCGGAATGAAGTTATCGTCGATCGAACGAGGAGGTGGGTGGCGAAGAGAGGAACAGGTCGAAGAGAGACGAACGGTAAAGTTCAGGGGCGGGTCTGGGGAGCGGACTCACGTAAGAATACGTACGTTAATTCCGTTGCGCGCGTTAATACACACGCCGAATTGCTCCTCGCTTTCTGTTCGCTCGTAATTGCGCCAATTATCCGTGGCAAGCGTGCATGTACGGGCATTTTGAACATAAATTACGGCCGATCGCCGATACGTCCCCGGCGCATCGGCAGAGAAATAAAAGAAACCGAGTCGAATACGTGACCACCGAAAGGTTCTGCCCTTTTTACCGGTACTTTCTCGACAACCGTCGTTCGCAACCGCGCCTCCTCCTCTCTCCGTTGGCTACCGGCCAACTACGATTGTATTATCAGAGATCGCGGGTGCAGTTGCTCGGCTAGTTGTCCCAACTTGCTCGTTAGTTGTATCGCGCGTGGATGTACATGTATAATATTGCACGGAAGTTGAATCGCGCGGAGGAAGTTAAAATTGACGATACCGCATTGTCTTAATGGCCCGAAAAAATGGAGCGACGCGATTCGAACGAGCGCCTGCGCCCGCTCGTGTATCTCGGTGCCCGTTGGCTGTAATTTAAACCGCGCTTTAGGCGGGGCGTCGTTTTAATTCCCGAGGAATACTTTGTGGTCCGCGGTATCAATTTATTGCCGCATTAAGCCCGATAAGAGATTTCCAGCGAAGTGCAATTCTTACAGCGGCAGTTTTACGACCGCGGGACCAACCGGGCCGTTCCAGGAAGCCTGGGATCACGGCCTAACCGCAACGCGTTCGCGCATGTACGCCACCGTTCATTTCTCGAAAATAGAATTATCGAGGAGAGCCGCAGCTCTGCTCTTCGAGCGTGGCTCAGGGGCGAAACTTCCGTTTCAGCCTTCGGGGGGGCGAACGAGAAATTATCGATCCGCTCGAACATCGAAAAAGACTATTGAAGGTCCTCGAACGACACCTGTTGCTCCTCGATCGCGGCGCTCGCCTGGCAAACTCCGTTTCGGCAGTTTTAAGTGCCGGCCAGCTTTTCGACGGATCTCCTCGCGTCGCTGCCGATATATCACTCGGATAATTGTAACCTGCCCGCGGCCTCCGTAAACGCCGTCCCGCGAGAATTACGGCCGTGTATTGATAATAACTTTTCCCGACCGCATAATAACCTGGCAATGGGTTCGATTTTGCGGTACCTGTATCCTCCTGTGTTTATCCTTTCTTTTTTTTTTTTCATTTAATTCCTCCAGTCTGGTAGTGTTTCGTCAAAGAGGAAAAAAAAAAGTGGAAAGAGAAATACAATGCCGGGGGCGTTTTCACGATTCGACGATGCTTGTAGCTGCGGCGCACGTAGTTTCGAAAGTTATTTAATAAGGACCGTTCGATGGCTGATGTCTAGTCGGTCAGTCTGGTTCACGGTTCGTCACGGAAACGTGTATCGCGAGAGGGGACGATAGACGAAAAAATTGGGAAAATCGCTTTTTCAGGATTCCATGTTCCTTGTAGCTGCGCCTCACGTAGTTACGAAAGTTATTTAATAAAGACGGTTCGACAACCGATGTCTAGGCGAAAGTTTCGCCCACATACCGTCGATCTTCGACTTCGAGCGTCGCCTCTTTACGTTCCCCGGAAACGGAAGTCACGGACGCGGCTTGATTAAAACTCCTTCCTTCGCCTCTGCTTTTTTATCTCGCCAAGGAACAGGACCCTCTTTCGTTGGATCGGAGCGCGCGATAAACGATACAAAATTGGGCTCGAACTGCCTTCGAAACATCGTGGTGATAATCGTTCGTTCTTTATTATTATTTGATAACAATTAACGCGAAAAACGACGAAGAGGAAGCCAGGAATCGTCGAGCAGCTCTCGTAGCAGCGGAGCAAGGCTGGCGGCAATATTTAATTTCCTGTTCGACGGGAACGCGGGAAAACAAAGGACGATGGTTCGGAGCCTGTTGAACGTGCTCTCGAATTCAGGCCAAGTCAAAGGGAGGGATCTGTGTATCGTCTACAAAGGATAGATTGCCGCAGGATCGATGAGCTGTAATTTAGGGATAACCCTACCGACCACTGGTAATGTTATTTGGAAACGATTTGTAATTAGCGACGGATAAGGATTAATTCGCTCGCGACGAGCAAACTGATCGGACGTTGCGTCAAAGGACCCACCGGCCATTTAATTGGCTCGTCTCCACATTTCGTTCGAAATGGGAAATCGCGTGAAATTAATAGCTTACCGGTAATTGCGGATGATTAGATAATTGCTGCGAGATAATGAAAAGAGAATACTGTAAGAGATTTGGAAGAATTCGATTCCAGTGATATGCGAAATATTTTAAAGGTTCCTGATAATAGAAAATTTGTCAGAAATGTCGTTCCATTGTCGTACTATGATTTGTCTGCTAGATCGGTACGAATAGTAAACGTTCCGCGAGAAACTTGCGAACAAAATGGTATCCGACGATTGATATTTAAAAAATGCTGAAATATCGGATGCTAGTCGAAGAAAAAGGCGAGAAACCAGATATCGATGCACGACGAAGTGTTTGATAAATTGATCATAGAAGAACGTTTAAGAGACGAGGGAAAGATGGCGCCAGTGGTTCCGCGTCGAGCCATCGGCTTTGGTACTTTTCTTACTTTCCTTCGTCTATCCTTCGAACTTCAAAAGACCGACACGGGGTTGACAAACTCTGTTACCGTCACTGAAAAGTCTGCCCTCAAAATATACTTAAAAAATCGAAGCGTTCATTGCTCGCGCATAATTTCTTCTCGCGAATGAGAGTCTGTTCTCGGTCGAAGCGCTCACGCGATTCCACAGATTATTCCATGGAACACGAATAATTAGTCGAACAGCTCGGGTTCGGTCGCGCAGCGAAAATCGCGTAACGCACGGGAACTTGATTTCCACCGAACTGTGTAACTTCATTAGCGGCGCGATCCCGAAAGGATAAACAATCGTCGTATCGGCGTGGAAACGCGAGGTACCCGCCCTCTCCTCCTTGTTCCGCGCGCAATTCCCGCTTATCGTTTAATGCACGAACGGAATCGAAACGAGCGCGACTGGTTAAAAAAGAGGAGCCGACGAACGGTGCCCGCCAACGGCTACGTGATAAGCGTTAATTTGCATAACGCGCGGCGCGCGTTGTTAGGTTGCTCGCTGGTATCAACGCTTGGAGGACCGAGAGGGGGAATCGATCGGGCCCAGTTTTCGTGAATGCACCGGGTAATCCAAGAAATTACCGCTCGAAACGGGCACCATTTGTTCCACGTCCGTTATTGCGACACGCGAAACATGCGAATGCGCGGGCTAGATAAGGGAGAACGAAAGGCAAACGTGTCTCCTACGATGAATAGCGTTTTCTGGGGATTAGTATTACAACGGCGGTCACTCGGTTCCGTCCACCGGAATGAAAAATCATTATTGTCCACGGCCCTGTTTCAACGCGATGCAATTTCCGTCCGGTTTCACTTTACCCTTTCGACCCCGATCCTCCATCTACCCTGGAAACCTCTCCACACGCGCGGGCATACCAAAATTTACTTCGTTCTTGAGGTTCGTTTGCTCGCAAGTCTGCAAATTTTCCACGAAAACTGAGATTTCTCTTGTTTGTATAAAGTATCAGCGATGTAGATATACCTGTGGCTGGTACAGAGGGTTAACTCTTTCTTCTTCGCGATAAGAAAAAGTGGAAATATTATTTTTACATTATTTTAACTTGGAACAATGCGATAGCATAGCGTTCGTAGTATTAACGTCGTACTAAGGGGTTGGAAGTTGTCGTTAGACTCGTATTTACTTAACATCGTCGACAGAAAAACCTCAAGTTAGAGCCAGTGTTTCGAAATCTCGTGGGTCGTTGAAGGGTTAATCCGAGAGCAGGATTAAGAGCGGACGGGTCGGCGGTCGCGAGGAATTAGCAGGGCCGAGGCGAGACTCGTTAATTAATTATGCATACCTTCTTTCCCTTTTCGATTCGCCTCTCGTAGCCCGTGGCTTCTCGTGCGCGACCTCATCCCGCGCCCGCCGTGCCGCGCGTTGAAACAGAGCGGTGCGGCGGGTAATTGGAAATCAATACTTAGTATCCAGCCCTCGAAACATTCTTGCCTTGACGAAAAAGCGGTCGTGACCCCTCTTCAGCCGCGAAGAAGCCGCCACTTGCTCGAGTAGCTGAGCCTCGCCTTACGTACGAGCCCTCGTTATCCCTTTTTGCGCGACGCGATCCGATTCGCACCCCGTTCAGCGTCTCCAACCTACCCCTTTCCACCGAAGCTTTCCAGCTGGCGATCAGTTTTTTTCCAACGATTCCGAGAGGATGGAGGGGGTACGTCGAATTCTTTTTTCTCCTCTCCACAGCGACCTACTTTTAGGGTACACGGCGGTCTCTCGAAGGTTAGCCTCGAAATAGGAAGCCAGCGCGGTGCTACCCGGAAGTGGTGGACTGCCGCGAAGCTGTTGCGATACACCACCGCTCGCTCGTGCGAATATCCGAGCGCCTCGGTTTTGTTTAACGGAGGTCGAGGTTTTTCCAGCGGGGTTTTACGCGCGATTTTTACGCGACTCGATTTCCTGGATCGGCCAGCGTATAGTCCGTTTATTGGCCGTTTTCCGTCCCGGTGGAAAGTTTAATCGAGCCGCGGGGGAACTTGACCCCGCCGGGGGATCGCGTGTTCCCTTTTCTTTTACGGGCTCCCGCTCTTATTGGCGTCCGAACGGAATTTATCTCGTAAAATATTAATATGGATAAGTTCCACAGATTTTTAAAAGCTCTCCGCTTTATGGACCATTACTTTCCTAGTTTTACGAGCCACCTACGTCCTTTAACTTGAACGGCGTAACCTTTATCGGCCGGGACTGCGAGGCTATTGTACGCGAAACACTCGATACGCTTTCCGGAGTAAAAAATTCTCCTGTCCGTCAATTGAATTCGTAATTGAAGTTCGAGGAACTTGTAGCTTCCTCCCTCAGCCCCTTCTGATCATCGATCTTACTTTAAAATCGTCAATTTCCATCAACGAAAGACAATATGTGTTCAGACAGCGGAAGGTTGAAAGCTTTTCGTTCGAGATCGGTTTAGCACGACAGGAGGCGAGGAAGATTGCGATTCGAAGTCGCGACGTTAAGAAGCCTCGAGGCTCCATCGATACGTCGCGTCGCCTCGAAGAGAAATTCGACGTCGTTCGAATGCGCGCCGCGTCGCGACGTTCTCGATCGAAAGTCGATCCGGCTGACTGTCGGGCCGCTTCTCTTTCTCTCTTTCTCTCTCTCTCTCTTGGTTAATAGAATAAAAATCGCTGCTCGAAGAATGTCGTCACGTCTAGGCGAATCTCCGTCGCCTAACGACGGCGGAGTACGCAGCGATATGCGTGCACGGGGATGCATTGTTGCCGATAGAAACCGTTCGATGCGTTAATCCGTACGTGATTCGCATTCACCCCGTCCGCTGTATTCGACGCGTATCAATTTGCGCAGTTGCATTGCATTACGAACGATGCAGTTCCATATGATCGCGATAAACGGTATACTGAATGTTTTAATACCTCAATTACTGAAATATTCACCGTCCGTAATGCACAGTTTCGGTACGCGAAACGATCGATGAATAGTTTATGCGCGATTCGATTAGTTCGTTATTTGAAAATTCCATTGTATTACGAACCGGGTAATTATACATGGTCCCGATGAAAAAGCGAACGCGTCGAACCTCTTGAATTACTAAAATATTTAAGGCTCGCAGTGCAGGTATTCGCGTGGAATAGTTCACGCACGGCTCGATGAAAGCATTATTTTGGAATTCCATTGTATTTTAAACGAAATAATTACACGCAGCCACAACGAAACGGAAAATACATAGAGCTTGACCGCTGGAATTACCAAAATATCTGAAACTTGCTGCGCGTTCGAAATTCGAACGATCGATGACCAGTCCTCTGTGTTGGTGATTCGCAAAAATTACGTATTCGATCAATTCGCTTATCTAACGAGGAAATTGTTATCGATTATTGCACGGTAACTCCCACAGGCATGGGACTTGGTTGGCTTTTAAAAAGAGCGAGGCAACAATGCGGTCGGTACTTTGATTAGAAGGTGCGATAGTCTCGCGCGCGTTCCCTCGTTACTCGGTTAACACTGGTCCCCCGATACCGTCCCACCCCGAATTATGCATACACATGCCTGAAACTTACCAGTTTCGGTCAATTTCAGCCCCACTCCCGTGGTTTAATTCGATGCATTTCGCAGCAGCTGGATTCCTGTTATATTCCGGCAACGAATTCGATTCGAAACGCGCATGTTCGCCTCGCGACCGGACATATACCTACCCCTTTCCAGTAATAACTCTGTCTCGACGATAATTGGACGGATAACGTTGTTAGCGGGGTTACTTAGTGCTAATAGCGTTTTTCTTGCTGCCACTAAGAAGGCGCCATTAGCCAGTAATTAGAAAATTGCTCGGACGGTCGAAGTTGAGATGGTCCTCCTGGGAGAGGAACCGGTCGATCATGCATCGAACGGTGATTTCAGACTCTGCGTCAATCGAACGTTAAACCGTATCGAAACTTTTAATCAGCCATAAATCTGCCATAGGCGCCTTCGATTCTCTTATTTATAATCGACGATCGGCAATTCACGACGCGAGATCACGAACACGGGTAAAAATAAATATACCCACCGGCGCTCGCAATTCGGGCTCAATTCGAGCTCTGATTATACTTCGCCTCTTTTTTACGCTCGTAGCCTTCGAAGAAAGCGATTCGAATCGACGATCGAGGCTGAGATTCCCGCCTGCGAATGGATAAACCGATATTACGTGTAATACAAGGTTTAAACGGCTCCGAATCTGGCACAATGTCGAATACTTAACGCTTCGCGAGCGCGGTCGTTACGAGAAGGCGACAGGGCGCCTCTTCTCGTTCGTGGAAGGCAGAATGTCGCGATTTAATAACAGGCCGCGCGAGCTTTCCAGGGCGTTCGTGACGAAATTCGGCGGGCGCCAGTTAGGTGGGTTCGTAATTAAAGTTATTAAAGAGTGGAAGCGCGCCGGGCGGCGGAAGTAGGGGGCGTGTGCCTCGTCGGCAGACGGATTTGGAAAAACGTAATGAGAAACGCCGCTGTCGAAACCCGTCCCCCTCCTACCGCGGTGGCGAATTTAATTATCGTCCGGGAAAATATTTTAATTCGCCCTTTCCACCGGCCGCCGTGACATATTCGAAAGAGTTACGCGTTTTTCGCACGAGAAACGCCGGGAAAAGAGTGGATTAAAGTCCTCTTTGTACGCGACGCCGTTCCACCGTGCGCACGCATTTAATTACGTTTAAAGGCGTGCGCTTTTGTCGAGCAATATTTTCGCGTCGCCTTTGGAATGCCTCCCGCGTACCACTGCCGAGTAATTAATTCTAAACGCCGAAAATCCGGCGTGTTTTCAATCGTTTCGCGTGCACGTGTTCGCGCCTGCAGGAATTTCGTGCGATTTCGATTAACTTTTTTTAATGGAAATCCGGGAGTTCGGCTTGCTATGATTTCAGTTCAGATTCGATGTTTTTGTTTTTGTTTTTTCTTTTAGAAACGCGTTACATTCTCTGTTTTACGGTCAATGCGATGTTCTCGATATTCCGTCTCGCGCAAGTCACCCTTCTCATCTCGAAGAGTACGCTGTCCTCCTTCTCGTCTCCTCCCATTGTTCGCAACCCCAGGAATTTTCTCGTCCGCTCGGCTGACTGGCAAGTGGACCAGTAAATGGACATAAAAATGGCCGGACCGGGCGAGAACGGACGAGCGTCGAAGCAGAAGTCAAGCAAACGTAAATTCCTGAGTCGAGTCAGATACTCGTCGCATGCGTCGAGGAATGTTTAGCTTCTGCCTCGCTTCTTGTTCTTCGGCAAAAGGAAAAAAAAAAAGAAAGAAAAAGGGAGAACACCGCTGCTGGTTTAGCGGCCGCAATCGAATAAAACGGAAATCGATGGAGCGGTGGTCTCGGATGAGAAAGTTGCGGGTAGTCTCGAATTTAATTATGTTCCGGGGGGGAAAAGAAAGAAAACCGTTACATCCGTTCTCGACCACTAATTGACATTAATTCTACGAGAGGAATTCCCATTCGACTGGTAACAGGCGCGAGGGGTTGCTCCTTCCTCGTATCGACTTCCCGGCTGTAACGTCATCTGAATATCGATGGAGCAAAACAATTGCGTTCGCTCGCTAGGAGAGCCGAGGATCCCATTGCACGAAACCGGTCAACTGTATTGCCTTTTACATAAGTTTTTATATAAGTTGCAAGGGGAAACTGTTCGAGGGATATTGTACGGCCGCGGGAGTTCTGCGTCAGATTTTATTGCGCCCGAGGAAAAAAAAAGATTGCGAGGCCAAGGAAATAAAAGGTAAGGGTAGGGCAGAGAAATTGAAGGGAAGTGATCGATATTTCTCGCCCGATGTTTCTTTCATCCTCGACGGCACGCTCCCATTGACTCTTCGTCTATGTTCCGTGCGATCTGATTCTCCTTTGTATCCTTAGATCCATTCGGATATAAACTTACCTAATTCTGATGTGATTTCGTCGAAAATGCATCGCTGTTGCGCGAAGGCGAGGACATGAATGATAAACGTGGGGACAAGAGGTAAAAAAGTAAAACGGGTCAGGATAAACTTTTGTAATTACGTATGACACATCTCGATTAGTCGTAATTTACACATGGAATTAAGATTGATCTCACACAGGGAACATCGATATATATTTACAATCGCTTACACAGAATCGTTTCTCTCGCAATTCTACACTCGCGCTTTCTTCTTCCTCCTGCTGGAAGTATCGAGAGTTCTACGTGATTCGCCTCTGTTTCTCCCATCCGTCGACACGATTAAACACGCGCGATCCATTTCCTAAGTGTTGTACAAGGTATAATTAAAATGACGATTAAACGCGCGACGCGTTCGCTTGTTACAATTATACAATTGATTTATCTGTTACTTATGTTGTAGCGCGACTTACGATACGTGTACCTGCCGTCCTATTCGTTTTGCAAACACGAGATCGTATCGAAGAGATGAAGACGGCGGTAAATGTTAGACGACAGAGATTGAACGACAGCTACGTTTCGTTCCAACGAGTTCGGTGAGTCATTCGATTTAAGTCAAACGTCCAAGTCATACGCTCCTCCTAGAATAATATTTTACATCGTTGTCACGTTCATTCGATACATGGTAAAGCTTGCACGATCTCCGATACGAACGGTGGTCGATATACAATTCTTAGCATTCTCAACGCACACTCTGAACAGAATTGTATAAAAATAATACGCTCGAACTCAATCGAAAAATGGAAGGTACATCTTCGTGTTAATCGAATCGCTTATGTATAGTACTGAGAATATTTATTCAACTTACACGTGGTGCGCACGTTTTCCCTAAGCACGGCAAAGTAACAAAATGATTCATACTTAATTTATGCTGACCTTGCGCGTGTCGCGAGAACGGCGAAGCCACGTGTACGATTAAGACGAAAATCACGCGAGATGGGAAATATCGAGAACTTCTCGTTGCTTTTACTAGCGCGGGACGAACAAGTCTGGCGAAATCTGGAGTCGTTGAACGTTCTTGGTTAACCGCCAATGCCTACGGACGTGAACCCAAGTTGACGGAAACGTGTGCGATGGAATTTCGGGAATTCGTGGCGCAGCTTTGCCCCGGTGCATTCGCATTCCCCTTGGGGTGGATTCCGGGGGTTGGTCGGGGCCAGAAACGTGGCCAGCATCCGCAGCGTCGCGTAAACAGGGAAATACCGTCTACGTCTCTGTTTCCGGTGCTGGCAGCCCGCGATTCTTTCGCCCCGTTTAATTCGACTATTCGTACGTTCGACCGCGAATTAATTATCGTCTTCGCTCGCTTTAGGGTCACGTGTTTAATTGCGATGCGCTCAAGGCGATCGAGGTAGTCGAGGTTCGAGTCGTTCGCGCGGAACCGTTGCGTTTCGACGCTGCATCGTCGATGCTTCGAAGAAACAAGGAAGTTCATAACAATTCCCGCAACGTTTAGTTTTGCTTAATAATATTCAACGGAGCCGCGCTGTGACATGGTAACAGTCTGTTGATCCTCCGAGTTGACGTTCAGTTCCCTGAACAGGAGATATCTCCGTAAACCGCACGCAGCACGTTGAATCTGCGTACTCTGTCGCAGCAATGTAACCGTCCAAGTGGAACTTTACGATTTTCCTCTCTCATTCTACGCCGCTTCCTCGAAGAGCGTGCAAACGCTCAGCCGAAGAGGAACTTATCCATCCGCCGCGTTACGAACGAGGATCCTTATCGTCGAATGTAATATTTATTTCGCATCGATCGCCAGAACCGTCAACGCCTTCCCCTTCTAACCTCATTCAGTCCAGCCACTCCGAATGCGAAACGTATTTTCGCGGTCGTCGAATAGACTGTATCCGACTTTGAAGAATACGATGTCATAATAGGAGGTAGCTGCGGTTTTGTAGGCGACCTATGAAAATCGCTGGAAAAAGAAGATGCAAGGGGAAGAGCGAGAAAGGCTACGCGCTCTTTGCCTCTCGTAAATCCCCGGCTTTTTGTCTGAAACCCGCAGTCGAACCTTCAGGTGAAACTTTCCGACGTATTCCACGGAAAAGTCTCATTTGCAAGGCGAAGATGCGCGGCGACGAGCACGGGATCGCGAAGGAAACAGCCCGCCGGAAGCGAATAACGCTCGCGAGTTCACCGCCGACCCACGCCGCTGGATAAATTATTTTCAACTTCCTACGGAACTTCCGAGTAACTAGTCGCGGAAGTCGCTTAATCTCTCAGCCGGCGCCGTGAAATCGCTTCGCTTAATAGTATTCTTTGGATGGATCCTTCGATTTGGGCCAATTATTCGCACAAGAAGGGCTAATCATTTCATTCACCAGAAGAGCCAATTATTTCGCTCACGAGATACGCTAATTGTTGTTCGACGCTTAGCCGTGCTGTTTTTCTTTAAATGAAAGCGTTGCTTCCTGCAAAGTGGCAAACTCTTGCACGCGGTGTATAATCGAGCTCTATTCCCATCCTCTCTGACCAAAGTGGGCAAAGCAATTAGAAGGAGCAATTGTAAGGGACGCAGGTTTCCCGTCGAAGAATCTAACGACACTTTTCCTCCCTCGCGTCAATCAAACCCAATTTCCTCCGTGCAATCTTCGCCGAAGTTTCATCAAGATTACCCGCTTGGCAGACGTTCATCGGAAATCGATCGTTCGCCGAGGGCAACCAAGTTCTCGATCGAACATTGTTCACAACCCGTTGTTCTGTAATTCATTAAAACAGTCGCCGACTGACGGTTTCCCGTGGCCATTAACAATCAAGCCCGCGTCCATCGACACGGACGAAACGAACTCCCTGCAGCCAGGTATATCCGTTGCACGCAGATCGTTACTTCCGAGTGGTACTCGATGTTCCGTGGCGATCGTTCGAGTTTCTCTGAGATTTGTTTTCCTTCGATCTGCTCGTGGAGAAGAGTTTTCGAAACGAGTCATCAACGAGACGAAGACGTTGTTCCGCGATAAAGGAAGTGGTTATGGTAGCAACATTAATAGGAGCGGAGAACGGAGCCATTTAAGACCAGGCTATTGGCAGCGATCACCAACATTTTAATCGCGACGGATAAAGGGGAAAGGTCGATCGTAAACTCGAAGCTAGCAGGACAGTACACGATATTGATGGAACGCGATCTCGTTACGCGTTACATTGTCGAACTCGACGGGATTGACTGCATCGACGTCGATGTCCATCGCTGAATACGCGACGAGCCTGGTCGACGGTAATTAACGCGTGTCCGACGAGTTGGTCAGTTTGTAATTCGGGATTAAACTGCCGTGAATTTGTTTCAATCCGTCGCTGGTAACATCGAGCGAATCGCAGGATATTTTCGTATCATTGTTTTTCAAATATTAATCACGCGTGTCATTTTTGATCGTTCTCCTCTCGATCGATAAAATGGCACACGCGCGAGACGAATTTCGGTTCGCGTTACTTTCGAAAGTCATCGACGATGCTAAATCATCGCGGTACCACCTTCGCGGACTAATTATCGCTGGAAACTGTTGACCAGTGGGAAACGGCAGGAAAAGGGTGGCTCGCCGGATGAAGTCGGATAGGGCGGTAACCGCTCAATTAGCGAGCTTCGAATGCAGTTCGTGCTAAACAGTTCCCGAACAAGGAAACCACCGACAGAGAAACTAAAGCGCAACGATTACGTTAATCTCGAAACGGGTAGCCAATTAAATGTAGCCGTGGCGCTCTTAGCTGGCCGTAAGTTTCTAATCTTCAAATTTTGCTAATTATTCAGCTGCGGTTTGAGGTTATCTCCGTGCCTTGAAACAAAACCGATCCAAGTGAAAGTAAAAATTGCAATGTCCACTGTATGAAAACTAATTTGTAGCGGTTATTTTTGTATAGGCGGTAAATAGAAATTGCCACGTTGTTCGTCGTTGGTCCGAGTACCATCGATTACCCGAGGGCTCCCTCGGGAATTTCGCTGGGGACGCGAGATCGATCATCCCGGACGTTTAAGCGTCACGCGGCATTCGTTACCTAAACATCCCCGTTTCCGTCGCGCGGTGGGCGACGTGACGCGTCATTCCATTTCGAAAGTTCTCGGAAAGCGTAATAACAAGTGGCATCGAAGGTGGGGGCGCGCGACAGTCAGAAAGCGAGCTTGATTATCTCAATCAGCATATGCATGACCAATTTCATTTGCTTGGTAATCGAGTTTCAAAAAAGGATCTATAACGTCTCCCGGATTAACCGAACGCATCACATCTCCTCGTATTATTCAATCGTTCTCATCCTCATTTCGGAAACACACTCTCCGCTTTGATTTCGAATCGTTTCGCACGCGAAACTCTGGAATCAAACACTCTGTTTTTCTCCTACGATACCATATCCATCTATCGAAAGTCTTTGAGACATGAATTTTTCCAATCTCACATCGAGAATGTATTCTGAAATGATAATTTTCACGAGATTAAGCGGTTCCGTTTACACAGTACACGATAATCCGAGTCGTGGGCTAGCAAAAGTTGGTCGTGGCCACGCGGTTTGCCCAGCAATGGAACGCCAGACGGTCACACGACCCGGTCTCGTAACACTGTCACAGGCTTTACGTTTTCCTGCGTGTCAACCGTTGTTAACCAGCACACATCCCGCCTGTTCTCTCGCAGGATGTCCGTGTTAGTTCTGGGAAACTCCGAGCGGACTGTTGCGTGCGGGAGGAAGTCGAACCGCACAGCTCTCGCAAATCGCTCGCGGAGGAAACTCCGATCCTCCGGAGGATCGATATCGCGTGGACTTTATTTGTCCTCCGGCGCGACGCGTACGGTGGAGTTTCTCTCGGTCCGTGGCGAGAACCGTAAATTCCAGCAGCGAAAGGGAGGGTTCTTTCGAGGCGCGAATAATTCCATCGTATCGCCGGCTTTTATCGACGTTTCTTCGGCGACGTTACTCGCGCGACCAGCCGACGGTATGAATGGAGCCGAGCAGAAAAGGAGAACGCGTGCCGCTCGCTCTCGCTATTATTATCACGTGCTGCGCGTTCCGACGCGATAAGTCTCCAGACATTTCGTGAATACGAACACGAATCGACGCAGCTTGAAAGCTCGGACACGGAACCTTTCGACGTTACAAAAATTTAGATTTCGACGTGTACATCTACTTTTAAGACGGGGTGATACCGTTCTCAGATTTAACCACGGATGGCTCGATTTCGTGTTTGCCTCGAGCGGAATATACGCTTCGAGCTTGAAATAATTGAACGAGTCGAATGGTATCGAATAAGTATTTATTGCGTCACTATCCGTTTATATAGTACGCGTATTTTCAGCATTGCTACATAAACGCTGGTTTTGTCGTTGAATTCTATTTTTACGCTAGAAGAATAGACGTTCCTCGATCGACTTCTGGCCCCGTTTCTTTCCACGTTTCGCATCGGGCTTCGTCTTCCGGGCGGAATTTCAGGCGATCGCCGGTGAAAGAAGCTGAAACGCGCGGCGAACCATATGTAAAATAGAGTCGGTCACGAGTTAATCGCCGGTGAACCGTACGCTTCTCCGCTCCTCCATTTGCTTCTCCTTGGGTTGTGCAAATCGTGACGTGCCACGTGCTGAATGCAAATTCTCCACGAGTAATGAAGAAACTACGGGCTAAAATAAAACACGTGCTCCCGTTTCTCTTGCCCGTGCTCCCTTTTTGTATTCACCGAGATTTCTCCCCGCTGACCTCCGAACGTTTCTCCTATCGCGTGGTTTTAGGTTCAAAACCTGTCGACGGTGGAAAAATGTTATTTTTCAAACCGCAAGGGTTAAAGAAAATAGAAACCGTCCCTACGTTTGAGATAAAAACGCGTTCGTTATAAACTATTAGGAATTGAGCACCCAGCGTGAATAATACGGTCATCCCTGATCTTCGATTTTCTCACCTCGACCTACGCGCGATTAACTCTCAAACGATTAAATCCTCGAGCGCAAGGAAGCACCCCTCCGCGAGGGTGGGTGTCGGTAAAAATCAACGGCGGCGCGTACGCCTCCGCGATAACCATTTCGCGGGCCATTAATCTCGCTTTTCTCTTCCAAAACTCTTGTTCCGTACCGATTTTCGATGCGCAGCGACATCGCATTTCCGAGGTGTTACTTCGTATCGGCGGGATATTTAGTCGCACCACTGACTATTCGCTACGATTGAGTTGTAAGCGAGGAGGGAAAAATCTGTTCTTCGTCCGGATGCACGCGAGATTGCGCGAAAATTGCGCGAAAAAGTTCCGCGTATTTATTTCCCGTCGCCAACGAACTTATGAAAATTCGATGCGCCCAGATCGAAGGAGCAACCCCGTGTCTCAGCGGAGGATCCTCGAGATTTACGCCCCGATGCCAGCCGGGTCGCCGATAGGGGATGCCGCGGTCATAAGTTCCGCGATATCTCGCGCTCGAATTTTATTTCATCGAGCACCGTTTCAGAATCTCCCATTCGTTTCAAAGTTTCGAGTGGAACGAGCGTCGGTTATGGGTGTCCTTGAATTCCGCGGGGATGCTCGCGGTCGCGATCGTAACGCGGCGTTTCATTGACGAGGTCGTAAAGCAGGCGGATTTTAATTATCGTCGGGACGGGGTGGAGCTGTCTACGCCCACGTTCATCTACGATTCCATAACTCCTCTTTCGATATAAATGAATTCCAATCTCGCTGCGAGTATCGCGATGGAAAATAGACACTTTCGATAGGGTTCTTCTATTTTCTTTTCAATTATCGGACGATGGATGCTTGTGCAATTTCATCAACGTCCCTAGTTCATTAATGAATAATTAAATTATACATACAATAAACATTCAATCTTAGATACGAAAAGTTTGCGCGAGACGGGGTGAACGTAAGGGCGCGAATGGAACGTAGAAACGATTCTTTTCGCTCGTTCGTCACATCAAGCATAAACGAGGCTTTGTTTTAATCTCGAGTACCGTTCGGTACAGCGAATCGCGTTCCCCGTCTCGCTTTCAGTCGTATAAAGACCTCGCGATTAAATGGCCCGCCCTCGCAGTCTGCTCCGTAACGCCCGCATCCGACCCGCATTAAAATTTAAATGTGATTGCAGTTTCGTTTAACGAAATTAAATAAGAATTCCGTGGCTCGGCTGCCGTCTAACGACCGTAACGACGGTCTTCGAGCAAAGCGCGTGCCGGCTCCTTTCGCGTTATTTTACCATTTCTAACGCGATAGCGTCGCGAAGAGGGTGAAACTCATCGCCCACGTCTCGCATCTCCGTCCTGTAAGTGGGTTGCTCTCGATGCAATTACTCCTGACCGCCAATTACCTTCGACACGTGTCATCTACGCCGTCGCTCAAAGGTATTCGAATATTCGCTCATCTTAGGAGCACGTCATTTTTTCTCGAATTATTGTTAATTAATCGCGAGCAATATTGCTTAGTTATATATTGGATTGTGGAAGTTAGAGAAAGAAGATTCTGCAAACGATTAAAAATATATTACCTCGCTCGTATTGTAAGACGGCTACGAATCGCAGAGCTATTAATTAACACATTTCGGTAGCGTTCGTGTTCCGTTACTATAAATCGACCAAAGTGCCCGGATATTTACGAGCGGCGGTGTAAATGGCGCGATTCACAGCACTTCGCGTGGGAAACTCACGTGAAAATCCGGAAATATCCGTTCCGTGGAACCGTGGACATTTATCGAACAAAATATACCAGCAGCGCGTCCGTCATCGTTTCGAAAACATTCGACACTGCTCTCGAATAAAAAAACCGGACCAGTCTCTCTGTTCTTTTTCTAGTGGCCCTCTGTTACGATGGATTTCGCTCGCGAGAGCCACGCCCGTGTTCGATTAAAAGTCCCTGTTCGGCAGCCAAAGGACCACGAAAACGCTTCGTCCGATGATCGATTCCACGGTTTAAATTTCGCAGCTGTCTGAAACCCTCTCCAACATTCGCGCGCGTGAAGTTTCGTCCAAGAAGATGTTTGAAAAATTCAGTAAAAAGAACAGTGCTGGGAGGTACGCGCGGTCATAAATCTGAACAGTGGTCTTTGCAGTGTCGCGAAATCGCTCGCGAGTCCAACTCGCGCTATTTGCCAAGAAGGTGTCCAGGAAAAATGAACATCCCAGCCTGTTCTGGCAGAGAACGCCGTACTTACACGCGTCAGAGAGTGGCGTGAACTTTTCGAAGGTGTCAAATATTTGCTCGACCGTTTACGCGAACTGCTCTGGAAGGTCGATCGTAAACATCGCTCCTCTTTGCGTCGTTGTGTTTCCAAACGGTGAAAAATTGGCGAAAATGGTACTCGTTCCCGTTTGTACCGTTCCGGCGAAGTCTTGTGACGGAATTACGCGACGCGAAAGAGAGAATTCAGGGTGGCTGGGGAAAGGTGCGAGCACGTTCAGAGGTACGATTACGCGTTTCGATTCGAAGTCAGTCGGATTACGGCGGTGCTTCGTGGCGCGCGCTGGTAGAATCAACACACAGAGGCGAGCACGTGCTGGAGGAAAATGGTTTAGAGCGATATTAGAAACATTATCGGGGTTGATATATCGCGGGGCTTATCGAGGAACGTTACGAGAGCTGGCTACGGTTTTACCCTGAACCCGCGCGAAAAAGAATTCCGTCGAAGCCGTTGCCTCCGCGGTAGATAAACAACGTGAAAGAAATAGGAAACTTCAGAGTGGGTTCGATCGTGGGTGCTTCTGACGGGTGGTTAAATGAATTCTCCCAAGCATTTCGTTATCTCTTTTATCCGCTTTCTGTAAGTCTGACGAACATTGGGGAAATTTATTTTTCAACTTACCACTCGCGCTGGAAGCGTCTCGCAAAAAATGCTACCGATCGATATCGAAGCGATCGAAGTTCGACTAGATAATTAAATAGTCCTGCGAAGAATAAAATCTGAATGTTTACAGTGGCGTAAAAAAGAAAGGACGTGTTTCTACGTCACGGGAGTAATTCGTAAAATATTTAGTCGAACATTTTCAAAGGATACCATTCCGTTCAACTCGGTTACCAGGCACAAAAGAAATACGCGGTGAATGGATTCGATTTGTAATTGTTACCACAATCAACAAAGCCCGGTGTAACGACATTTTCGTCTCGACGGAATTACGATCGCGAAATGAATTGAAACGAGAAAGAATGGGAAAGGGTCGGCTGGAACGATACGCGTGCCGTTATCGCCGCGAGATAAGTTTCCCAGCGCGATGAAATTTCCCCGCTCGTTTGATTGCTCGATTCACGTCCATCTCGCGAGCGCACGCTAATTGCTTATGCGCAATTAACGTTAATTCGTCAGTCAGCTGTGCGTTTCCCATCCCATGTTCGATCACTTTTCACGTCGAATTGTTATTCATTCGCTTCTCCGCTCCGAAATTGTAAAATTCCGCTCTGGGACGCGGCACGGAGTACCTTTTATCTTATTAGCAGAGAGGAAAGAGGTGAGAATATGATTGAATTACCATCACGGTGTAAAACGATCCTTTTCTCGTCAATTTCAAGCGATGGATCGCGTAAAATCCATGAAACGCGCGGCTCCGCTCGAACTTTCAGGTGTACCTATGGAAATCGCCGCTAAGAATTTCATTATCGATGGTTAATGGTGAATGTTCCGGGTAGTTTAGCGGCCTCATCCGATAATCACTGTTGCATCTATCCAAATTCTCCACCGCGAGCTGCTTCGCGTTTGCGTTCGGCTATCGGCGGTTCTGAATCCAACGATCGATCTGGAATACAGAAAGCGAGTAAGAGGAGATTATCTTCTGAGGTGTATCGCATCCTCTTCGATGCAAATCGCGTCGAGCGCTCAGCGTTTACCTTGGCGGTATCATCTCCGTTCTGCACCAATATTCAATGGACTCAAATTTTGCGGTTGTTGGTGAGAATGTACACACCCGTACAAATGGATCGATAATTTTGTAGCTGCGTTCAATTATTTCTAGGCGATCCATATATTTTCTTTAGCATAAATCAAAACGAGAGGTTTTCACGGATATGTTCGGATATCTTCGATGAGCGTCTCGAATGCATTCGATATTAAACGCGCACAGTTTGCGTTATCGGAGGTGTCTAATTCGTAGCAAGCACGAGTGGTTGCGTGTACGGTTATCGACGCTCGTAACGCTCTGCGAGCTTAAATTGTCAAATAAAGACCGTTCTGCGCAGATAACGCTGCGAATGGTAGCTGAAACGAAGGGATTAGTTCTATCTTGAGACGTGATAAGAATCGATTCGGAACTCTTCGAGAAATTTTTCGCAACGTTTGCTTCAATCCATTCGTATCGGCGATCCTATACACTCGCAATCAAGCTCCACCTAAAATTTAATTAAAAACGAAACACACGCGAATTCTCGTTCGAAAATCGTTCGCTCAGCCTGTGAAAATGTCTCGCAAGAATGTTTTTCTCCGTTTTTTTTTTATTTTGAACTTCAAATAAGCATTTTTACAACGACGATTACGTCGTTTCTCTCTCTCTCTCTCTCTCTCTCTCGCTGGTTTTTCATTTTTTGCACGCTCTCGAACGGCAATTACGAATAAGCAACGTAACGACGAAACTCGTGCGCGTCTCGCGGTTCGTACGAGCACGTGCGTAGACTGAAATTAGCGAGCCGAAACGAACTGCACCCGCACGTGACAGGGGCGAAGCCCGTTTTACGAGCGACCTCGTTCGAGTACGTGTAAACAGCCCTAAGCCGACTACTTTCGACGTGGCTGCTGTAACAACCGAGCTTCCGAAACGAAACGATGCCTCGACGGTACCCGCGAATCTCTGGCTCGTTCGTCATTGTCGATATAAGCCCGCCTCGAAGGGAAATCGATTCCGTTTCGCCGGTTCGCTGCTACCACCGTTTAGAGAATTTATCGAGGATCCACTGGACATAACGAGTGTTCGATTGGAGCTCGAAATTTTGCTTGGAAACAGAAGGAATTTCAAGAGTTTCGAGAAGCTATATTGTACGAATTCCAATGATCATTCGTGCGGTTTTCACACGTTTTCTGGGAGATATGTAAATAATGTTCGATTGGAAAATGCGAGAATTTCTGGGAAGCGTGCGAATTCGTTTTTCGTTGAAACAGTGAACGAATAGTTTCGACGACAAATTCTCTGTTCAGCGAAGCAATCTGACTGGCGAGCTTTCAAATTTGCGACAGAGAGGTACACCTTGTGCCGTACAATAACGATTGGTAACGAGACGCGAATACCTTGAGGACAATCAGAGGGATATTTCCAATTCGTTGGGTGTAAACTTCGCTTGTCGAAGGCCGACACGTAACGAATCCCTTTAAACGCGATCGATCACTCGTTTCCAGATTTATTGTTCGTTGTCACTTCGATTCGTCACCTGCGAAGGCAGCTCGGTCCGTTTGCGATACTTTATACTGTTTTACGTGCTAGCTTACTTTACTTTACTTTACACAGCTTATTGGCTAGGGAAATTTGGTTCAGATGACAATATTCTTTCACATTTTCTGTTTCTTTAAACGACAATTGACGGTCATAACGTTGATTCGTTTGTTGCTCGACTCGATCGAATCCTCGCGAAATTGCTGGTACAGATTCCATATCTATCGATAGATTGGGTACACGTTCTAATCTCGACGAGAAACGGTTCGATCGAGCCAACCAGGAATCACGATTCTTAAATGTAATAGATAAAACGTTGGTTATCAAACCGTGAAACAGGGTTCTGATCATTTGGACGCAGTCCGTTGGTTCGTCGTGTGCGTATACAGGATTCTTTAGGCGAGAATTCAAACCGTGAAACTGTTCTCGAGACATCGATCGCTGCGACTATCGTATAATACAGTAATGGCAAACACTCAGCGGTCCTCGAACGTTCGCGATTAGATTCCGTCTCGCGATTCGAGGCTGAATCGTACTCGCGAGTGTTTTAAAGCTTTCACCAAGTCAGTTTCCATCCGAATGATCGTAATTAAACATCGAACGCTACGCAAGGAGTAGCAGTGGTTTGCAAAGTGGTTTCCAAAGTGTTTTCGAACTAATACGATCCTGACGGCCACTGCGATTACTCCCACGCGCAGAGTGCGCTTTGTTAGAAACGCGAAGGGAAGTCAGAGTGCGTCGAAACAATAAAAGAGAGCATCGAGAAAGCGAAGTTCGTCCCGTTAATCTCGAGAGAAACTCGTACGTTTACTCTTCGAGGTTGGATCGATCTCCTTAGCCACGATCGAATAGATTCATGCTCGAGAACGTGGAAGGACTATCGTTGATGAGACGCGCTCCTCTCAAAGGTAACTTCGCCTCTAATGGCGACACTTATCGCTGGAATAGTTCGTCTTTGGCACTTCCTTCGTCGAATCAATCTACATCGATGGATAACACCATCGACTCGATACACTGAAATATATACACGCACTATTTCCCTTCACTCTGTTTAAATTAGAAATCGGTAACGTATTTAAGCGACGCGCGATCCATCGAACAATTTTCTCAAATCAGAGAGGCACCCATCTGTCGTACATTTGTCGAAAATTCATTTATTCGTGACCGCCTCAGGCGACGAACAGAGCTAACTAAGCGGAAAGGAGACACAGTTTTGATCCGTTCTCCTCGTGCAATGATAACACGGGTCGCAGAGCGTTCAATCTCGTTCCACGATCGATTGCCAGCCTTACTTCCACACGATGCTTCAAATCAGCGGCTACTGTCTCATCGAGGATAGAGTCGAAGACTCGCGACTGCAACGTTGGTACCGCGATGGTGCAGAGACGTAGCAAAAATTGTGTAATCCATCCTAAAAGATTCATCCTGGAACCTCGAAACCACCTCTGTTCGTTACTATAAAAAATATTCCCTCGTCGCGCGACGATCACTAGGCTCGTCAGTTGTCGCGACGAGGAAGAGAAAATCAAGAGGCCATTCTTAGCCCGTCGTTTCTGTTTCGTTGGACCATCTCCTCCGTTCCACCCCCGTTTAAACCTGCGTCAGAAGCGTCAGTTGCGTCCCGTTCTTCATCGCGTCCTTCTCCCTCTGCGCCTGGTCCTTGGAGTCGTTGCCTATGGTGATGTTCGATCGCGACGTCATGGTCACGGTGGTCGTGGACGTCTTACTGATCAGCAGCCCCCTCTCGGCGTCCTCGTCCTCCAGTTCGAGCCTCGAGTGGCCGGAAGTGGCCAGCCGGTTCGATTGGAGTTTCTCGGCGTTCGCTTTGTGCCTGCGCGGGAACACGCTGTTCTCGATGTGCAGCGTCGCGTTCACGTCCTTCCCGGCGGCGCAGGTGCACGCCTTCATGAAGCTCTTCTTGAAATTGTCGCTGAGAAACGCGTACAGTATGGGGTTCATGGCGCTGTTGCTGTAGCTGAGGAACCCGGCTAGCAGGAAGCTGGTGATGGTGATCTTGCTCTGGCATTGTTTGGGCGGGGTGTAGATCAGGGCGACTTGCATCAGCCAGTATGGCAGCCAGCAGAGAACGTAGACTGTGATCACAGTTAGCACCAGTTTGGTCACCTTGCGATGGGATCGTTTCTTCTCTTTGGACTTGTTCTTAGGCCCGACCGTCTGAAGCTTTCTGATCACCAGGAAGTAGAAGACTAGGATCAGGACCAGGGGTATGGCGAAGCCTGTGATGAAGGTGTACAAGGTGAACGCGGTGTGGCCTCCGCGATCGGTTGGCCAGTAGATGTTGCAGTTGATTCCTTTCTCGGACTCCATCGCGTTCGCGTAGAGGAATATCGGGATCATGAAACCGACGCTGGCCGTCCACGCTGCCATCGAGACCAGTTTCGAGATGCACGGCGTACGAATCTTCGGTGAGGAGATCGGATGGCACACCGCGATGTAACGATCGGCGCTCATGATCAACAGAAAGATGCTGCTGGTGAACTGGTTGATGCTGGTCGTGGTCATGTAGGCCTTGCACATGATCTTCCCGAATATCCAGCTGCGCAGGCTCATAGTCGTCACCAGGAACGGTATACCGATCAGAAAGCACTCGTCGGCTATCGCCAGGTTCACGATGTACATATTCGTGACCGTCTGCATCTTCGAGAATCGTAGCACCACGTAGATGACCAGAGTGTTCCCAAGGAGGCCAACGATGCAGACGATGGAGTAGAGGATCTGATTGACCAACGAGACGATCGGCAGATCCGCCTCGCAGTTCTGTATCATGGATTCCTCCTGGTTCACCTTCATCGCGTAATCGACGACGCTCGTGGTGGTCATTATCGTCGTGTTCATTTTGCCTGCGCGCCCTTCGCCCTCTCGTGGAAAGAACACTCTTACCCTTCGTTGGTGATTCTCGTAAATCACCCCTCTCGCCGCACCAAAGCGTACCGCGGAACCGTCTCGCGCTTACAGCGAACCACGTCGAGCGATTTCTGGAATCTCGCAGCGATCACTCACCGCGGAGAAAAATCACCGCGAAGCCGGCGATTTATCCACGTCCGCGAATCCTCTTCGCCCTTCCGGCAAGCTACGACCGGTTTGCTCGACTTCCAGCGAGTTAGACCCGCGTTCTTCGTGTTTCTCCGTCGCTAGCCAGTGGGCGGACGACGAGTCGCTGCGTCGACGAGGACGATACGATGGTCGGAGCGGACGTCATTCCGTCAGCCGTGGAACGATCGCGCTTCCGGACACGCGATTCACCCGGAAGTCGTCGATGCTCGCCACTGTTTCACCCCCTCTCGCGTGGAGCGATCAGACTGGAACAAAAAGCAGAGAGCATTTTTCAAGTTCGATCTCGAAAGATTGGGAGTTTTTACGAGATCGTCGAAGGAACCGGGATCACACGTTCCTCCAGAGTCGATTAAACGCTCGCGTTGGCCTACTTCCGCGAGCGTAGATCTTCGATAGGGAGCTACGGTGCCGCGATTCTCGATTGGACCGCGGGATCCCGTGGAATTTTCTGATTTACTGCACCCTCGTGCGGGGGGACGTTAAATCGTAACAGTCTCCCCGCTGGGTAAAGTTTCAGGTCGAAACGATTCCGTCGGCTCTGGGACCCGGGGATCCGTTTCAACTCGATTATCGATAACAATGAAATCAATTTGTGTGGAGTACACTGACCGATTTTATCACCGTCGATCGTCGAGATGTATTTTCGAGGAGATAGCGGTAGTCCAGTTTCAATCGCGTCGATTTCTCTGATTCGTTTTTGTGTACATACTCGATCGTTTTGTGTACCCGCCATATGCTCTCAAATGCTTTCAGTTATTGGATTTATCTGTTGGGATTTTCTTTCGCGTTCCTTTTTGCCTTTCTCCTATTTGTGTTTAACTAATCTTTGTGTTAACACGCGATGTACTTATTTATATATTTACATTGAATCCCGGATAAATAGATCGCGCGATGTATAAGGATCGTCGGAGCGAAACGTAGATGATAACATTGCAGAAATATCTGGGAATATTAGGGGCGCCTAGTTCTAGCGCCATCGTCAGCAGTATGTAATGCACGTATATTTATCTGGGCATATAATTCTGGCGCTTTCATGCGGTACAATTTTCATTCGCACGACCCGTCTAATTATTATTCTAGAACCGTGCGTTTATGGCTGCAAACATTAGTCATTCTAATATCCTACGTAATTAATTAACCGTGTATCTAAATCTAAATAATAATGCGGTTAAACATGTCTGTATGAATGACTGTTCAGCTGTCGGTGTTCGGTATACGCGTATCCGCTCTCATTGGGAGAATTTCGAGCCAGTTTCATTCATACTAACTAGCTCGCGTTAAATAAGCCATTTTTATCTCTACGCGTCGTTGTATTTCAAAGAAATTACGTTTTCATACAAAAAAACTCGTAATAACATTGTAAATATTTGACAATACAATGGTCGCGAGATATAAAATTAACATCAGCTCAATCAAACTCTAACATCGCGCTATCCCGCTATCCCTCATTCGTCGCATCCCTTCGATCATTTTCTTGTTAAATGTCCCAGACAACTCGACGCTGCTCAGCGAATAGGGTCGAAATCTCAGAGATAGGTCGCGTAGTTGGATCGAGAGCCGGGAATCTCGTTCGCAACTAGAGGTTAGAGGGCAGAGAGTAAACTGGGCGAACAGGTTGCCAGGGATTCATCTCGGTTCCAGTGATCCATCCGTCTTGACCAGTGACTCGAGAGTTGCAGCGTTCGGGGCAACCGCATGTCTCCCTCGGCGCTGGTAAGCCGGGCGAACCAGTCGAGAAACTCGGGGTACTGGCCGCGAAATCGCGGCAGGAACTCCGTACTCTACGAATGTACACGCGAAAAGACGCAAACGGCTCCCCGTGGCGCGGAGGTACAATGGTTAACCCGCCTTGTCCCGTTTCATGCTCGATTACTTGCTGGCTCGCGAGTCTTTAGAGAGAGCTTTCAACGCGGACGGGGAAACGAGAGGGTAATCAACTTTGCCTGAAACTCGCGAACGATCGCACTCGATTCGAACAGCATTAGCATCGCGTTTGATTCTTCGCTAATTCGATTCTTCGCTGACGTTTTAACGGATGATACGCGTTGGTCAGCGTTTCCAATTAATTACGGGTACGTTGAAGAAGAAACGAAAGCTTGTCGCGGGCAATTACAGTGGAATCGGACGGGACAGAGATGAATTGCCTTTAGTTTCAAACGGTCGAAATTACGTTAAAACACGTTAGAGGATATTACTCTAATCACTTAAATAAAGCTTGGTACCATTCCATTTACGAGCTCGAGAGCTTTTTCGAGGTTATCAAATAAATCCTCCGCTTTTCCATTTAATCTTTCTTCTTAATAAATTGTTCAACCGCGCTCCAGTTCTCCAACATTTGAGATTAATAAAACGACGAGACTTCTTTGGCAATTGTTATAGAGGAGACTTTTCATTAAATTGCCTTCTCTGTTCGAAGGTCTACTTTTTCCCTCGTCCTGATGAAGCTAGGTTGATCTCACAAAAGCAACACGTTCCGCGCGACTCGCTGTGCTACTTTGCATAATCTCGTGTCCGTAGTCATAATGAACGAAGACAATAGGAGACTCGATTCCTAACTGAGGAACAGATTCGACTCAATCGCCGAGCTCCGTCGCTTCGAAATCGAGCAGTTGTTTTTCGTTCAGACGCGAGTGGAACACGCGTAGGTGCCACTATAAAATGTAATCGACAGACTTTAAGTCTGCTTATTAAAAAAAAGGGGATACGAGTTTGCCTCGTAAATCTTCGTTTATTCAGCCAGCAAGTTCTTAGCGTGAAAGACTTTAAAGAAACGTGTTTCTAATTAAGTTCACAGGATATTTTCAGAGAGCCACCCAACGAACTCCTTAATTATTCAACAATCATTTAACGCGTTTCGAGTTATTTAACGAACTACGTAACGGCGATTGCGGAAATTTATTCGTACCAATAACACGAAGCCCTTGTTTCCGTTCCTCTCGCAGATTAAATCCGACTCTCCCAGTTAAACCTCGAAATGGTTCCCCGAAGATCGCCATTATCGTTTCGAGCGCGGGTGTGATTATCAGAAAAGCTCGGCTGTGCTCCAGGCAAAAGAGAGAGAAAGAGAGAAGAAAAGAAAGGAAACGGGCAGAAAGAAAAAAAGAACGATTCTACCTCGTCTTCGTTTAACTCGCTCCAGTTGTTTTCCAGTTTCATTAAACGCGAGTAATTATCGGTATCCAATGCGAAAGATTATTCGCGCTTTCGTCGCATCGACGAGCCTGCACGCATTATTCGTGGGCTGAATTCTCATCTAGAAAAGGGCATCGAAACGCGCATTAACGCGTCCGTCGAAGGGCAGAGTGATTGAAACGCGTCGAGATCGATCGACGAGTCGCTATTAAAATTCGTCGTGTAGGTGGCTTTGGTCTGGATCGCGAACGTTTCTTAGCCAACCGTACGAGTGCGAACAGAAAGTAAACGAGGCGGAGTGACGAATGCTGGTGTCGCGAGAATATTTTTCGAAGCGTCTACTGAAAGCTGACTAATGAACGTCGATCGATCGACCTTATTGGAAAACCCTTTCTTCCCTTACCCAAGAAATTACCCGTGGAACGATCGTCTTAACGTTCGAGCAATTTGCTTACCCGCTTGTCCGTTCGCTCACTGGTTTGCTCTCGCGTTGTTTCAACGAGCAGAGCTTACGGTGGACGAAGGTGTAATAAAACTGATTAAAAAATGTTTGCAATTGAGAAGTACTACGTCTCTGCTATATCGGTGTTAGGTGCGTTGAACGAACGTGGATTCTATTCGAAATTATTGAAATAATAAGCAGCAAGTAATTCTCTACGTGTCACCTTCAATGAAAAGTTTTGTTTTACGGTTCCAAAGTTAAGTTTTAGTTTTATCACGTGCCATTATCTTCCATTTACGTGGAAAGATTAGTCGTTTCTACGATATATATTAGGCTCTTCGAGGGCAGTTATCAGGGACGATGGTAAGCGAAATTTCGACGAGACTGCCACGTTCGTTCCAGGCAGGATATGAACAAACGATGAATATGGCAGGATATTATTAACAGATTTCTCAGCGAGATCCTGAGTCAGCTCACGCCGTTTGGCTGAGATCCAAGTCCACCAAAGTGCTTCGACAACTGCACCGAGCCCTTCATTAAATCTCGATTTCGAACACGAGAGCCACCTTTCGCGCCGCGTCTCTATCCTTATTGCAATCTTTTCCTGTTCCACCGCGTAGATCTCCCTTGGTAGAGGAAAAATAGCTTCCCCTTGAGAATTGGACGAAACGTCTCATTACTTGTACATCGTTCTCGTATTATTACATCGTTCCCCTCCGCGCCGCCCGGTAATATCCCATAAAAGATGAATAGCTTCGGGCAGCAAAGAAAAAGCTAATACCACGCTCCGTTCTTTATCAATTCGCTTTATTTTTGCCGCGAAAAGAGACTCGCGACTTCATTCCATCTTCAATTACCCGCTCTGTACACGTGTCGCGGACAAGAACTATCATCGTGGTAACAGCGTTTCGTCGTGCTACTTTCCGTGTATTTCTTTTAATTACACGCGGCTGTGTTAAGAGCGCAGATACTCGACGATGGTAATTTAATGCCTGTTCTCGACGGAGAATCGATCGAACGCGAATAATTAAAACCAGCTTCTCCGACAAACTGATTTATAGGTGGACGACTGATGAATCGAACAGGATACCGCTGACTGGTCTGACTTATGAGGCACCGCTACCACTGATACCGAGTACGCGCGCTGGCACTCGAAACTACTAACGAACATTAATTTGTTCCACCAACGGAAACAAAGGTTTCGTTTCGATATCGAACTTTCAAGACGCGCGCGTTATTTGCTCAGATTTTTGGCTCGAACGCAGTCTTCGTCTCCATGATAACAAGAAAGTTCTAGCGAACTTCCATATTTCACTGCAGATGAACGGAAGGAAGATTCACGGCTACGACTGCGACCTTTCGAAGAATACGCTCGATCTACCGTTTAAAGTTTTCCTCGTATCAGAGAGTTTTTCATCGCAACGCTCACTCGCGAGGGAGGGAACGAAACGCAAGGCAATAACGCGAAACACGGGGCGCGCGGGTAAAAGAGACGCGGGGATGGTTGGGGGCTGACGGATCGAGTGTACAAGGAAATTAATTATCCCCCGACCAGCCGCGAGTGAAAGTGGAAACTCGATCGGGCGGCTGTGTGCACAGGCTGGCCCAGTGTCGCCACTTCGGCACACAGTCCTTGAACGGGTTCGAGCGGACGGAATCGTCCTTTTCGCCGCCTTGAAACTTTGTGAAACGACTGTAAATCTGTCATCGATCAACTCGAGGAGTCGAAGGACGAAACGAATGCCGCTGTTTGGTTACCGATCGCGGATATCCGCCGGAAACGCCACGACGTTGCTTACTCTCAAAGTTCTTCAATCAAGTCCTTCGCAGATCCTTGGATTCTGTTCGATAAAGACCTGGTGAATTTCCAGATAACGTAAATGGAGATAGAATCTCGATTGTTCTTCGAATCACAATTTGAATACTTTGAACCATAACTATCGTATTTGATAAATGATTCACGATACGAAAGTATAAAAGTATAGTAATGGAGATATCAGCGTTGGTACGTAAAAGAAGCGAAAGAGAACCCATATTTAGCTATTCAAAGGAGACGTAATGGCAGGGTCGATATCTCTTGGTAAAACGAAAAAAATCGCGTATTCAGCGGCGCAGCCCATCTATATCAATATCGCGATTGTAGGTACAACAAAGTCCCTCGTGCGGGATGTTTCGAGTTTGGTCATTCTCGTGCATCACTGGTTATGCTATCATAAAGCGTGGCAGGCTTTCGGGAGCAATTTCCTGGACGAAAAAAATGAACATTCGGGTCGGTTAGTCGATGTGCCGTTAATAAATTCGGCCGCGATTCGCCGGATAAACTATCGATTAGAGGCGGGACAGGTTCCGAGCGGAAACGGGCACCCGCTCGATACGAGGCGTCCGACAAGCGGGATACTAATTGTAACCGGAACCTCCATTCGTGAAGCCTGTAATTCGTTTTGCGACCGACTACTGAGATCGCGCGAACTATCGCTGGAAATAGGTTTACGAGACCGCTGGTTCGGATTGATTTACGTAATTTACGCGGTACCTTTTGCAAAATCACGGATACACGCCCTTTTCCCTCGTTTTATCGAGAAACGAGCGGTCGATGGTTCGTTTGACGCGTGCCGCGATTTAATCCAGTGATGTTTGTCGTGCTAATCACGTGTTAGAGACGTAATGCGATTCGAACAATTAATTGATAGACAAAAATATCTCACCGTTCGAACGTATATATTTATCAGCAAAGATTCAGACGCGAGAGCCGTCGAGACGCGTAAAAATTTCGAGTGGTAATGAGACGAGAAATACGAAAGGGGATGTAAAGTCAAAGTGAAAGCGTCAACGAGAAAGAGTCGTAGCAACAGCCAACTGTCAAAGGATCCCGAAGAATGATTCTCACGGACCGCGTTGCAATCCATTAGAGTTATAATCGGCAGATTAATCGCACTTTCCTGCCTCGCCGCAGGACTCCGCCGCGCAATGCGTTTTAGATTCATTCCACCAGCAACGATTGAAAATTGTCAACGCAGCATAGGCGAGCCGTGTCACTCGTATTCACCGTGATTAATGCACATCCTTAATTCTTCCCGTTCTACCAATCCTATCGTCTGGCGTGACATACAGTCGTGACCCAACAAAGACGTATTTATCGCGGCGTTATAACGGCAAGGCCACGAGGTGCACAGTTGCTACCGTCGCTCGTTTTCGAAGAAACAATGCTCGCATTTCCGTGCATCTATATGCGCGTACAGATGTGGAGAAGGGAACTCGTGAATAACGAGCGACTCGGTGACTACCCGTAAACAACACCGCCGCCGCGAGACCGGATCCTCCGAGTCGTCGTTTGAAACGGAAGTAATGGCCTATCCGCCGCGACGCGCGTCTCGAAGATCCCCGTAACCGATACAAATGAATCGATTACTGCGAGCATCCATTCGCACGCCTCGCAAACAAATCGCCGAGTCGAATGAAGATCTATGCTGATTCGAAAGACCTGTTTCCAGGCCGACGCTTGCGTCCTCGGATCGTATCTTCACAGGGTACGCGCTCGTCCTTTCTACCTTCATCTTCGCGACCTGATTTTCATTCTCTTCCGGATCTTTCTCCTCGGACGAGGAGAACGCGTTTCATTCGGTTCAGTTCGAATTTATTCATCGCGTATGGGAACGAGAAAGATAATGCGAAACGTGGTACTTCCGCTAATGCGTGAGGGAAGCGAAGGACGCGTAATATCGGCGAGGAAGAGCATTCGAAACGTTATCGAGAGATATAGAAAAGCCAAAGTGAGCGGACACTTTGTACAAATGAAATTCATCCGATGCTTCCGTCGGATCTTGTTAACGAGATCGAGAGAGGAATGCAATGTTACATCAATTTCAATTTATGTAATATGCGTGTAAATAGTTTCGCGTTTCGTTGGAAATTTCCAATAGCAACACTTCGCGATCGAACGTAGCCGCACACGTGGCGACAAACTTCGTTATCTGTCACCATAACTTAACGTTTTATAAATATTTAACACTCGGCTACGCAATCTCGGTTCATGCAATGGGTATATTCGACCCAGCGAGAAGTGGGTATCGTTCAGACGGATCTCGACCGCAAAGGGTTAAATACTGCCTGCGATCTTGAAAGTCGACAACGACGCACGAGCGAGCGTTACCACAGGGTTCCTGGAAGCACAGTGTTCCACGAAAATTCGTAGGATAGCGAAGAGAGAACCAAGAAAAGAGAGGAAAAGGAAAAAAAGCGTTCGGTCCAATTTATCGCAACTCGATGCTGGCCATTTCGCGTGGAAACACAGCGGAGGGCTCGCACCCACTGGTACACCGCGTTGAATCGATAACTGGGCAAGATGGGCGAGCGTATTAAATCGGATACACGCAAGAGAAGCAGAACCGTAACGTCGCGACGCTGCGTGAGTCGTACTTGTAGCGGTGCGTAAACAGGCCTCGGTGAAATTAGTTTTTCGTAATTATTTGCCAGCAAAATTGAATTCCACGACGAATACGCCGCAGCCGTGTTCCTCCATCGACGCCACGGGTCGACGTTGTAAATCGGCTGCATCCTAGACGGACAGAATTAAACGACCTCGACATTGCTCGCTCGATGGAACAGCGTAAGACGTGTCTCGATCGCGACGACGTAATTGACGCTGATACTTCCTTGATTTTTAATTACCCGTCGAATCGAACGAGTCGAGTGGTTTTGTTCATCTCGCACGTGCAACGCGTCCGTTTTTACTCGACGATATCCTCGTCGTCGACGGTGGCAACGCGGAACAAGAAATTTCGGGAGTTTAACTAATCTCGGGGCCGTAAATCTCGCCTAGCCAGACACGGATTCCCACAGGATCGAGAACAGCGGTCGGCGACACCGATAATCGCGTCGATCCTGTGGTTACGCTCTCGTGCTCGCCTAACGCTTCCATTTCAGCGGCAGTGCTCCAAAATGGGAGACGTTGTTTTCGATTCCCGACTGATACTCGGCCAAGAATGAAATCTAACGATCTCCGTTACCCAATTGTTGTGTCCCTGCTATGACCGCTTTCAGCGTTATATGCACATATGTGTGTTCCTGGAAAAAGGGATATCTTTTGGAGAATGACGTTTATCTCGATATCGATGATCAGAGTAAGCAGTTAAGGGGTTTCGTGGATCGACTGATCGATCTGATTATACCAGGGGATCCAGAGTCTTCCGACAATTACGTCAAAGTCAATTTCGTTGGTGTCAGGCTGGTCTCCTCGAGCTTATTAAATTTATCTTCCAGAGGAGGTGCGTCTGCGTTGGTGTCACCGGTGAGAGACCTCGAGTCGACCGAAAGAAAGAGCACGGAACGGCTTAATTAATTTCTCTGAAAGGGTTTCGTCGTAAGGGATGAAAAAAGAATGGCTGACGTTCTCCGGAAACGAGCGGTCTTTGCGTTATTGAAAGGAGGTATACCGTGGTGGTCCAGCCGAGAAAATGGCGAACGAAACCGGAAATGGAGGACTCCCCGGGGTCTGGCTTTACCATAAGCTGGCCATTTCGAATGATAAGCAGAGCGTAGTTCCGTTCCTTTATAAAATTGCACGCGCCGTTCCATCGAGGACTTTGTCGTTGTTTCCATGGGCGAGTCGATGCATTGCATGCTTCGTCCTCGTGTAAATGATAAAGTTGCTCGTATGTAATACGAGAGTACACGAGCGATCGTTAATGCACGTAGAGAGTTGGCTCTTTGACACTGAGCGGATCGAGAAGTTCGCGAACTTAAATGATTAATGGAACGATGGACATCGAAACGGGTTCCGCTTCCGGCGACACCCATTCGAGGCTCGCCAAAGTTTTATTAGTTTATTCGAACTCTTCGAGTTCGCCTCGCTGATGATACTTTTATCGATGATATTCGAACGAGTTATTTATCCGGTATCTCCTCGTGGAACGACATAATTGTATAGCTCGGCTGAGTTTCGTCGGCGAATGCAAAGTTTTTAAACCGGACCATCGAACTTCCTCGTGAAAACCAGGCTCGCTGCATTTTACGGCTTCAACTCGACCAGTTACTCGAGCACTCAGCTAGGCACCCGCCGTTTTTTCCCCACTCTCTTCGGAATTGAAGCATTCGCGGGCAGGTTTCCATGAACCGTCGCTGAACTAAAATTAAAGTTTGCCGAGTACTTTAAGGCGCGATACAATTAAGGACTCTTTAATTTTAGCGCTCGAAGGAACGCTGTATTTTTCCACCGTCGGCTTTCCTGTGTTTCCGTACTCCTTTCCACGGGTATTTTTAAAGCGCTAAGCACCAGTGTCGAGCTAATCTCCCGACTTGCTAAAATTCGTTACCAGTTTAAACCGGTGCGAATTAACTCGAGTATTATTTTTCCACTGCGCGAGTGGAACTTTAATTTAGCCGTCGAAAAACGTGCGTGTTATCGATAAAAAATATAAAATCCTCACTTTGATGATTTAAGCAATTCCAGCGTTAATTATCTCAGACCCGCGTCCCTTTGATTTAACGAATTTCGACAGTAGTCGGGTTCGCGATATCGGAAACGGACGGGACGACGAAAGCACGAGTTCCCACCTTAATCACAAGGAATCCCCGAGGAAACTCCCTTCGAGCAATCGTCGTTGATGAACAAAATCGCCTAACTAAGCCACCGCCTCGCGACCCGAAATTAGGCTCGATGAGACGCGGAGCTGATCCCTCGGAGGTGATCGTCGCGAGGAGCTGCCGTCTCTGGAAATTGATCACTCCCACAGGACGTTCCCGCCCCCTCGACAGGGAACTTTTATACCGATTGCAAAATATTACTCGCGGAATTACAACGCTGTCGCGTGGATACCCGTCGGGGGTTGATTCTCCATGCGAGGCACGCGTCGCTGCGACTCGAAACTTTCGCTGTAACCGGATCGATTCGAAATAGTGCGTGACGCTGGAACTCTCGAACTTGCTCCGTAAATCGAGAGCAAGAGGATCGTGGCTGACCGGCGGAGAACACGCGCGGGAGACGAGATAAGGGTGGACGACGCGGGGGTTGAAGTTAGTGTTATTGACTCCGCTTGGGTAACTGAGATGTACGGAGGAATTTTAGACCACGGACCAGCTCGCTCCAAGTTGTGCAATTTACCTGGAAAAGACGAAGGGTGGTTCGTTACGCAACTAATTCATCCCCTGTCGTAAATGAAATTTCTTGACTTTTAATTGGTCGCTCGCTTTGGGTATAATTTCATCGTTATGTACGTAGAAGGAATAGCATTATCGTTCGGTAATACTTGGTGCGAGCGACATCAATTAATTCGTTAACCTGGGATTAAAGAATTCCCTGCTTAATGGGTTAGTAATACCAATGAAAAGGAGTACGTATACAATCAACTCTTTCTTTATTCTCGTAATTAGTAATTCCTGTATGCAATTTATTCTATCGTACGTTCGTTCTTTTCTTGTATTCCACTCACTTTTTTTCAAAGCCAGTCAGTGCACACACATTCACGATATACAACTTCATCTTGCGGCATTGTGCGTTTAAATCTCGACCTTTACTTTACATAAAACCACCCCAGCGCAAAGTATTCTCTTCGATGAATAGGCTGAATTCGCGTGCTACATAATTAACCCATTTACGTTCCATTTAAATACCATCGGTATGATTATCGAGTTATGGTACGTCTTGAATAATTCCTCCGAGCGAAGAGCGACAGCGCACTTTTCATACCTCGTGACGCGAATGTACAATTACCAAGTATTTTCGATTTCGATCGACCAATGCTTCCAACGCAGAACCGAACCGTCGTTCACCACGACGCGGATGAATAACAGGGGTGCTCGAAAAACAGGTGGCTTGCTCGGGAAACTTGTTTAGCGCCGCGCGAAGCACGCGACTACACAACATTGGCCATCAACACCGCCAGTCGAAGTTGCGAGGCGATCAGGCCCTCCTGAAAATTTCATCGACACCGTCGGAAAGTTTTCGGCGATGCGGTGCCGTCCGCGAGACAGCCCCCGTTGCTTTTACGAGCGCGCTCGTAAACGCTTGCCCGGGGGTAATTTTCGAAGGGGCGCGCGCGCGCGCGCCTTCTCCAGGTTTTTTGAACCCTGCGGGAACTTGCTCGATTTCGCGGCGGGCATCTTTACGGCTGGAGTATTTCCTTCGAGCTCCATAAAAACGTCGAGAGTGTGCGCGCTCGCGAAGGGGTCCTCGTGGATAATTTGCTGCGCAAGAAAGGGACGCAGGGACGTTGTACAAAAAAGAAATGAAACCAACGACGCGGTTTTTTTTTTGTTCGAGAGCGTTCTCGATACAGCTTCCTAGTTCTTCTTGTAAGAGTTCGATGCACGCGGTCGGATAAATTCAGTGTCCAAATTTGCTGGCCGCACCAACGAAAGCTGACTTTATATTGTAGCCTGGGTTATGCGTCGGTATCAAAGCACCCCTTTATGAAAGTATTCTGTTGGAAGGGTTCGCGTGAACGGTCGGATTGGTTAGAATTCTCCACACGTGAATTTCGGGACAATGCAGGAACATTTGAACTCCGCGTTCGGTGGAGAGTTAAACGGAGAGCAGTGGAAAAACGCGGCGCGCGATTTCAGAGAGAAATGAGAGTGCACCGGCGGGGCCAATAAAAAAAATTCACTTTATATATCTTTAGAACCACGGGCAATAATGGTAGAATTTTTCCAGAACTGACATCGATGTAAAAAAAGTTGCCAGGTTTACGTAATAACCCCTTTCGTGCGCAGCAACTTCCATTCGAACAATTTCTTCCCTCCCCTTAGGTTCCACGTTCCGAAGATTATATTCAGCGGGTAGTAATTCTCTCCCCTGTGATATCAAACGAAGTATTTCTATAAAAAAGAGGAACCTCCCTTCGTACATATAAAAGTTGAAAGAAAACTCGTAGAGAACCGAGACTCGCACCTGAATTTGTATTTCTAATAACGTTTCGCGCGTTCGCGGCTACCTGCAGTTTCTGCGAACGTTTACCTCGATCTTCGTAAAAGTCCAGCGAGATCCGTTGGTGTTTTTATCGCTCAGCTTCGAATCTTCCACAGGGAATCTCCTCTGGGCATCGATGCGTCGACCCTCCTAGGGCGTATCGTCGCCCTGGCCCGATCGATTTGAAATTTCTCATCGCCGCGGCGGGTGTCGAGAGCTCTCCTCTTCGCCCCTCGGAACGAAATTTATGCGCGACAGCTTAGAGTCGTCGTAAACGCGCGGCGAAACAACGAATCTCGGTCGAGGGACGATTTGTCGGCGCTCGACGAGGCTGGTATGGAATAACTTCTGGAAAAGCGACACGATTCGCCCGCACGACGCCGAGAGGACGATAGAAAACGCGGTGAAAGGGTTTACCGGGGAATTATGCGAGAATAATCCGTGTATCGATGGCGATTCTGGTCTAATGATGACGCTGGGTGTATCGCGATTCGAGGAAAAATGGAAGAATCCGGGTTGAAACGGAAAATATCGAATAGTACCATCGATATCTCGTATCCGATGTGAAAATTTAATTTATTGTTATAACTGAGGTTTATCGCGTATTTATGTCACTTTGTCATCTTATTCATTTCAATCTATTATTATACAAAATCAGCACTCTATGAAAATTAAAGTGAATATAAAAGGTATTGCTTTCTCACGTGTCACACTTGTAATCACTTCGCGGTTTTTAAGAAGAATAGCGAGGAGAAAAGAGGTGTTCAAGGTCCCTCTGGACAGAGGTGTCGGTGTACAGGCTTCACTCGAAGAATCGTTATTGAAATAAAGCAGTCGCTCGAAGCAGACTGTTTAAAAGCTTGCATCGCGTGCCCGCGTGGCATTCTCGTTGCAACTTCGCGTTGTTTCGTTGATTTCACGTCCAGGGAACCCGGCGACATTACCAACTGCCATTAAAGTACCGTTTCGCGATGCTGGCTGCGAGATAAGGCTACGAATCAAAACACGGGCAGGATTTCCGGCTGGAAAATCGAAATCCATTCGCGAGCGCGTTTGGATACGCATATTTCCCGGGTCTCTCGATTCCACTTGTAATGTTTTCCACGAACGAATTGTAATTTATATCAAGATTGTACCGTTTCTTGCAACTCCATTGAATCGCTAACTATGCATACATATTCGCAGCGTGTATTCCGGGAACGTTCATTAAATTTACCATTCTGATATTATACGGCTAACGAACAAAAAACTGAGAGAGTGAGAGAGAGAATGCTCGCAACTTTTTCCTGGTTCGTTCCATTTTATTCGCTTCAATTTTTTTCATTATTAACCTGCACGCGTGTGTGCACGCGTTTACGAGGAATTTCAATGCAGAAGCCGCGCAGCTGTACAAAACATATTTCTATTCAGATTCCAACTTCCGTGCTCGCGTTTCTAAGAGCTTAGAGATCGTGCAAACGTTTGAAGTCGCGTTCGCGTTTTAAACACAGTTAACGCCATCGTGGCAACGTTAACGCGAGAAGTGTCGAATGGTGGGTGCTCGTTCTGGTCCAGGGTGAGAAAAAAGCCGCGATCAGAAGCGCGGGAACAACGCGGCGAAACGCGACGCCGTTCGTTCGAGCATCGAAACGGAGAGCGAATTGGAAATTCGCGGACGAGCACGGGTCGCAGATAAGCTCGATCGCTGGAAAATACCCGCTCGCCGCGTCGATTGTTCAGCTCGATGGTGAACGGATTCTTTATGCCCGCGAGTGGAAGCATCAGAGGCTGGAACGCGGTCGGACAAAAGAGCAACAGGCGCTGGCGTATCGTAGCCGAAAAATTGCCAACGAGAGGATCCGACCGATTGTTCAAGTGGATTTCTAGCTCGGATTTCAGCGCTGCTCTACGCGTCGCTTCGCTGATAAACCAGCTACGTTTTGTTGTTCCGTGATTTCATCCCCTCGTATTTGCTCGCACGTTCGCCCGTCCTAGCCTCTAATAGAAATCGAAGCGCGATTCACGAGTCTCACCTACGGTTCTTGTGTGTTCCATCCGTGTGTCTTTTTTATTGTGTCACGATAATTAAGTGGAAAAGATTTGGAACGCGCGTCGAATTTGAAATAGAAGACATTGGCTGATATTGCCGCAGGAGGTAATAATGGTGTGCAGACCAACGCTTCCTTCGATCGCCATGGATCTTCGCCCAGGGTTAGCTGAATGTCGCGTGCCGTTCGAGGGCTATACGATTTAATTTATGGCACTGTTGTCTAATAAAGGGATTCCTCGGCAAGGTAATCGTCGTTTCGTTACGGTTAATGGTCCCCATACGACGCTTGGACGAATACGACGTAATTCTACGACGACAGATTGGATTAATAGCGAGCGTGAACTTTTCAAAGCGGCAGGATTATTGCGAAACTTAAATAGAAACGCAGCGATCAGTTGTAAGCAACGAAGGAGACTGGTCGATCGCTGTTGGCGAAGGATATTCCGTTATTCGAGGTTGATTGAAAATCGAGGGATTAAAGAAGCGGTATTCGAGAAGCGGTTTCCGCTGGGCCAGAGCTGAACTTTCCTTGCCATTGTCTCGTGCGTCACGGACTTGTTCAAAGGTTCCTCGAGTACTCGGAATCGTTCCGCGAAACTCTTCCGGCTCGACGACGCGTCTTTGATAAATGAGTACAATGGGCAGATTTTATTGTCAGACCCGTTCAAATCTTCCCTTCGTTCTTTGACATCGTTAAAATATAACGTCCCAGAAATCCAACGCCTAGCTCGTTCCAAGTGGCGACTATAGCGGCTACAGCTAGATAAATAGCTCGATAAAAGTGACCTCTCGTCTGTTCAGTTTCGCTCGAATTCAGTCTCACCGAGTTCCTTCTCCGAACGCCCGAAAACAACGTTCCAATTTACTCTGTATAATCGCGCGCTTCTATTGAACGTTAAATTTCAGTATTCCGCGAATCCACGGACTCTCGACCGTGTCGGGTCAATTAAATCGATGAATTCTTGTACGTACTGAAACTACGCGGTCCCAGCCGAGCCGGTACCCGCGAAACGGCCGATTATTTTCGTTAGAACTCGCGCGCTGGCCACGTTATTGTTTAACCGGGAATGCGGCGGGTTCCAGCGTGTACGCGCGGACCCGATTGTTTATCGAAACGAGGTAGTTAACGGGCGTTGGGCAAATAATTATCCGCACGCGCCGGCCCGTGTCACCCGGAGATTTTTCCCGGTATTTTTTCGTCGCGAGGCTTTCGCGTGCAAACATTTGCATCGGCGCGCGTGATCGACGCGGATAAAAGTTTCCACGGGGCGCACGTACCAGCCAAGGCAATACGCGCCTTGAACGGAACGGAAAATAGACGCTGACGAGGGGTTGATTGGAGGACACGTTCCGCGAGACCCGTTAATTTCCGTCGAGCCCCGGGTACGCGCCGTTTCACCGTTCTGATTAAGCGTCGTATTTAAAAATCGCCAACGCGGCCAAACGGTGCGCTAATCATACCGGACAATGGGAACGAATCTCGTTGCGAGTCGACATTTTCACGGTGATGGGGAATAAATTCGCCTTTATTAGCCGCGATACGCTTTTATCCTTGATGAGTTTTAATTGTTCAGCTTTTGACCGAGGCTGGTGAAATGAAATATTGTATGAAATTTTGTACAAGTTGGTAGCGAGTGGTATAGTGTTTCTAGTATCGTTGAAGAAACGCATTCCACTCGAACGGATCTCAAGAATCGTGACAAACTGCCCGTGAATGCCCTCCATTTGCGATTTTCGACAATTTTTCTCGCGAATGGTCCCGTAACTCACGTCGCTCGTCTTCCGGAGATCGACAACCATAATCGTACAGTGGAAATGCATTTGAACGATGCTGCCATTCGAATGGTCCGGAAAAAGCGATTGGTCGAAACGGCCACTCTTGATGTTGACCCAAATGACCGAAAGTTCCACCATCCACCATAGTTTTCGTCACGACTCGATTAAATGAGATACCGAAATCCAATTTAATCAGAGTTTGTTACGGAAGAACGAGTTCACTTTCGAAGGTATAAAATTTAATGGATCATCCCACCATCCGATGCGAAAGTTTGAGGACGCGACGGTCAGTGATTGATGTTTGTTTAACGCCGTTTCATTGCGCCCAGTTTGCTAAGCGATAATCATTTTCGAGCTTAATTCACGAGGATGGCGAACGTCACGCGAATTTCAGAGCTCGCGAAATCCGTGCTAAAGTCAAGACGAACTTGACTTGTCGCGGTCCGACGCAACTGATCGTGTTACGGTAGACTTCAGCGCGCAACGATTGGATCGTTTCAAGCTGAGAACAGGCTGAAGTACCTTCTATCATTTTCTACTTGGTCTCGTAGTGACAAAACTCGCAAAAAGTTGCACAACTTTCTTACATCACTCGCTGAAACGTATAAAAAAAAAATCTGTATCCGTTCGCTCTGCGAGCTCGACGGCCGCGAAAATGGTACTTAACGACAATTCCACTATTGTCCTTTAGAAATCCTATAATGCGCACCGTGTACCATAAACACTGAATAATGCGAATTGTGTACCATGAAATATTTAGGATTCCTTCTCTTCTTTCTGCGTTTTTCTATCCCATCGTGACGAGCTGTTCCATAAAAAGATTTATACCTTTTCCGGGCAAGCCACTCGAGGTACCACTTCCGCGTCGCAAGAATCACGTTTCCCTGGAACGACTCGTCTCTGACAAAGAGCCAAGCTTTTTATCAACTTGGTAATTATCCGGGTCGCGGGGACTGGCAGGTTGACGCGTCGGTATATAATGAGATGATTAATCGGCGAAGATGACTGGGCTACTCTGACGCCGGAAACGACGGGCAGCGATACGGGCGTAGAATTGACGTTGATACCGCGCACTGTTACCCAACAAAGCATCCCTCTAACCGAGTCGCTTGTCCGGGAAGCTTCGCGGTCGTTCGAATCCTTTGTGCTTTACGCTGGTCCACGATGGTCGAATGCGTGGACCGCGTAAAAGCGACGTAAATCTAATTAGAAACACGAAAAAGTTCAAGAATTCCTCTCGATCGATCCATCTAATTTAATCTCGACGAGACGAGACTGTTACGACGCGTTACTTCGTTCAATTAATTCGAGCGTATCGATTCGTGGCATTTTTCAGTTTCAGCTTCTGCTCGATTAACCGTACGCCCGGCGGGGACTAATTAACGAACAATCTCCGCTGCTGTCGCGAGCCGGCGGGGCTCATAAACTTGACGCGAGATCCATCATCGTGCATTTAGTCGCGCTTTTAGCGAGCCGCGATTTTATATTAATCAATCTCCGACCAGCTCTTATCGCGTCGATATCGCTCGTCCGCGCCAGGGATAAGTTCGAACGAAATTTTTTCGAAACGTATTAACTTTAATAAAGATTCGAACTGTCGCGAATTTTTCGAGCTTCTCATTTTTCCCTGCCCTTAAAGGTCGCGAATTTAAATAGTAAACCAAGTGGAGCTTGTGCTCTTAGCGTGGCGAGTTCGTAGGATTTTTATTTTGCTTCCGGTGTTTGCAATTTTAAATTTCGAAGCTGCGTTCCAAGTTGCGCCTGCGGGAACTCGACTAGGTTTAAGTTTCAGCAGGGAACTTTTTATTAATTTCCGCATTTCCCATGGCCGTGTATTAAAATTCTCTTAGTTGTTAGAATCGGAGATTGCCGGATTAAATTATTTCGGAAATCTGCTCCCGGGTATCAACGACATTCTCGATCCCACGTGAGGCTATATCCCCGGAAAACATTTTCATATATTTTTCCCCATCCCCATCGCCTGCTTTTCGTGAAATTCTATGAATGCACGAATGGATTTCATGATTTGGTTCCCGTCTGAATGGAATATACACATATCTTGTACCCTCGGATCCAATACCTTCTAAAAGGAATAAAAGGACCACTGGTATCCATTATATGAAATTCTTGCTCGAAGCAGATAGCGAACGGTTAGTGGAAACTCGTGAAAATACGTCTCGTTCGATCGAATTTCAAAAAATTACGTCCTCGTGGCGAGCGAAATTCGAGGGACTCTAAACGGTCTGAATCGAGCCGCTCGAACTTTCGAAACTCGATTACGCGATCGCCTCACCCGGTCCACGTCGACGCGTTACTCAAAAACGGCTATTTAAATGAAATCGATTACGAAAAACTCCTGTCGCGCTTCTGATCGAACATAATCGTTGAACTAGTAAAAATTTCGTCTATTTCCATGCCATTCAGAGCAGTCGAATTAGGCAAATCGACGCGCAAGGTGGCTGACTCGCAGATTCCCGATGCTGAAGAGGAAACGCGATCTCCCTCGTCTCGCGAGCAAATTTCTATTGCGTTCTGAAAGTCGGATACCCAAGTGGAGACATTACGAAACCTTCATAGAACGGCAGGGATCGAACGATCCGCGCGTATCCCCGTGAAAATGGAATACAGACTCGCTCGATCACGAGGTTGGTACTTTCGCGAAACTAGTTCGCAGAAGTCGTTAAGCGCAACTTCGAGGGCCATCGATGTATCATCAGAAGCGACGAAGCGCTTGTTTTCCCCGGCGCAACTTGTTCCAGGCTGTCCGAATGTTTTTCGAGCAGGTACGACGGTCGAGAATCGCTGAATCGCGGGTCGTATCCGCGTTTCCGACTGGAAAACCGGGTCCAGCTGTGCGTAATCGCGTTTAGAGCCCCGCGGAGCTTTCGTTCGCCCCGGGAAATTCCGCTGTCCTCTCTAATCGCGTCAACGGTGACGAATTAATCGTACCCTCGACGAGGATTTTTCGACCAGCAGCTGGTCCACGGATCGACCCGTTCCCAGGATCGCTCCAATTTGCAAATGGGATCGTTAGCGTTCCTACGGAAGTTCGGAGCTTGGGAAGAATTAGAAAGTTCCGCAGATTTCTTTCTATCCTCGGAGACGCGGAGAGTTAAGTGCGTTTGAGAAATTTCAGACGGCAACTTCTCGCCTGGAACGAGGCGGAAGATCGTCCAACTTTCGACGTTCGCGCTTCGCCCTATGGAGACATTAGCGGGGACCATGGTCGTTGAAACTTTGCCTACCTCTCGGTTGTTATCCGCGGCGAAATTCGGGCCACGAAATTCCGCAGCATCCTCTCCAACGATCGCCTGGTAGGTCTATTGAAAAAAAGAGAAGCGAGACGAGAGAGCGTTCGTGGACGATCCTCGCGGTGGTAAGAGGTGGGCGCTTGATTGTCGTTGATTGCGATAATGATGCGACGTTTCCGGCTGAGCCGTTGCTAGAAGCTCGATCGCAGGATATCCGTTCTCGAGACGCTTGTTCCGTGATGGACGCCAACCGTTCTAGGTACGCTCGTACCGTGAAATCTTCCAGTTCCGTCAAAGCAGACAAGTGGAAGACGATTCGCACGATATCCGTTGCAGCAGGCTCGTACGTTTCCGGACAGCTTTAATTGCGGCGTTCCTTGCTCCACGTTCTCTCTGCTCCACGTTTGGAAATTGATTTCGAGTGATCGCCATCGAGTCGTTTAGAATACGACTCAGAAGAAAGGAGTGCCGAAGGTTCCGTTCTCTGACCTAATCAGATCGAGGTACCCTTCGTTCTGTAGGGATTATTCTACTTTGGTAGTGGATGGGTCGAAAAATGCGAGCCCTGAAAATATAGGTCAACCTTGGCAAACATGAGAGTCAGTCTTGCCAAATATGCGGTCGGTTAACAATCGCAACGAGTCCTAACGTTGTCCACTTTTTAAGTGAACGAAACGCAAAGTGGAAATATGAAAATTTCAACTGGAAGCTTGTCTACGACTGAACGTTCCCACGCGTGCCCACGCGTTCCCACGAGCTTTACTTTCGGAGCTGCTTAAAAAAATGATCCCCCAAAGCAACGCGGAAGAGAAGAAAGCATCCGCGAGGTTTACCTAGCTATTTTTACCCCGAATCGCGGTTAAATATTTGCGAACGTTTCGCCCACTCGCCTCTGGACTCTCGGATCCGGCGAGCAGCACCCCTTGGTACATATCGACCCGCGCGAGCGGTTAATCTTTCAAGGCGGATGAAGTTCAGCGAGGCGAAGCTACGATGATAAAAAGACGTGAACCTTATTACGCGATACACACACAGCACTTCGCTATTTTTCTTCCCTTATCGAGGGACGTATTTCTCGACGCGAGGCGACGTCTGTTCGCGCAAACGGCTCTACGAGACTTCCCGTTCGGGGCGTTCGACGCGATCGATCGACGATTCCGACGGTGGTGTCGCGAGCACGGGAAGCAGCTGGAATTTCCGTGGCGCCGTCCTCGGTTGGACGCGATAGAGGCGACGACATACGACCTCATTAGAACCACATCCGAGAGCATTATCTTCGCCAAGGTATAGATGAAGTGTACATTAGGGTGCACGGGGCGGCATCGAGCACGTGTTCGAGATCGCCTCCACGGCTTGACCTTTCACGAGGGCCTCGATAGATACGCCGGGTAAGCGATGCATCGATCCTGCGCGTGCAACTGGTACACGCTCGCTTGCGTGCACCGTCTCGTTCTTAGCCCTGCGCGACGTATTTAATTAGCAGAGGAAATTTGCACGAGTCACGTGGATTTTCTTCGCGGGAAGCAATACTGCGAAATTGGTGAAAGGGAGCGGAGGAAAATGCAAATTTCGCGGGAGGCGAATTCGACAGAAAACGACGCTGGTAGCTCGTGGGTAACTTGATTTTCCTCGCGCGACGTTCCTCTCGTCTCTTGGGTAGTTCTTTTTCACGAAAAACGCATCCTACCGTGGCTGTCACGTGCAAGAAGCGTTGCATTTTCTGATAAGGTTCCGGAGGAACTGGTTTAAATCTGATTGAAACAACAGCGGTTTAACTTAACCTTATTTTACGTCGTACCGTAAAACAGGAATTACGGGTATCGGGATACTCCACATACTTTCGACTTGCGAGAGTTTTACATTTGCAAAAAAGATATTACGCGCGACGCGGAAAGTAGGCATTATAATATTTGAAAAGTAAAGGGTATTTCTGTTTCGGTTTCAGTTGGAAAATATTTAAACTTGTGTAACTTTAATTTCCCAACAGAGCCTTTACTATAAAACGTCCCGTTTCCTCGAGCGATCATTCCATCCTCCTGTGCATTTTCTAAGAATTTATTCCAAAGATTGATATTCCTCCAAGAATCCATGAGATGCAGAGTATCTCTGTTCGTTCACGGAGAATTGTTCAGCGGGAGAATTTCTTTCCGTAGCTGCACGTGACAGCGTCTTCCGGCTCTCTCGAAGACGGTCCCGCGAAATAAAATGGTCGTCGGTCTTGGACGTATATTCCCGACGCAACACGGTGGTTGTTCGCTAAAACTCGATCCTCCATTCATTTGTTCGAAACTTTTCGTTCGTAAAAGTTAGCAACGAACGAGAGTTCTCTCTTGGGATTCATCGATTGGCTGTTCGTTAATGATTCGTAACTCGCAATTGGTTGTTAATAAAGCTCGTTAACGCGTGTCCGTGTTTCAATCCCCTCCCCCGATATTATCAAAATTAATTGAAAATTTAATTAATTCGCGAGAACAGAATCGCTGGGCGGGTCTTATCGTATCGGTCTTCCGACGAAACGTAATTCCCTTGTTGGCTGCCTTGCTGGTTCGCCGTTTGTCTACCCGTTTGCCAGAAGTAAGATCGAAGTTACCTCGAAGACATCTTTGATTACGCCCGACCATACTTAAACGAGTTGCGCGACTAGTCAAACAACGAAATTCATTCTCAGCACGAAACTGGATTAATCATCAGCGAACAATCGAGGCCAATTTACTGGCTGACTACTTCGCGAGAACTATAGACATCGATTTAATCATTGCATCGTCTGCTGTTCTACTGGACCGCATTTTCTCGTCCAAAACTTCGCTGCAACATCAATCGGAATTGATTTCTGAAAAAAATGTTCCAATAAAGCATTAACAAATTCTTTTCCACGCGAATTGTCGAAAGCAAATTCTTCCTTTGACGTACCTGTTAGAAAACAAACAAACGTACACCAGCGTGCACAATCATTCCCCGCAAACAACATCAGCACTTTACCCGAATGTTAAAAAACTCACTGCGCGACGTCGAACGCGGCGTATCTCGTCGGAGGAGCAGAAAAAAAAAAAATTAAAAATTCGCCGAACTGCATTTAACGAACCTGAAAACTTCACGCACGTACACACCTCCCTACATTGTCCCCACAGCCGAGCAACGAGCAGTCGAGGGAATCCTTTCAGCATCGAACGTGACAGTGGACGCTTTCCCCGAGTTTTCATCCAGTATCGCGTACCGCATTCAAACAGCGTCGCCGCTGTTGAACAAGCCGCTGTTAAGGGGTGTATGTGGGAGAGAGAGAGAGAGAGAGGGATGAAAAAAATTGGTGGTCTGGACGTGGACAGGGAAGAAAGGGGTAGATGCAAGGGGCGTGACAACGCTAACGGCGACAACAATGGAGTGACAGACGTGACGCGGAGGATTCTCGGCCATGTTATCGGTCATCCGTATCGATAAGATCTTATTGGCGTCGCGGCGCGTCGTTTCCCGGATCGTTCCGCGTCGATGCAACCCCGACGTCGGTGTAGCCACGTTATCGATCCCGATTTCCTGACGAAATACAATGGACATTGAGATGCGACGTCGAGCAGTAATTAGCGTATCATCCGGATTGCTGGGAAATTCCCGGAATCGCGTGCTAGTAGAGCTTTAATGGGGTTCGATGGGTTCGAAGGAAAGGAATGTTACTTCGATCTCGTCGATGTTCTCTGATTTTTAACAGAGGCGATTCTCTCTGTGAAACGTGACGTATCAGTGACAAGATTTGTGAGGAACGTAACAACAGTAGACTGACAACAGTTAGCTAAGAATAACCCTCCAATTAAAGTTTCTGCGCTGGACATCTCGATTGCATTTCATCCTGGCGATTTTCTCTTTTTTCTTCCCTTTTCGCTCACGGTTGATCGGATGATTCCCAAGTCCGATTCTTTGACGTTAATTGCTTATGGAAGCGTGAACTAGAATGACAGGCCGTGGACGCACACGGAATATTACCTGCGAAGTGAACCACACCCTCGCAGTGATCTGCACTGCGCAGAGAATCATTGCGTACATCGCATCGTCCACGTATACGCGTGCATACGGGGTATTTCCATTTCTACCGTTAAATATATATATATGCGAATAGTATTATTCGAACCTTGAACATTTAAATAGCGGTTTATTACGGTCCATATAATCGTGACTGCCGTTTTTATGCCCGTTCGACGGAGCAAATAAAATGGCCCAGCCTCGATTCACCCGTGGTACGATTTCAATTTTTTGTTCGATTAATTATTAATAAAACAAGCTTTCTACGGTAGTCGTCGCGGCGTATGTTCTACGTGCACGGTGGATCAAACCAATAACTACCGCAGAACCGTCCGGAAAGTTGATCAGGACGGCTTAACGTGATGAAAAACGTCGATGAGTTTTCCATTTCGCCTCGATCGAGCGTATCTCCCGGCGATGAAGAATTTTTAATTCAATATCTGTGTCCCGGTCGGATATTTCCGTGCAATTTCCGCTCGCAACATATTTCTCCTCCCGTCTTCCGCTGTTGAAATCAGCCGCGCGTGTCCCGGCCGAATCGAGCGATGAATTTTCGATGCCTCCCGTTTCCAAGATTGATCGCGCGTTACGGAGACGCCGCGAAATACGTCCCCTCGACGGGCGTTCGAGTGTCGCGCGTCGCGATCGAAACGAATGGGAATGGCGTCGGGATTCATCGTCGCGTTTGAATTTCGCATAACCGCGACGAAAATTTATTCGACCGATAAAACTGTGGACGCGCCGTAAAAGAAAGGAAAAAGAAAAATGGTAACTTAGCGTCCTCTCGTAAACTCTTGACCTTAGCATTTTTTGTTTTTCTTTTTTTATTATTTTAATATCTTTGCTTTTCTCACGAAAGGATCGTCGTCACGATCGTTTGCTCGCGAGCAAACAGCTGAACGTGAAATTCGAAAAGATTCCATCGCGTTCAACCGCGACGTCACGTCCCGATTTTTCTTCGAGGATAATCCGACGGTTCGCTTGAATATTCCTTGCGTGAAATGTTGCACGTTGTGGAAGCCTTGTCGAAGCAGAAGAACGAGGTTCGATTCGACGGAATTTTCGGTCGAGACGAGTCCCTCGTTAACGCGGAGCAACGGCACGTCGAGGGTTTTACGATGGATCGCGGCCGGCCGGGTAATTCGGGGAAAAGTTTCAATTTAATGAATGCAATCGCCGGTTGTATTCGAATGGGGATCGAAAGGAGAACGCAACAACAGCTGGACCGTGGTCTATTTCCCAGCAGAAATGAACGAGCACGGTTCTACCGACGAGAACCACGCGTTACGGATCGCGATTGTTTCGAGTACGTTTATTACTGCAACGCAAAAAATGGCCCGCGATAATCGATAGATTTCATTTGGGCGGGTATGCAAAACTGATGGTATTTTCAGTTTGTCTAAAAATTATGCGTATAACTTGGTGTTGCTCTTTATAGAGTTGGATCGTGTAACGTTTGAGGAACAGAAATTTGCAAATGTATTTTCAAGGTAATGTAGAAAATTTGTTTCGCATTAATTATTATAAATTAATTGATAAAAATAAGGTATACAGTAGAACAGTAGCTATAATAGTTGTAAACTTCTATGTTAGTGTAGAAACATAGTTCATACCGTATCTGATTAAAACGGAAACTCCATTCGCGCCTTGATGCTCCGCTATGCATCCATCGCGCGAAATGTAATCCAAACCATCCGTCTCGACAATTCTCACGTGTCAGATTTCACTTAACGTTCCCTCCGCGTCGTATCCGGGAGTTTTTCTCCTAAAACTGAATCGACACTGCCACTCCAAACTTTTCTCATCTTCCCGCTTACGAGCCACGCCTCGACAGCGACGGCAAACGAAGGTCCGATATAAATCGGAGATTGATTTGTAGCGATATGTATTCAAGAGTTCAACGATGAAGCTGTCCGATCGACGGCGGATATATTTTAGGAATGAAATACAGCCGCCCCGATTCTACAAAGCCTCGAAGTCGTTACTCGCGTCGTAAAACACGACGCAACCCTTTAGCTCCCTGTTATCTTTCTGCAACGATTGTTCTCGCTTCCAGCTTCGTGGAAATTGGAGCAATTGTGACTTTGTAATTATTTCGACAGAAGCAGACAGAAGTGCATCAAATTGCGTATAGCATTCGAATTGCTGTGTCTAAACGAAGAACCGTATTTCGCGTACATTCGACTACTTAGTTGCTAACGAATAAAAGCGTAGATCGTTTTCGATGTTTTGCAAAGTGGAAAGTGTTGGAAAAACTTTGGAGAAGGTGTTGAACAGAGGATCGTAGAGAGGGTGCTGGCAGCAGAAATTTTCTGTCTTTGTGAAAAGTGAACCAAAGGAGGGTGGTGCGCGCAGCTGCGCACCTCGGATAGTCCTCGTCAAATTCGCGTTTCATCGTGAAAATTCGATGAGAGCGGCTTCCGAGAAGTTTCGCGGGCGGAAAGTTCGTTGTAGTTCGTAACGCGAACATTTTTCGAAGCAGAAATGGTTGGGCTCGGGTGCACTTAAAGCGCAGGAATCGCCAGAAGGTGCTCGGCAGCCAGTCTGGCGGGGCCTCCGTTTTAAGTACCCCTTCGCGAGCTAGAGAGTCGAATGCCTCTGAAAGCACGCGAATCTCGACGAGATCCCCATTAACGTCCTTTAGGATCCTCCGTAATTCTCAGTCTTCCTCTGTAGGAGTCGCGTAATCTGCGGAATTACATCGCAATCGCGGGATGAACAAAGGGGGGAAAAAAGAGGTGGATCGCGTTGAAAATGGAACAGTCGCGAAGTCGCGGAATCTCCGGCTTGTGTGCCTGCTTTGAAATTCAATTACTCTGCTTACGCAACGCCCCGCGATCGTCGAAAGAGTCGAGCGGGTGTAGCGTTTAATCGTCCCGATTGTTCCAATTCGATCTCTGCCAAACGAGTTGTTCGTTTCGTTTTGTAGATTCCCAACTCGAAGGGCGCAATGATCCCCTCCGCGTCGAATCTCGCGGTATTATTGCTTACGAATTAGCTGAAGGGCCGTGCGATGTTTTTACGACGGATGATAAAGGCAATGTATACCAACCGATTTTTCAAATACGCCGATCCGTCGCTCCCTCCCGAATAATTGCCAATAAACCCACTTTTACAGAGATGAAACATCTTGCGAGTTCGATATCTCCCCGTTGATAACCGGTCATAATCAGCCACGCGCTCCTTTGACAATCTTTTACGACTATTTTCCCTGCCCATTCGACTTTCGGTTGGCGAGAAGTTTTATACCGCGTGTTCCGTGTTTTTATTTCATTCGGGGATAATAAAAGTGTCGCAATAAGGATCAGTGTCGATATTAAATTTATCTGACGCGTCCCCGTATGACGTCAACAGACCAAGTTCTTAATTGTACAGAACCGTACGAGTCGGTGAGCGCACCAGATTTCCTCGAAACGATTCCACCATGCTTGTTACCCAGCTAATCCATCACGCATCCCGTGTCGCCTCTCCATTAGCGATCCTTTTTACACGGCTGTTTGTCAACCCTCGTTAAGGAAGACGTCTTTTAACGAAGTGCAGGGAACTTTGGGAATTCTTGCTGCTGGAACTTCCGCGAGAATAGGATAATTCTAGATACGAGAAGCATCCACCTTACGTATCCTAACAGAGTTCGCAGTTCGAGAGAAATGAAGATACCAAAAATACCGAGGTGATAAAAGTTTCAGCGGACGATCGATCACACGCGTCCCCAGAATCTATTTCGATCGCAATCGGACTAATTAAAACCGGAAGACCCGTGAGGAAATATCGTGCAAGGGAACCCTGAGATAATTACCAAAGTGGATCCATGTTGGCAGAAGGAAAACCGAGTGGAAGACAGCCATAAATCACTCGTCGCGTATCGGCGAGAACTCCTCAAGGTCCTCCCTCGATTGATCGGTACGCGTCGTACGTGTCTCGTCGGTTCGCTCGTGGAAATTCGAGCTTTCCTCTTTTTTTCTTTTCCCAGCCGGGGTCGCCCACGCGGTACACGCGGACAATCGGGAGATCAATGGAAACGTCAAACGCGGGGCGCCGTGACGGATGTATCTGTAATTATTCGCGGCCTCGTACATCATCCGGTCGATCCGTCAGCTTTTTCTCGGGCCAACGTTCTTTCGACACGGCCGACCGTCGCGATCCCCTCCTCGCGATATGCAAATAGCGCGGAGGATTAATGATCGGCACGACGTCGCGAAATGCGAGATAACGACGCGTGCTCGAGCTGTTTCCTTGCCGCTGAACAAAACCCAGGGATTTTATACCGCGAAACTGCTCCGATCGGATGTGCGGAAGCTTCTGGATACTTTTGCCCGGAAACGATGGCTTTTTCCGTGCTTCTCCTCGCGTAATGACGACATTTCTCTCACAGATATTCCAAGATATATTCGTTTCGATGATCAACGACCAGTGCCGACTAGTCGCTACAATTAGCGAGGCTGTTGCACCCTCTGTTTTATACGAAGATTTTTGTATCCTTTTTAATAAACCGAGGAATGGCTACTGATATTAAACTTAAGGATTATATATTGTGCAAGTATAGAGGAAGGTTACCAGTAAATTCCAAGGCTGAGTGGCAGCGAAATATGGCTCGTTAAAAAGTAGTCGAATGAAAGACAGCCCCGAACTGACTTCTAAAGGAGCTGTCAGTTATTTACGATTCTCCAAAATTACCCGCGATAAATCACGGACTTAATAACTCCGTTTAAGACGCCTCTGCCTTGCGAAGGGTTTACTGCGGCCATCCCGCGCCGCGCAACAGCTTCATATTCCTCGGCTGGGTGAAATCGACGGGGTTTTTAATCCGTCGCTCACCGACCGGGTGTATCGCGGTAACGAATAAAACGTGGCGAAATTTTATACGAATCGTTGGGGAGCGACGTGGGAAACCCGACGTCATCCCGCGGATTTGAAACGCGGCGGCGTGCGAAGCGGGTAATAAAATTGTCGGACGCGGAACGCGAGTGATTCTCCACCCTCTCTTTTTTTTTTTCACCACCGCCCCGTTGTCCACGGCGCCGCTCAATTATTTCGAGCTAAATGTTTGCGTGACGCGCGAATATCGTTACGGGTCTTCTAATAATATTTTATTTATTTATCGCGCGACAGATGCGAAACGCGGGAACGAAGCGCGAGGAGGACGACGGTGCCGTGGAATTCGATGATTTATTTAAAACGTTATGATATGCGGAAACGGGACGGAGTTATCGATGAATCCTACTGAACGCCGAGAAATATTTTATTTGGTTAACAAATGTATCACCATGGACGTATGATACATTTTTTTTCATTTATACAATATGCAATCTTCTCTCCGGTAAACGCGTGCTCGCGATGTTTGCGATAAAAACAGAATAATTCTAAAAGCGTTAAACTACCCTCTCGACCAATGAATAACACGCTTGTTCGACCTTTTCCTATCATCGTTCCATTTTTCCTTCCACCGTTTGCGCGCTTGGCTGTTACATTTTCAACGTCACGTCTTCCTTTTCGATCGCGGCGTTATCGCTATCACAAAAAATTGCCAACCGAACAGTACAAACGCCGCTGTTGCGCTTCTGTTTTTCAGATCTCGCTCGACGCACGGACCAGGTGACCCGGTCAGAGGTCGCGTAATTGCCAAAAGCGAAAACCGATTTTTGCAAGTGCCACGGCGAACCAATTAAACCTGTTCCGCGCCGTTGAACGAGCCGTACAGAGGGATCAACGAATCGGCAAAAACCGGTGGCAGAGAGAGAGAGAGTGGAAGCTCGTAATCGAATCGAGCCCCGGCGGTGATAGGCCGATAACGGTAAGGCGATTAGGGTCGGGATGAAATTTCGCCAATATCTTATTCGCGTATCGATGCTCGTTACCGGATTTAATGCGCGTCAATTACGCGACAAGCTTGTTAAGCGGCAACGCTTTTGTCGCGACCCTCTCGGCTGGCTCTATTAAACGCGTCGGGGCTTGGTAAAATTCGGAAAACAGCCGCGAAGGGGTAATCGGCCCGAATTTAGCATCGTTGACCCGAATGCTCGTCGAACGGGATAATGATCGACTATTCGCGCGTTACACCGTCGACATCGTTTTACGATCGAGCCCGCGAATTGCCGGTGCTCCTCCGTTTGGAAAAATGGATCGGCTTTATACCGGGGATTCGATTAGCGAATGGCGAAGCGGCCAGTTTCGGGGCAGGGGCTTGGAGAGCGCATTCGAGAGCGTCGTGAAAGATTTACGCTCGTGATAATGTATCAGGATATCGACGGGATTTTATTCCCCGCGAGTTTCTACCATTTTCCCGTAAACGATCGCTCTGAATGTCTGTTGGACGTGAGTAATTTTTGTAATATTTTGTTGATACGTGGAGGTAATTTCAAAAAAAATACTCGATTTTCATGCGTTGAAATACCCTATTTGAGATCAATAAAGGTTCATATTTCTCTTCGAAGTCTATTATACTCTACCGAATGACTCACTCAGCTCGAACGTCACAAACGTTCGTACAAACGGAAAGAGCAAAGGGGCAACCGATAACGCCGTTCGATCGCGATTAATCACAGGTTCGCTTTCCGTGACAAATGATAAGCAGACGTTTTCTATGTGGACACGTTCGTTGGAACGTCGATAGAAGTACCATGTGGCGCGTTTACGCGTAACAAGTCTAATAATTTAACGCGGCTGAACGTGGCGACGAGTGGCTGTTGGTCATCGTTCACTGAGAAACGAGCGAAACTCAGCAATCGTTCAGTACTGTCGTTACAGCAATCATGTCACGCTAACGCGTCTATCGAACGTTTATTCACGACAGACATTTTACACGCGTTTTCTTTTATCGTTGCTACTATCGATCCTTTTTTTAGCAATGAGTAACCATGACCAAATTTTCAGCGAGCTTCTGCTACCTCGAATCCCGTTCTTTCACAGTCCGTGGTGTTTAGGCTCGACAAGTTTGACTCTGTGCGGTTCAACCGCCCTTCAACTTATCGTTGCCAGGGCACAGAATCGCATCGACGTCTCTGTCCGAGCGAACGACCGAAAGTTCCACGTTGCGCCTCGAAAGTTCTCACCTCGGCCATTTCCACCCTCGCGAACGACCACTCGATTCGCTTTCCATCATCGAACAAACACACGTCCGACAAAGCGCTTTGAACGTTCCAACCGCGACCCTTCCATTCAAAAATCCACACGCTAGACATCGATTCTATCGAACGAAAATATAACAGAGAAAGAATGGCTGTGAACCATTTGCCAGAGGTAAGACTTTTCAAAGTATACCAAGGTAGCACAAAGTTGTGCAGTAAAACTGTAATTACCCGAGAACGCAATATTCCCTCGATAGGGCGCGACGTCCCGAGAAGCATTCAGGACGCAGAACTTTATAGAAATTAATACGATTTATTGAAAAGAAGCTCGAACTTTTGCGATTCAACGATCTTTCGCAGAATCCCTTGAAGTTCGTCCCATCGCTTTTATTCGCGAATACGATTCCAACTTACAGTGCGCTCCTCGTTAGTTATGAAAATCAACCCCTTCTACAGTAAATTCGCGATTCTTGTTTCTGTCTTCTTTGGAGTTAGTGAAAAATTGCATCTCGCGAATCCTCTGGCTGCGCTTTGAGTTCACCGCGGTTGAAAATTGCACGCATTCGCAACTTTTAATTGTCAGCCTCGAGCGAACAAGTTCAAAGTTGGGGTTAGGAAAGGAAACGTTGCTGGGTAGAAGAGGGACGAAGGTGAAGGTGGAGGAGGGAGTGAACATTTCCCAGTGGCAGTGAGCAAGGTTAAATTGGATGTCGGAAGATAGATCGGGGCTGAGGAAATGATAAGTAGGGGTACGACGATAAGGGTGTGAAAGGAGCGCGAAATAAATATGGCCAGAAGAGACATCGAAGACAAACAAGGTAGGCGCTGGGCTCGTAGTCGTCGTCGCGTCGGTTGGTACTCGATTCGGTGGTGTATGCGTCGGTGCGCACGCTAATATTCGATGTATTTGCGGCTGCCACGGGTGGTGGGCGTGCTCAGCCAGGGATTTAACCTTCTCGGCGTGACGCGAATCGCAAGGGGTGACCGCGCGAAAAAGTGTGCCTCGCAGCTGGCAAGCGGTCGTCTGCCATTCGCGCTCCGTCGAATGCAAATATCGAACGATCTGAGAAGAGCTCGTTTCACCCTTTCTCGCCTCGCATTCTCATTTTCCCTCGTTGTCCCTTTCTTTTTTCCCAATTGCTACGGAAGCGAAAAGCGGTCTCGCTCCTGTGTTTCAACCAATTAACGGGACCTCTAATTAATCGACGCGCGGCGAATGCATGCACGCAAACGTATAGAGAGAGAGAGGGAGAGAAAGAGAAATAATCGAATGTACAGTACCTTTCTTTTTTTCCCTTTCTCGCTTTTCTTTTGACATTTTTCCTTTATTTTTCAACGTCTCTGTTGCCCATCAAGCTCGTCGCGAAGCCGTAGGGCGGGGTAAGTGAATATACCTACGCGAGAGCAAAACGAGAATAAACATCACGCCCCGGGTGGACGGATACAAAGGGTGATCGAGGTTTCCCTTAGCCAGGATCGCGCGTCCCCGGGAAATTCGAGTGAAACGCAGTAATGAAACTAATAGACGAGAGCCAGCGCAGCCCTCCTCTTCCACCCTACGCGGCCTCTGTCGGGTCGTGCCACGGTGAAACGTGGCGTAAACTCGGTCACCGGCCGCTTCAAAGTGCGAACACGCCTCGCTTTATCGGCCTGCGGACGGCTAATTCGACCTACGACTTTGCCCTTCGGCCTTGCCTTTCGATTGGCCACACCCAGAAAGGACCTGTTGATGTCGATATGCCAGCTACGTCGACACCAAAGCTACCCGCCCTGCTCCTGCGACTGTCATCCGGAAAATCATCCGTTTGCCTCGCGGCGATTTGACACCTCGATCCTCGATGGATTTCACGTTTCGCGGAACGTTAAACGGGGCCTCTCCTTGCTCCACTTTACTTTTCGTCACCTTCGAGACGAATCGAAGGACCTCCCGCGTTTCTTTGTACGGGCGAACTTTTTAGGAAAAGAATGATGGAGTGGAAGATGAGCGTCGTAAACGATTCTCGTTAAGAATTCGACCTCGAAAAGTCTGCTGTTCTCGAGCGTTCGGAAACTTCCCTCGATCTCTGCCGCGAGCTCGTCGATGGCCGCGTAAATCGTCCAAGGTACTCCACTCTGTGCCTGTCAGGAGTGTCGAGAAAACGAAACACGCCCGACCAACTGCTACCTCGAAATCGAAGGTGACGCGTTCGAGGTGGACGGATCGATATCGTCCCGCCCCCGTTCTCGCATTATGTCTTTAATTGGGTATCGAGCTTTAATTGGATATCTTCGCTATCTCAAAGGTTCGAACCTCGTGACTCTGCGAGGTATTTGCACGAAATGAACGTCGATATTTCGCGTACAGCTTTTCGAGTAGATTAAGTGGATTAATACCTTGGGCACTTTTTGGTGGAGGAAAGATTGCGGCGGTGGAAAATGGAAGTCGGATGATTCTCGATTCATGGCGCATTAGTGACTGGAAGCGTTAATTTGGTCGCGAGTTACTTCGCGCTACCTGGAGACCTTTTAATTGCGTTAGCAGGGGCACTATGGAGACGCAGACGGTACGAAAATGAAGACCGCGCGCGAGAAGTGAGAGACGCGTTTAACTGCGAGCTCCAGTTTCAAAGCGGCGGGACGTTGAATCTTTTTAGAATTGTCCGAATATTCTATGGCTTACTTTTCTACTTATACCGCTCCCTTTGATCGCGCAATCTTTCTCGTGTAATTTTCTTACCCGTTTAATGGAAGTACAGCGAGCAGTTTGCGAACTTTGTTAATGAACACGGTGAATTTCCAATTAAACGACGTTACATAAATTCGTAATTCTGAACTATTGCATTTTTTCAAAATCGTCTACTACATCTGCGAGTTCTCTACTTGGCGTGTCTAGCGAAATCGAAAAACGAAAACGACACATACATAGATTCGAAAGTCTGAGACGTTGTATCGTCTGCCAAATCCACGACTTTTCTACTTAAATCGTTCTCTAGAACCACCAAATATTTCCTCGCAGACGGATTATTTAACAATAAGCGAATAAAACGTTCGTTTCGACGCATTTCCACGCGATGTCCACGTATAAATCGAAAGCTGCGATTGCCTACGAATTGTTTTGGGAATCGACAGTAGTATAGGTCGCCGTTAGTCGAGACAGAGCGTGGCACGGTCAATAGGAATATCCGGCTGCCCCTGTCCCGTCTAATAGTTTCCGCCACAGCACTCCTCGCGCTCATTCTTACCACCATATTTGTCTCCCGTCGGACATAAAGGAACGAGAAATGAAACGGGAGGGCTGGATAAAGGGTCGTGCAGGGAACACGTCGAGAAACCGAATATGGGCCGCAAACAACGTCCGACCATCATTTCGTTCGCGTCTACCCGATGTCGAGCTCTTCGTTTCCTTCCTGTATTACCCGTAATGGTTCGAGTTGCACCTCCGAAGCGATTTATGCGACCCAATATCCGTTATTTCCTACGCGTTCCTTAGGCGCGCTATTGCGTCGCAAACAATTTTACGCTTTCATTTGAGAAAAGTATTCTTTTAGAAACTGTAAGCACCGCGCTCGTGTTTCTCGTCTGCAGCGTGTACGCGACTCTTCGAGAGAAAGAGTCTTACAGTCGCCTTTGGAATAATTTTCGCGCGACGTCGACGACGCGAACCGGTTGGCGATACCGCGAAACGCGTTTCCAACGCGTTTAATCGACCCGACTCGTTTCGATCCGACGAGCCCACGGCACCGGCCGCGTAATTTTCACAGGATCCACGAGCAACCCGGTCTGGGTCAGCATTGTCTCGCGTATCCGGCACGGACGGCGTTACTTTCGTACATGGACGAGCAAAGTACTTTCTTACAATGCTGGATGGGTACGTGAGGCTGGCGGGAACGACCTCCTGGAAACTCTGTTATCTGAAAGTACCGGTGTACCCGGGCACACGCGGACAATAAAGCCACCGTGCGCATTTCCTACCGCGGTATAATGGCCCCTGGCTCCGGGGAGGAATGGAACGGAGGGATCGTGCAGGGAGATAATAAACGACAGCGACGGCAAATTACCTCGATTACACTTTTTTTTTTCGGGGGTCCTGATGGCCAGGTGGAAAAATTTGTTGGTGTTCGCACTGTTCAATTCCAAGCTTCTATGCGATCGTTTCGATCCGGGGAAACTTGTTCCCTGGAACGTGGATGTTAGTTATTTTCAGTCTAATATATACGAAATAACGCAACATTAATTTGTCGATCGAATAAACGTACGCACGGGAAGGTTTCCTCGAATTCAGCGGTTTACGTTCGGATCGTCGTTTATGTCGTATATCGTGTTTCCGCCCGGTTAGACCGTGTACACAGACGCTGTTTCCTCGAGCAAGAGAAATAGCCACGCGCACCAGATACGGTTGGAAAAATTGCCGAACAAGAGGAGGGTGCTCGACGGGGGTTAACGCGCTCATCTCTGACGAAGTGGGGCTTGGGATCCTGAGAAGCACAGGCCTAAGCGTCCTCTCCTCTTCCGTGGATCCTACAAATTTCGGGAGCTCTCTCGACAGCAGGAGAAACAAAAGTCGGTGCGATAAGGAAGGCGTCTCGAGGATACGGAGACGAAGCGTCGCGAGCAAATCCTCGCGAGCGTTTCTTTTCTCGCGCGATTAGACGTCACGGGAGAACAAATCCCTGGAGCAACCTCGTTACCCGAGAGAGAACAGCGTGCACGAGGGATGTGCAATTTCATTCGCAGAATGCACTGTCACGTTTTTAATCGGCGTAAACCGGTCGCGTCCCCAGCCTTTCGCGACGGCGCGATCGCTCACGTTGCCGCTTGAAAGGCGTTCCGTGAGGATTACACGGCGGCGTCTCGTAATTAAAACAAACTAGTATTCTTCGCGAGCTACGACCGGTTAGAGGTTGGGCCAGCTCGCAATGGGAGAAGTAAATTGAAATCTCCTCGCGGAACTTCTCCCTGGCGGGCTCGCGGCGCGTTCAGGCTGCTGAAAGCATTCGTTCCGCCGAGGTGACCACTGACATACGCGTCGTAGCACGGATTCAAAGCTTTGACGCCGTTTATTCCCACAAATTATTCTTCTCTAACCATCGCTTCCCTCTGCTTCGATCTCTCTTTGACAACGCGCTCTTGGAACACGTCCAATTACGTGTTTCTAGTAAAAACAAATGCGTCGAGCGCGGAAAAAATACGGAAAAAATTTATTCGCAATTTCTAACAGAGACACTTCAGTATTTTTCATCAATCACCATTTTTTAACGTTCTTAGCTATCGAGATAGTACAAACATAAATCATTCGAGATATAATACGTTCTAAAGAGCATTACAAGAGTTCGCGGTAACATTTATCAATTTCAGAGATAACAATATCAAAGAAAGATAAATTATTTCATGAATTAATCCATCGCTCAGACTTATCCAAGTAATTATACGAGTTGATCCAAGTATTCGTACAAACGATACATACAAAATTCTCTCCCCGCAAGTTTGCTCGAGCCAATTTCTACGAGGCTGTGCTTAGGTTGCATCTTCGAAGCGTATCTGCTCGCGGAGAAGAACGAGGGGGGTGGCTCGCTCCGCAGACAGGAGTGGGTTTCGACGGAGAGGTTCGCCCTGATAAAGAACCAGGGTCGGTGGGTGTGTTCGTGAGCGGTCGGCGTCATCAATCAAGGAAAAGTCCAAGCGCGATCGGCTCATCCCGCTCGCATCGCAATTTCCTCGTCCTTTATTTCCCCCCGTTCAATCGTATCAGCCCGCTCGGTAACCGTAACAGGAATAATACCAGATACCGTTATTGCGTTCCCCACTCGCGGAGGAAGCACGAAATTTTTTAATAACTGCCGCGCAACATCGAGATTTTCGCCCAGGCTATTTTCCTTCCCCCCGCCTACTTTTTATTGGACCTTTTATTTCCTCTTTTCCGCGGCGTCCCATTGTGCCCCGACGGTTTCCTCCTCGTTGCTCTCGTTTTTTCGGATCGACCACCCCGATTTCCCGTTGACATCGATTCTCCATTCTTCTCTTTCGTTTTTTTTTTTTGTGCAGTCGAATAGAGGACACGAGTGTAACAAATTGACTCGCTGAAAATGGAAACTTTTCATCTGGTCTCTTGCGCGTTAATGCGTACGGCGAAGACGTAGCTTTGGGACGATGAGTCGCGGTCGTTCGTTTTATTAGGTCTTCGGGAGTTTAGTGAATTTTCAAGGGCGATGTAATTGGGAATTTGGCGGGAAGAGGAAGGGATCTTTTAAATGGACTTCTGTGTTAAATAGTTTGTTTAAATTCTAGAACTGTGCCCGGGGATCGCGTCGACGTGACTGAACGATGCCAGTTTCCGAGCGAGTGTGCCTTTATTTGTATGGGGGTGAGCTTCTCTGCAGGCGGACGGCGAAGTGCCTCCAGAAACCGGGGAGAAAACGAAGCGGGGTGAAAAATTGTTACGAGAACTCGAGTGAAATGAGCCTGAAAAGTAAATTAAATCGCGATTAACAGGAAATATTTGTTGAAGCTGGTACCTCTCAAGGAAGATCCAGAATTTTTCTGTTTTTTTTTTTCTATACCTAATTGTTTAACAAGCGTTTGACAATATTAGCACTCGTAGCCCACGATTCAACTCGTTTCGCGAAAACGAGGGAGGATCGATCTTAATCATCCTTTCATTATTCACCCCGTATCTCCACCTTCTTACCCTTCACCCTGCAGCTGATATTTATTCGAAAAATATCGTTGCCACGGCCCTGTCGGTGCCCGCCATTCTATCCCCATCGTTTACCCGTTTGCGTCATTAATAAATCATCGCGAGACTCGGAGGATCACCCTCCCGCTTTCGTATTCTCCTTGTCGAGCTGTCCTGCCGTCCAGGACCTCGCAATTTGCCTGGAAAAATGGTGCCGCGGCAACTCTTTGAACGGATCGCAACGTTGCACAAGGAAGGGTACGGATCGGATAAAGGGCACGGTAGCGGCGATTTATTATGCCAGGGTGCTAGTTCCTTGAATACATCGCGCAAATCAGGCGCTTCGAGTGTAACGGGGCGGGAGAAATAAAAAAATTGCGAGGTCGGACGGAAGGTGATGTTGACGTATCGCTTGTAATCCCGGTGATGTAGAAGGATGTAGCGGGATTAGCAGAAGGTTGTAGCAGTAAGTTAATAAAAGGGATTGGAACGGAGGGAAACGTCCGACACGAGGCACGGGTGTAACTGTAGCCGTCGTCTGTGTCTCGTTTGACAGTGCGCTTTGTCGTGTCTCCCGAGTTCGTTGAATTTTTTACGCGTACGCGTCATATAACGAGCAGCATTCGTGGAACTTTCTCGTGGCATTAGACCAAGAGCGATGTCGCCCTCTGTACGGATGAATGTTTCGAGGAAAGCCAATTACCGCAACCTCGCGTATTTATGCAAAGAAAATAGCAAACAGTGTCGCGATAAATATTAATGAAATGCAAACTATCGTGCCATAATTTACAGGATGCGCTGAGTACGCTTCATAGAGGCAGAGACGACCTCTACGAGCCGCTAAAAAATTCAAACGCTCCACGCTACACACGTCACGTCTACGCTGTGGCTTTCGAAGTTCGAGTCCCTAATTTTCCAGGCCCGTGGGACGAGATCCCGGGGATTCGTCGGCGAGGATCGCAGACTGGAAACAGCCGCGATCCGCTGGAATCTCTTCTAAGTTGTTCCCCGTCACGTAGACCCACGGACGGCTCGTATAAACAACGCGAGGGCGATAGGGCGGCCGCCGTCCAGGGTAGTAGACAGAAGGGATCGGGGCCGACGGCGTATAGGAACTAAGCTGATACGATTTAATTTCCGAAGCGAAATTTACGAGGCGACCTTACGGTTATCACCGTCACCCTTAACCGTGGACGCGTCAACTCGCGGAAACGGCCGCAGAGGCGATTATCGCGAATGGCGCTTAACATCCGACGACGTTATTACCATTTTGATGCACGTTGCTGCGCGTTTCCCAGCCCACGCCGAACGAGAACACCGTTTCATCGCGAGATCGTCGAAGAATCAAAGTTCGTGTCCCTCCAAGGCAATGGAATGCTGATTGAGAGAAATGGTGATGAATGGGGGCATAACTTTCGATGAAGTAATAATGCGATGGAAACTTTTTGATTGGTGGACGATTCTCTCTGCTTTTTAGTAATCGTGATGGACAAGAAAAAATGTTATCGCATCAGAAGATATATCGTCTCGTTCAGGCGAATGGAACATCGCGAAAGAGGCGTGCAAAGTTTCGTAACGGAATAAGGGAACATGGCGAGGCAGACAAGGGGAGATATCACTTATCTTCCTCCCCAAAGACAGAAAAAAAAAGAAAATAGTATCTCTTATTGGACGTCCGAAGAATCCCATCTAGTGAAGATGCGGCCTTTCGATTCCTGAATTCTCGTTAACATCTCACAGGCGTATCTGTCGATTTGTACAAAAAACAGCGCACCAAACATCCGTTCGACTACAAGAAAAAGAAATATCCGAAATAGCAGCGTCGTTAAAAATAATTACTCAAGATGTCGGGTAAGTTTTTACGCGTCGAGGATCCTCGAGGGGGTCGGTCCAAGAAAAACTAGCCACCCTTTCTTTATCGCCCGGCACGGTTTCTCAGGCGAGTGGTGGGGCGGATTTATGGAGGAGAGACGTAAGAAAATATAAAAATAAACAGCGGATCGTTGAGGCTAAACGTGTCCTATTTGGAAGTAGAGTGCACAGCAGGGCAGATACAATTATAGGTCAACAGGGATGATAACGATCGACCCACCGTTGACAATAAGAACGCGTGCATCCACGATTCGACCACGATTCGAAGCTTAAACGAGCGTGGGCGAACTGGCAGGGCGTTCGTAGTTCCGCGACAACTTTTATCATTAATGCCGCGGCCATGGAAACGTACTAACTCTCCCTTCCGCGTGTACAATCAACGCGCAGCTGTTCGATGCTTTTCAGCTGGCCGCCATTTAAATAAAGCTCCTTCGAGTTCAGGTTCACAGCGAATTCTGCTGGACGTAGATTAGCTGTACGATCGCATGGCCTGGTTTGTAGGTCGTCCACGTCGAACCATTTCGCCTGGCCTTCTTGAAATTTCAAACGCAGGAGAGCCTCGATTATTCGACCGTCGATTCGCTGATATGAAGATCGCTAACTTCGTATTCGCAAGCTTTTACTTCTATTTAATATCATCGATTTTATTTGATATCGACGAGTAAATGCTCTTTCCCGCGAGAATAGAACCGTTCTGTCTATCTGAAATACTAGATTATCCAGTCTGAAATGGTGTATACGAGTCTCTTGTGCCATTAAAGTGCCATTTGATATCCCGTTTTGCTAAAGCTTCCAGAGTTTCGCGATACGTTCTTTTACTTCCTTGCACACAGTGTTCGTTGTCTTTCGCAAAAGCAGAAAGAGACAAGAGCAGAAACCAGCGAATTAAGATGAAAGCTGTCGAACCGCATTATACTAGAGAAGCAACATTACGAGATTGTAACCGAGTTGTGTAATGAATTTTTCCTCAAACGTCTCTCCAGCGCAGATCGTTTCCACGCGAAGTTCGTTTTCAACTTCGTCACCGGGAAACCCGAGTTAGTTTTCCCTTATCGCGAGCCAACAACGAACGGGCAAGTTTTTACGTCTTTTCCCAACGGAAATCCTATAGGGACGCCGGAAGCTGCGCGGAACTTGTCCCCGGAAACACGTAGGGATGCGGCGGTATAATGCTTGAAGAGGAATTTACGTCACTTTTCATTGGCTTCCGAAGATGCCCACGGTAAAATTGAACGACGATATTTTTCTTTGAACAACTCGCGCCGAGAAGGTCTTCGAGTAGTTACCGCGAGACTCAAAGAGATATGTAACTTCATCGATCTTCGTGGGATACAAAGGTACGAGAGCTGACGTGCAATTTCTGAGGGCAAATATTCCGCTCTAATGTATGAAATATGTGACCACGGATAACTATTCCGTGTTTCTATATTCGGAAATCGTGTTTCAGACTTTCGACTGAGAAGATTATTTATAAATCGCGAATGTTGCCTCGATTGTCGGGTACAGAATACACAGAAGCATCGAACGTTGACGGGAAAGAAGGAAGGGGGATGATGCGTTGACACCTTTATCAGAAATACAATGGATAAAAAATAGTTGTCGACGTGTAAAGTTCCGTATGAATCGGTATTCGCGTCAATCACGCGTCGAAAAGCTGTTTCTGTAAATGGGAAGGTTCGGAAAAATTCCATCGGTTCGACGGACGGGAGAAATGAGAATATCCGGTGTACGCAGTCGCGAGGGAGGATGACATTCATTCGACCAATTTTCCGCGCGTGCATTCTACGCGGCCCACTAAAACTGACGTAAACCGAACCCCGCCTCGATGTTCGCGTTGTGATTCTTTACGAGTTCCTTCCCGTCGACGTTATCGACACAGTTCGTGCATTCATATCCCGGAAATTAGGCCAGTACGTCGCGTTCTACGATCAGAAAATCGCGTGGCGTCTTCGGAAGACTTTCTAATACGGAGATACATTTCCGTTTCGAAACTCCGATATAACATTCTGACACAATTGCTTAAACAGTGTTGCATCCTCGACTAAAACCACGATAATCCAAGATCGATCGAAACATTCATCTTCCAGACTTTCTTACATTTCTCCAAACTAAATGTTTTCACTTACGCGACCGTCACCCGTTGATCCAGCCATTCGCCATCAATTCGAAACATTCGATCGCACTCGCAATATCCAATGACACGAATTGACTCTCATTTGAAGGGGCAGCTAGAAGTCAATAGTTCGGTATAGTCGTAACCATCGAAACATGGTCGCTCCCGGGCAATTTGATCCCGTAATCCATCTTGTATCGGCCGTTCCGCCATACTGTTTACACCGGCTATTTTATTATACGATTGCGTAACGGGAACGACAAGACGAGCGAGCAACGAACACGGACAGTGCCCAGGAGGCGTCGAGTGTATGCCCCGTATTCGCATAGCTCGTAAAGTACACGGTCGAAATAATGATTTGATTGTCGAAACGGCCGGATGACGGCTCGTTTCGCTTTATACCTGTCGCAGCAACGACGCGTTACTCTCGTACGGGCGCGTAAAACCCGCTCGAATCGTCCCATCCGTACAGATCGCCTAATGCAGCTTTTATTGTACGCCAGACGAGTTTCGGCGTTATTCAGTCGCGTAACTCGTTACGATCTTCCAGTATGCGAGTTTACGAGCGTCATCGCGCTGCCGCGAATTTTCTACCAGCACCGAACGAGGCGTTGCGAGATCCTCGTGAAAACGCAGTGCACGCAGAGCGAGTCACTATTTTCCAGCTGGTTGTTCTCGATTTCGTGACGTCAGAATTTCTCTGGACGACGAACGTAATCGAGATCGACCTCGACGGATCGTGGAGCACCTCAGATATCCCGAGTGGTTCCGAGTGGCCGAATAATAGAGAGAAACGGCTGTACGAGCTATTCTGGTTGTTGTTCGGGAGGATCGAACTGCAACGAGAGGCCAGCTGCAACCACGCCGTTAGGAATCGTGCTCGATGAACTGCTGCTGCTGAAATCACAGCGGTTACTCATTGCTGAACTTTGGATCGCCGCGAGGCTCGCCAGTCGTCGAGATGCACTACTTTCGACTCTTCGCCACTCGATTGAAGGGCCTGTCTGACTAATGCCCGACTGTCGCTCGATTGTAGGTCATTCGTAAGCGTCCTACGTAAGCGTTTTATGTCCCTCGATGAGCGGACTGCGAGAAGTGTTTCGTGGTGAAGGGGATTTTCTAATTGAGGATAGAAAAACCTGCGTGGAAGTGCGTTTAATTTTCCTTTTAATGGAAGAATGGGAGATATGAATGTAAAGTATCTTTCAGAATATTTCGTTGTTGCATTACTTATTTCTTGAAGAACGAGAAACATGTGGTGTAGGATACGGTAAGACGAGTAATCTCTTGTACGCGCGGTTGCGAAACCTTTTAGCAAACTTTCCATCAACTTTCACGAGTTCAATTTTTAATCTCTCGTTGCGATACTTTGCTACGTTAACCGAGCAATTAATAACCGAAGAGAAATGAAATTCTATTACAAAGTTACGGGCAAAATTTCGCCAGGTCCCGTCGGATTTGGGAGGTGTCTGACCAGAAACCAGCACCATCCACTCCACGCGACCGCAACTAATCTCCGTTTGACTTTACACGCGATAAATTTATTTTACGTAGAACTTGGTCGTCCACGCGGGGATTAAATTCACTCTCAGGCAAATTCGCGCAGCGAAACTAAAACTACTTGAAACGACCGTCCAAGTCACCGACCGAAACTGCTTCAGACTGCGCTCGAACGTGCTCGTGGCTGCCCAGCGAGTAATTTCGATTATTCCACCGAAATTAAATCGCGATACCCGACGCCTAACTGATTAATACGCATCGAATTTGAACAGGCACGTTTATCAAACGGTCGCAGATGGTGCGAATTTAAATGAGATCACGGCGCGGCGTTCTACGCGTCGACCGAAACTACTCGCTATCGAAGCTGGGACAGCTGTTCGCCAGGCATTAATTCGCGGCGAATTTCCACGCGATCTTTCGACCGAACGCTCCCACGTGAAACACCTCGAGGTCTCTTCAGCGCCGAACTCGAGTTTAGTTACAACTACTTGAACTTGGAGTTACGAGGCTCGACGTTGGGTCGCGTGCACGCAAATTTCGCCCCGCTTAAACGACGGTTACGCCGTTTCCCGCGGTGTTGCTTCCATTCCGAGCTGAAACGCGGAACAGAGAGGAGTAACGATAAAATCTTACGTGCACTTTGCCCGAGTATTTCCGCGGGAAATCGCGGGAGATTCACGGCGTGCACGCAATCAGGTGAAATCCCTGCACCGGGGATTCCTGGAGGGATAACCGTATCGAATACCCTATCAGAGATTTCGCATGCACCGCTGGATAAGAATGGGAAAGGAATCGAAGATAGCGTGTAACCGTCGTTATATCTTCCAAGGAGACTCTCAGCCACCGCGCCAACGGGCTGACTTCAAAGTCCACAGAGATTACGCGGAACATCCCAGACCTCGAAACAAAATCGAATCAACGCGTTCACGGGAAATGTTTCGCGTTTATTCGACTTTTAACTAATTGACCGTGTTGTCCCGTTGTCCCTTCCGTTGGACAAGAACGGAGAAATGTGTCGAAAGCGCGACGGTCGACATCGCGTGTCGATTATCCTTCCACTTTTTGTCCGCGTCCCCTTTTTTGCCACGCTCCGGGGAAACCAGCCGACCTTTGTGCCGCGCGCGATCGTATTTTTTTTCTTCTCCCCCTTATCCTGTCGCGAAATAGACGGACACGTGTCGCGTCCCACGCGATGAAAAGAAAGGACCTGTCCCGGCGGGGAGCAAGATCGATCTCTACCCTCGCGCACCTAAAACACTAGAGCGTCGTCGAACGCGTCGCATGTCTCGATTTTTTCGTGGAACTCGGTGGCTTCGTTGCTTCGACCATCCACAATCCGGTGGCTCCGGTTTTTTTTGCGAAGAAGCGCATAGAAGGCGCGCGATGGAGAACGCGATGGACGTGAAGAACGCTCGGGACGCCGCGAAACGATGTTTTTCAACGTGGTTACAGGCGACTATTCATCAGAATTCCCACGGATCTTTATTCTCATTTTCTCTCTCGCTGGATATTTGTTTCATCCCTTTGAATTTCCCGGCGATGTTGTATAACGAGTAGCGATGGCGGCGGTCAGACCGTAATTTTTCCACATTTTCCTTCATTAAAGGCCGCGCAGATTGAGCCGGCCCGTGCAATTCGTTCGCCGCGTCGCGCGGCGATGAGAACAGATAGGAACCGGGACATCATCGGCCTCGTCGTGGGAGGAAAATTCGAAATTATTATTGTACCCATCTCGTCTGTAATCCTCTTATTGCGCGCAACCTCTGCGCGGCAATTACAGGAGCGAGTCGCGTCGGATGAAAGGGGTGAAATGGAGGAATCGAACTCGGCTCCAGTATGGGGGATGTTTTCACTGTAACGTCGAGCGGTTTCGTTCGATATCGCCGCGCATAGAAAGTGGTGGAAAATATTTGTACGGACTCTTTGTCGTTTAACCAGCCAGAATTATTAGACGCTTGGAGCGTATACATTAGTGTATGCTAATAAAGCGTAACTGTAGATACGAAATGTCTGTCCGTGCGAATGAATTAAGGAATCGTAAAAAAGCTACCATGCTAAGAAGTAATCAGCGTAAAGAAGCGAAATTGCGCGATTTGCGCCAGCCATCGTCGTTCCTCTCGCTACGGGGGAAAGAAATCCTATTTGCAGTGAAATAATTAATCGCCGCGCTTTATCATCGTGCAAACTCTAGTCCGTCTTTTTTGCTACCGGCTAATCGCCGCGAGACCCGTGCTTTCAGTTGTCGGGCATAATTAATGCGGCAATTTGCGCGAGTTTAACGCCCGCCATCGGGCGACAAATGAATTCCGGAGAGTCGAGTAACATTTTTTCGCGAATGCAAATCGATGTCCAGTTCCGCTATGATATCTTAGATCGTTTCAATAGAGTCGCTGGCAACCGCTGGAAATTCCAGTCGCTAGACGAGGCAATCGCGTCTTCTCATAATTACAGCTGCTGCAAGTAATTGCGATAACGAGGATGAAACAGTCGCGAGGCTGACGATTCGAGTTGCCGCCATTGTGCCTCGAAATTTCGCGATTAGGATCGGACTTTTACCTGCGAGAAATTAGAGGCTTTGAATGGATAGCAGCGGAATTAAAGATGTCCACTTTGCGTTAGTGTTACTTCGAGCATGTACAGAATTCTACGACACTGTTCAAGTGCCCTAGGCACGTTCCAGCGTATCATTATACTTGAACGAAATTCACCAGACATTCATTTAGATGTCACGTCGCTGCAATTGAAGAAGTTCAAACAAACTTTCCGGGTATGTTCAAACGAACGAGCTTGTTGTGAACTAACCTGATGAGTTATAAATATCAAGCGAGTTGTTATAAGGCGGCAATTTATTCTGCTTGCCGTCCGCTGAGAATAATGCGACTCGTAGGAGAGAGAGAAGTTCCATATCCCCAGGTATAAATCTAAAAGCAAAACCGCAGGATTGCATTCAGACGCTGAAACTAATTTTCAACAATAATAATCGAACGAACCTGCTATAATGCGACTGCTGAATAACAAGTGTTACGCAACTTCCATTAGAAGATAGCGATTTATCCCGCTCGCCATCTTTCGGCGATAACCTGATCCGTAGCGAAAAGGAGACGCTGTTTTTCCAGATACGAATCCAAAGGCTAAACCGTTGGGTTATACCGAGGCACTCGCGTTACGGTGCCTGGCTGGCATTACTATTGCCATTACACACTAGTTTCAAACTACCTCCTCCAGTGACGCCCTTAATTCGATAACTGAACATCCGCGGCAATTCTCGCGAAAGAGACTCGTTCCAGAGTCGAGAGAAAAGCCCAACAGATTTGAAAGCGTGTCCCCACGGCGAGGTTGCAGACGGAAAATAACCCGGTAATATTCCATCGCTGTACCACGGCCTTCCTACGCTCTCCTTTTCCTGCCTGCTCCATTCTTTCTCTCTCTCTCGCCCTATTTCCGTCCCTCCTCTTTTTCACCACTATTTTCCATGGCGATGGGCATCATACGACGCGCGTTATGCATATATGACCGAAATCCGTCGATCCATCCGACAGAACGTAAGGGTGAACCACTGGCTAAGGAGGCGAGAGATGGTATCAGCCAGTCGGACGCGTTAACCCTTTCATCGATCAGGCGGCCAGCGTCTGGTAACAATGTTTGTTCGATGCCAATTCACCACGAGCGCAGTTCTTTGAGAGCCCTTTGTCTACCTCGAACCGTGCGGTGGAACGACTCGTGAATACATCATCTAGCCGCGTATAGCTATATACTCTCCATTCGACGGCCAGAGCTGCAAATGCACTTTACCGGTCCGTCTGCCTTTGGCCCTTTTACGGTCTCGCGGTAACGTTGCGCCGCCGCTGCTGCTGCTTTCAGCGTACGCGTTCGTGACAGGCCACCGGAAACGATGCTGTTTTAAATGCAACGTTTCGTTGGCCAGCGCGTTGGCTGTATCCGCGAAAGAGACGGAGCGCGAAACGCGATCGCGTCGATCGATCGAATCGGACGACGAGTCCACTGGCTGCGAACTCATCGCTGAAGCAACATTCATTAGCATGCCAATTACCAGCTGGCCACGGGAGTCATTTTTACGGGATTTCCCGCGACCACGCGCGAGGCCTTGTCCCTGTTCCGTATTCGGCTCGATCGCGTCGTTTGATTTAATCGAACGCGCTTCCATCCGCGATTGTTTCAGGAGACAACGTGCCGCGAGACGCGGCCAGTGCGCAACAAGTTCCCACGGTTCGTTTACCGCCAGCCGTCGTCTCTAGAACGATCCCTTTTCGGACACTCGTTCGGCGGTTTGGTAAACAGAGACGTTTTGTTTCTTCGCGTTTGTCGGAATTCAATTTCTAGCCTGACGTTAATTTGTCACGGGACGAGCAACAAGTTCGCGTAACGCCGCGAATTACGGTGACGCCGCGAACCGAACGGAACGGATAAATTGGGTCAGCCATTTCGTTTCGTTTCACGCGGGTACCTGCTACACTTTTATTGCGTTCTCTCGGCGGTTACCTTCATCTGAATAGCGATAAATTAGCCCGGTGATCCTCGCGAAAATTTACGACGATAATCGTGGAATGTATCTCGCTTTAACATTTTTTTCTTTCGCAGGAATCGTCGGATAAAGGCGCTCGTGAGGGAGCGGTTAATTTGTACCCCGGGGACCTTGGGCTTCGAGGGCGTATTCGGTGACGCCCCTGGGAAGGCTACCCATAACCTGGATAAACGGTGGATCGTTCTGTTGCGTCAACCGGGAGGAAAGCAAATTTCCCTCCGCTTTTCAGTAATTCTCTGAACGCGACGAGATTCGCGAATTAAGCGGAACGATATTAAGTAACGAAGGACGAGGTTTCTGTGAAGCTATCGCATCCGCTGGCTGCGGATTCGTTAGTCGAGCGAGTTCGTCGATGAATTCGCCGGGAGTTTTCCTCCTGTTTGTTAATATGTTTTACGAGCGCGTTACGCGCGGCCTGACCGCGAAACAAATTTCGCCCTTGGGGGTGATGGCGCGTCGCCGCGGCGAATCCACGCGAGACCACGGGAATATCCCGTTTCCCATTGCCGTTGGCAATTTCGCGATCGCGAAAAGACTTGAACGTTGCAGGCGCTTTTGCGGTAAGGTAGTTCCATTCAATTTGCCGGTCGCGCTCGCGCTAATCCCGGACAGTTTGTAAATTGCAGGGCGAATGCTGTTATTAGACGCGTTGATACCGCGGGACGTCTTGTTTCAGCCAGCAGGCGTTAAGAGGATCTGATTGTACGGCTGGGAGGCGGGCAAATGGAGCTACGAAATGTAAAATGATTGCATCGTGGAATAAAGCGAGGGGTGAGATAAGGAGAATGGAAAGCACTTCCCGTATATTAATATTTAACGACTCATTTCTGCGATGATATCTTTGATCAACCCTCACTAAGGAATTCCAGAAGTTCGTTGTTTCCACCTTTTTTTATTGAAACTAGTGAAAAAAAAAAATACTACCAAATATCCTGTATGTCTCGAAGTGAGCCCACTTCAAGGGTTGAACAGCGATTCAGTCCAACTTCAATTAAGAGAAAAGAAAAGCTGAACTTTTAATTCGAAAAGTCAAGCCTTTGTCTGGTTCATCCCCTATCGGGGGAGTGTATTTCTCAACAGGTTGTTCTATTGTGCAGCGATCTCTGATTTTTTAAAATTATCATAGCGCGCGTTGAAAGAGAACGAGCCACTAGACGAACTCGTAAGACCCGCTCGAGTTACGGAATGATGTACCGAGTGTGTTTGATACGTGTCCGATGATCCCCTTTGTTGGACGATTCCTGTACAATGCCATCGTGGCAAGTGCGTAAGTGAGATAATTTCGATTGTCCGCGTCAGCCGGTAGGACGCGTTGTAAAACAAGCTGGACGGCTCGACTGCCTCTCTATCCTCCTCCACTCTAGCTATTTTCTGGTGTGACTTCGTTCCGTTCGCCAACACTACACTTCCTCTTCTCTTTGTCTCTCCCTCTCACTCTCTGCTCCATCTTGAACGTTCCCTTTTTCGCTTCGCTCTGATCCTTTCGCGTCCTCCCATCTATTCGTGCTCGAACCATTCGATACCGTTTCACCTGGTTTCCCTTTGCGCGTGAAATTTGCATATTCGGTTCCAACTTCCTCGCCCGCAGCGAAATCCAGTTCCGTTCAAAGAACGAAACCGGGAGCGAGAACGGATGCGGTTCCACGCGCTGATTCGGCCGCGAATGGCGAGCCAAGCCTCGCTAAACTCGATAAGTCCCACCCTCGGATCCGCGTAAATATTTCCACGGTTGTGTTCTGACAAGCGGCGCGAGGCGAAAAATCGATCCGACCCCGTTCGATTTACATCACAAAAGGGTGCGCCCTCCGGCTTCCAGGAGATAGATACCGTGCGTGTCACGTTGCGTAATCCCCCGCCGCGAAATTTAACGGGAAAACGGGTCCGCGTTTTTCAATCCCTATAAATATCCGCTCTATAAAAATCCACGTGTTCCCCGTTCAATTTCCATTAGTAGGGCGCCGGTGAAAGATTGAACGTGTCACCTGTTGTTCGTTCGACTTAAATAAATGCCACACTCTGCCGGGGGATCAATTTTCCAGCGCGTTTTATCGCTGCAAAAAGTCATTAAGCAGCATTCTATCTCTCAACGATCATTTTTTATCGGCGTCGGAACAACGGCGACCAGCCTAACTCGATTCTTTCTTCGAGTTCCAACGAAGTTACGTTGTCTTCCGGATTAATTTAAGCGTACGCTCCTTATCCCTGCGAGATAATTAAATCTTGCCCCATCCTTTGGCGATACTTTTCGACCCGTGTCGGATCGATAAAAATCAGCGAAGACGCGCGCAGTCGTTCCTCCGAAATTTAACCGGAGGGCGTATTCTTCTCGGATTAATTAAAACACCAGCAGTCGCGAGGGAATGATGAAAACCGTTCGGTAATTTTCAGCCATATCGAGTAAACGAACGCAATCATAATTGCGGCCCTGTTACGAACGTATCGCGGAAAGCGACGCTTAACAGCCGCTTGGGAGGCAACGTAATCGCGGTGGTGCAATTACGCGTGGACTGGGAGCTCGCGACGGGGTCGAACCCGATCCAGAGGTACAAAAGGGGCGCGCGTCACGACGCCCTGTCATTCGCCGCGAAATTTAATATACCTGGACAACAACGCGCCGGCACTTAGCCGAGCTGTGCGTTTCATCAACGAATTCCGACCGGATTTATCGCGATTCCGGAGGGTGGCGTAACGCGGACAATGGATCCTTTGCTCGGACCACCCCCGGCTAGGTATAGCCACCCTCGTGACCGAGGTGCGGTTGTGCGCGGTTAATAAGGGACACGGGAGAGAGTGACGCTCTCTGGTAGCTTCCGCGACTCGTACGTGCAGGCGTACCAACGTCCACCTTCGCTCGCGAGCCAACAGCGGAGATACAAAGGGGTAGAGCGAGGGAGACGTCGCGACGAGTAGAGCTACCTATGGACACCTATATGCGGGTCATGGCGCATGTCAAGCCCGAGAGGGTGCGGCAGAGAGCGGTAACTCGAGGACTAACCCGCGCCAGGGCGGATCCATCCTTTTCTACCCTCGATTATGTTTTCCGTTGTGCTCGACGCGAGCTGATCCTTCGCAACGCGAACGCTCTCCCGCCTCTCTTCATCGAAAACCGCGTCCTTGCTTCGAAATCTCGATCTGTCCGCTCTCGTCCTCGACACACATCCTTTGTCGCCGTCCACCGTTCCCCGAACAATTCGATCATCCACCATTTCTACTTTTCGTCGCGCCGTCCCGCGACGTTGCCCGTTTCGCGATACGATTCTTCCCTGTCTCCTAATGGTTCGTCCCCTTTGGCTTCTCTCGAAGCGCATTTCGATTCGCAGACGGCCACTCTCAACGCTCCGTTCGTTCTCATCGAGTGACCCCTTCGATTTTCTGGAGCTATCGAATTCCTCCTCGCGGTATCTCGTTTTAGTCCCTCCACTTCGCTCCTCGGCATAGCAGTTACTGATGTAACTCGACTGCAAATTGAAATTCGATTAACGATACACGTTGGAATCGAGAGAAGGGATCGGCACGAGGTCCAACACGTGCCCCTCGTTTAACGTTACGCGGTGAAATATCGATTCGACTCGAGCATCTGCTTCTCGGCTCGGTTTCTTCAATTTTCGCTGATTTCTTCCAGGCACGTTCACCCCCAGGTAGAAATCGAGCCGTAAAGAGATCCTACGTTACGATAGCGGACCTATGTCCGTCGGATCTACCGCGGCAAATCCTCGTGTCACAGGTGCCTCCATTCAGCTTATCCCTGCAGCTCCGCAGACGGGGGTTGAAACGCTTAGCAAACTGGTATCGCTGGATACTCTTTTCCCACGCTCGTCCCCTCCCTCCTCTTAATTACCCTCCTCCCGCGGCTTCCGTTCGGAAAATATCTGCGATTACCCAGCTTCTTCGCGAACTCTAAGCTCCTTTTAATCTCTCTTATAACAGTCAACCCGATATCATTACGGATTTTGTTTCCCACCGTTTTCTCTTCTGTATCGTTTTGAGAGACACCCTTGCTTTCTTTTCCGGTCTGTTGCTTCGAATGGAAAAGATCGCCGTTTTAACTTCTTTAATCGCCTCGATTTACCGCGTCTGTTACTTTTCTAGGTCCTCGTTTCGAATCCAGACGGAGAAAGGGGGCCTTGAAATCTGGTTTATATATTCGCAGCCGTGCGAGTTGATTGAACCGAGTCTGGTCGATTCGACGATCGTAACCTTTTGAACCGAAACGAGATTTCTTCGTAACTCTCCGAACTTTTCTTATTTCGAGTGACGGAATCGTTGCTTTAAGACACTACGACGGGGGATAACTTTCCGCGCCCCGTCGCAATTGAAAAACGACTTGTTTCCCCCATCATCGGCTCGATTGAGATATTACTTCGAACTTCCCCTCTCGAAGTTCTGTGAATAAAAGTTCCGCTTAAATTTTACATATTTCGTCCAATAACCCTTATATTTCGTTGACGCGGGATTATGAAATTATGTAAATTCCCGTTTGTTCAAAAACGAGTCCGCTTCGAGAAGTTTACAAATAAAAGAGAAAATCCTATTTGGCAAACAGAGCGGAGACCGACTGTAGGAAGGGAATTGCACCGCCTAAGGGCAACGCATGATCGACCTTAAAAGTCAAGCGCCACCGTGCACTCGAAACTAACTTCGACAAGTTCCATAGCCGCGTGAAAGTTTCCATGGCATTCGAAGAGGCACGATCGTCCTAACAAATTTCTTTACGCGCCAATTGCATTTTCTCTGGTAAAGAATTTAAAACACGGTTGACTCTTGACTGGTCTTCCTTGGTACACCTCGATGGTCTCTGAAGTTTTATTAATTTTCTTGTAATCAACCGCGGCTTCGAAGAGCTTAAGAAACATCGATCTGTGTGTTCTGGGGGGGATGGTGAACGAATTAATGCCGCTTCTTCGACCAGAGTCGAATACATGGCAAGCATTTCATTATTGATAGACATTTAACCTCGTTCCCTGGGTATAGCCAGTTTTCCGTCCGACTCTGTCGAAAGTAATGGTTTTCCTTCCCGATGCAAATCCAGAGCCTTGGTACTATTTCAGAGCGAGTCCATTTAATGGTAATCGAACGGTAGCATTGAAACATCCCAGCGGCGTATCAATTTCGAGGGAATGGCATTATGGTACGGCAGCGGGGCTGCGCTAAAATGCGCTACGGTCACTTTCTACGATTGCTGCGGAGGCATGCATGCATGCACAAATTGAACGCAGCTAGAAAATTGGATCGAGTACGCCGCGAATTTGTACGAACCACTGTGCCGCTTTTTACACGCGAGCCCATTCGACGACCTGTTCCGCTTCTTAATTATCCGCACGCGAGACACGGGTGCAAAATGTTAGTTCGAAAGCGCGGAACCGGGAGAACGAAACGCGAGGACGAGCTGGTATCGACGAACCGATCGAGGGCAATCTCGCGGTCCCGGTTTCGCCGCTTTTAACGACCACCGGAATTGTCGCTGGTCATGGCATTTTCGAATTCGTTCGAATACGGAGAATCGTAAATGGTCGTACTCGTTTGAAATGCAGTTTTTACATACTCGAAATGGTCAGTTTCGAGTCGCCTGGATCATTAGTGACGGACGAATTCGCCGCTGAGTGATTCGGTTCTGTCGACTGTAAATTTCGATGGCGAACACCGATTCTTGCGCAACACTCGAAAAAAACTGTCGATCGGCCCGTGAGAAGATTTTCAGGACACGGCTCTTCTGTATGAAATTGCAGTTTTTCGAGCGTGGCGAACGATTTTACGAGCGATATAGCCCCACTGGCGACATCAATTCCGATGAAATGTTACGGCCGATAAAAAATCCACTCGTACGTTCGTGCCTCTCGACTCGTTCAAATTATTCCAGCCATTTAATTGACCACTCAAATATTTAGGCACGAAAATTATGCTGTTATATGTTTCTCCTCGGTTTTTCGATATTTAATATTTGGTAAGTATGGAACTCTTTCGAAACACCGGGATCGGTTTGGACCAGTCGACTATTTCCATTCCATAACACGATCCAGACGTTCGAAGACGTCATTCTCACTCAAACAAACCCATGAATCATCTAAGACTTTTCGAGTCTTCAACGTGGACGAGGTTCGAACCTGATAATTTATCTTCGTAGTAGAAAAAACTGGCAAAGGAAACGGCACGTCATACGTTTCTCTAATTATAGGAGGCGTTGTAACCCTTCGAGTGTTCACTAAAATAACCGAATGTGACGAGAAATCGTCTACTTCTCTGCGTTCACATCCTGCGAATAATGCGGACAAGTTTCGTTCGGTTATCAAAAATTGATCAAAGTCAAAAGCACAATGCAACTTGGTAGGAATGCATCTGCAGCCACTTCTAAACTTTCCTCGTAAATATTCATTTGTTACCGCGTAACCCGTCGTTTCGCGGGCACTTGCGACGAAGTAAATTGTTCATTCCAAGTTTCGAAAATTGCTCGAGCACCTAGCAGACTATGGGTTATGAAAGGGTTAAATCCTCGAGCATGTAGAACGGGGCGAAATTTATGGGTGTAATTACTGCGTTTTGGTATGACGTACCGCACGATCAATCGATTAGTGGCCGCGCGACACCCTGGAACACTCGACGCGTATTTATCTATGCGCGTTCGAGTCCCGCGGTCGAATCGCGGCTGTCAATTGGTGAACGCGTCCTCCAACTCTGGTTCAGCGTTCGACGCGTTCCCGTTCGCGCGGGAAAAAGAGCAGAGTGGCCGGAAAAATCGGAGAAAGGTGGAGATTTACGTCGAAGTCCGAGCCTTGCCTCGATGATATTTAGGGACCCTGCTGCTGTTGACGTGGGATTATTAAACGAGTTTACGTAAGACTCGTGACAGCGTCCTGATATCGGCCCTGTTCCTCGCGAGCTCCATGTGTGCAGTTGACTATCTACTTCTGAAATCCACTGCAAAGTGGATTTACCATGGTCTGCCATCTACTCCTCTCTCTCTCTCTCTCTCTAACTCTCTACTGAAATTTCATACATAGTAACGATACAAAATTGAACTCTGTCTAGAAAATTGATCGCGCGCAAGATTAGTTATAGGAGGTCCACTAATAATTCCATTTGGAAGAAACGTTATTAACCTCTAAGGTTTTAACGTGTCCTCAATTTCAATTAATCCATTAATCAGTCTCGCCGTCGATTCGCCCTGTTATCACACGGTAGACAGCAGCCGGTTGAATGTCGCGTTATTTATAGATGCTTTTTCCGATCGATCCCGTGTCCCGCGCCCGCACGCATTACTCTTGATTAATTGGACGCAACGGCACGTGAAACTTGATGGATATTTACTTAATCGTGACGAAGTACCGACGAAGGGACGCGCGCCGTCTCGTCCCTTCGGTAATTCGTAGCCGTGCACGTCGGGGCATCGGGTTCCTGTGCCGAAACGACCCCCGTTCCACGATAAATCGCCGATCGCGACGTCTTCACCTTCTCTTCGATTTCTATTCCAGTCGGTGGTTTTATTGTTTCGCCACTCCAACGGAGGCGAATCGCGCGTCGCGCAACAATAGGATAGACGAGATCCTTATCGATACGATGTCTTCTGGACTCGAGGAAAGAGTGCCGTTGTCTCGGCGAAATGAGAACGGCCGGATCTTAATAATGTAAATCGATTCGTAGACGCGATATCTGTACGATAAATTCGCAAGAAGTAAAGAAGAGCCAGCGCGGAGTCGCATTATCTTTCATTGCTAATAACCCTTATTTGCTCGCTTTTTCCCTTGCTCCGCTTTATCCTTGCCATTAAATACCGGATCGATTAGTCATTACTGAAACATAAAACGAATTCGAATAACCGATGGGTAGATATTTCCTTGAAATATCTGAAAGGTCGGGCGTTGTAATGGCGTGTACAAGGTGCAACATATTTCTGCGAAACTTATACTAATTTATTGGGAAACTTTATAACTTCGATGTAAATTAATCTGTACATTGATACAGTCTCGAAGGAGAATCGAACCTTTTCCTGCTGCGATAACTCGCAGTTTTGTTGCATCAATGCTCACGATATCGCGAAGTAGGTATTGTTCGGCAAGGTGAAATAACGCTACACCGTGGCGCACCCTAATTTGTTAGTTTTCCGGCTCGCGCTGACTCGCGACAAGGAAACCAGCTCGAATTAACGCGAGCGCATCCATCACGGTGCAACCTGTTTGCGCGTTATACCAGCGACAACACGTATGCGCCAGCATCCCGCGGCGAATGGCGAACCGGCTGGTTTTCTAGACGTTGATCTAATTCACTGGGGCGAACGTCGGGAGCACGCGTGTACCCTCCGTCAGTCGCACGCATGCACACGCTCGTTCTTGTAACGACGTGACAAATGCACGCCCCGAGAAACCCGTGCTCGTACACGGCCAATAGGGCGTGAGGTATGATAAAAAAAAAGGAAAAAAGAAGAACGGGACGGTGGGGAGGAAGAAATTGCAGGAAAAATCGCGGCGCTGCGTGCTCGATGCTGGGAGTCGAGAGTACAATGACAAACGAGCCAGAAAACGACAAGAAGGGAAAAGGTGAGGTCGGATGACTGAAAACCGTGCACGTTCGCATGCACCGCGTGCACCATCGATGAGAAGATGTATCGAGCCAGGGAACAGGGTCGTTTCTTTACAGCTTCGTGTGCGTTTGCGTCTCGAATGAGATGCAAGATAGCCCTTTGAAAATTCTCCACCCTCTATCGAGCTACTGTGAACGATTCACTGGGGTAGAAAACGGAGTGAACTATTTCTAGCGTATATATTCGATTCTGCGAACGCATCGCACCGATGTTCCCTGTAAAATCGTTACTCCTCGTGGTCTGCGACACCCGCGTCCAGTTGAGGATTCAATAATTGCAAGTAACATTCTCGTTGATCTACGATATTACCAATTGAACGATATTTTGATTAAAAAAGGCCAACCAACCCATGGAAAAAAGTTTTGCGTTGCATTATTCACGTTATTACGGAGCTAGTATTATTCGGCCAAAGATGAACGCATAAGCGAACTCTGACTTTTGCCTATCAGTGTTCCATCCTTCCATTTCATAGCGCAGCGTAGTAACGTTCCCCTCAAAATCCTAGCTTCTCGCAAACGGTACACCCAGGCTTTGTCAGATTGCACGTTAGTCCGATAACATTTCATCGGATCACGTCAAAAGGGAAAGGTCGATGGAAGTTTGCAGCGTCCCTTCCCTCGTGTCCACCCCGCCCGAATCGAGCGTCGAAATTTCAGTTTTTGTCGTAAATAAATAGAGGCGGAGGACGTCGACGTGGCCAAACGGTACACGTGGATCCTCAGTCAATACACCCCCGTGGAATCCTTGGTCGGGGCGAACGAGAAGGCTCGCGAGCGGTCCTTCGCAAGCCTCCGCCCGGCTGAAAAGTTTACAGAGCGCTGCTGATATTCGCTCGCGTATCGATCGCAGCTCCTGGCAGGATCTATCGTTAATCGCAGTCGAATTGTTCCGTTCCTTGTTCCTTTTCCAGCCGCGGGAATACGATTACCATGACAGATGAGACGCGCCGCGCGAATAAACCTGCCACGCCACCGCGTGTCTCTCGTCGTCTCGCTTTGCTCCGCGTATTTTTGGAGTAGGCGATCGCAGGGTGAGAAAAGGAATTGATGTCACGGCTCACGTAAACCTTTCGCGCGTGCCTCGCCGCGGCTCGCGTTTTACGAGTTCGTCGCGGCGTGTTTAACGCCGCCTGTCGACGACCTGTTGGAGCGGGACCGTTAACAAGCTGGAGGAAAAATTATGGCCCCCATCGGGATCCCGTGCGTTTCTAGAAATACACAGGTCGACCTGGATCCCCCGAGAGACCACGGCAGCCCTCGTGGCCGGCCGAAAAACGCCCGCTAAATTTAATTCCTCCGACCACTCCTTACGTCCTTTCATTCGATTCGACCGTTAACCTCGACTTCGCACGGATATTCCATAGCAACCACCGAATCAACATCGTTCCTCTTACCTGCGACGGTTATTCAAATCCCTTGCAACGTCCTGGGACCATTCGTTCGCCACATAGCGTCGTTGTCGAAAGGCGATCGTCCAAGGAAGAGAGTGGTGGCCCGCGTCGAGGAGGCGAAGGTCGTTCGAGCGTTCTTCCGGTTCTTGCGGTTGCAACAAAGGAGCCACGTGCACAACGGGTAGATCGCGGACGATCGGGGCAGCGGAAATTGGTGGATCGAGGACGCGAACGGAGCGTGAACCGTGTTCGTCGCGACGTGTGGACGCGTACTGCTCGGGAGACGCGGGCGGCGCAGCCACTGGGTGTCGCGACGACAACGAACACCACCACGACGACCACGACGCCGACGTCGGCGTATGCTACTAGCGGTCGGTGGTCCAGGGACGGAAGGCGGCTGCGCAAGCGCTCCTACGCTCCCTTCAAGGCTGCCCGTCCGATTAAATTAAAACTGGACTCTCACCTTTCCCTCTTACTCCCCCTGTGTTATTCTTTTTCGCCCTTCGTGGCGCGCGCGAGACCCTCCCACGTTCAGGGATTTCGAAGGTTGCCCGGACAGGGAAGCTGGCAACCCCTGTCCTCGTCGCGCGACGGAGATTACCGGTTCTGAAGTGGTCCTTGATCACGCTGGAATCATAATCTCGAGTAGCCGCTCGCCTACTTTTTTCTGGATCCTGTTGCTTCCTCTTTGGCACACGTTCCTATGATTGCGCGATGTTTCTCTAAACTTAACGCGAGTGGTTAGGGGTTAATACTTTTTGACGCTTTTTAAGGAACTAACTGAGAAAATGACGGGACGGATAAATTAAAAAGAAAACTGCGAGGCGTAGAATTGCCAGTACTTTCCCGATCGTAAGCCCTCCCGCGTCAATTTTCTCCCGTTACGTTCAGAAAATTCACACGTTCCGCGCGATGCGACTCACCGGGGGGCCACAAACTTGCTCCAGGCGCATTTCCCAGAAATTTAACGACGCTATTAACTTCAAAGATACATTTCGTAGCTACTCCAGGGCAACGAATCTAAAGCTAATGTAAAATTCATGAGAATGCCCCGTATATCTTCTAAACGAACGATACAATCATATCTCCGTACCAACAGCGATATCTCCTGGACCGTTTCCTCTTTACGTTGCCCCAATTTGGGGACCCTCGCCGAGACAAAGATCGTCCGTCGGACTTGGAATGTTCCCGTCGCGAGATCTCGACCCGATGGACCAGAATGTCTCGACCGCCACGTTCCGTTTACATCGCGGATAACGATAATCCGTGACTTATCGATTTCTGCTGGCCGCGATCGCGTAGTCGACCGTGGTGGGCGATGTCGCGCGATCGCGTGCTCGTTGATAGGAACCGCGAACGCGCGTTGGCACCCCATCGTCGCGATGATTTGCACGAGACGCGACAGAAATAGCGGTAAGCGAGCAATCGTGGGCATTTTCGTCGCGTGCAACGAAAGACACTTTGCGTTCGTGAAATTTTTAACGCACAACGGAGCTCGGCGTGGGTTGGTAAAATGCACCTTGTCAAAGTGTACTTTCTATTACCACTTTGCTCGCATTTCATTGCTAACTGCATTTTAGGACGTTACGTGCGTGCTCTTTCTGTGTTTTTTATTGATATGTGATAACATTGGAAAGGAATGAGTAATGGTTATTTTAATATCATATCGAATATAATAAATATGCTGTAAAAAATTGTTATAGCAATACTTGCTTTTGGATCAGGCTGTGATTAATCGCGACTTTTTTCTCCGGAAAGCAAACCAAACATTTTGGTCGCAGGAAGTTAGCTTTATAAATATTCATCTCTTTCGATAAATGGAGAGGAAATTTGTTCAATTTTTAATATAACAGCGATGGAGTAATGGAAGTAGTGAAGATTAATGGATCCAACTTTTGTTAAGTAACCGTAACGATTTTGAACAAGTAGGATTTTCGAGCACTGAGACACACGCTGATAGAATTGGCCAGACCGTCCACGAGATTTCACAATCAGATCGATCGATTTAATGGCCCGTTAAATTAGATTTACCTGCGGTAGCGAGGTATCGTCGCGTTAAGTAAATAGAGTCGCAAACGGCGGACGTGAGTCACTGAGAACATCGACGGAAACGCTTTGAGTACCCAAGTTCCTATTACTAAGTCTAATCATTCAACCTTACGATCTAATACCTTTAAATCTCGACTTAACAAAATGACCGTGGCAAAAGACTGAAATACAATTGACGTACTAAAAAAAGAGGAGACTAATGAATTCGAAATAAAGTCGGAGGTATCGTTAACGTAACTCGATGTCATCTTTGATCACGTGATATATGACAAACGCTAAGCGATTATTTCAAGTCGACAGTAACGATAAAAACCAGCGACGCTGGAGCCTTCTCAATGGGGGATTCAAAGACCGTGTACTCGACTCGTTACTTTGTCTCTGTCCACTGTTCTTGCGATTATTCATTCAAAGCTGGACAAAAAAAACGACGATAATTTATGTCTGAGAATAATTACATTAGCTGGAGACGCTGTTTCACTGATTATACTCGGCATCCTTCTTGTCCTCTGTTTCCTCGTGCCGGTAAGAAACGCTTCAACGTTTGCGAATCATCGGGAAGCATTTCTTTAATGGCCACTTTCGCAGCTCGCCCTTTCAAAGGGAGTATCGCGCCGCCTCGATCAAACTTTGTTCAAGATTATCACTCGAGCCTTTTTTTTATCGGGGATGAAAAGTTCCCGAGATCCCGGTTCATCTCGATAAACTAGATTCTCCTTAAAATATACGGCCGTCAAAGCGTTGGGATTGAGTTATGGGATCATTAACTGACTACTTCGTACGAGAACATGCGCTGGAGACATCAATTTCCGGTAAATCTCCGAGAAATATTGCTCGAAGCAACGCCGATGCTACCAGCCACGCATTTTTCCACGGTGATGCAACGTGTCGCGTCCAATATCGAGTGGAACTACTGGAAATCCAACGCTTTACAGCTTTCTCGATTTGCCTCCGCGGATACAAGTTTCCGTTGTCTTTCTTTCAGACCACGTTTCTGTTATTTCGTACGCGATTCATAAATCTACATTTCCCGGAATAAAGATAGTTATTTCGTGAACGAGAACCTCCTGATGAAACGCACGTGTTTTATCGAAAACCTCTCTTTAATAATCGCGCACTCGAATGAGAGATAGAGAGAGAGAGAGAGAGTGAACTGTACAAATATCAGGCTGTGCAAACACGATTTGTAACCCCTCCGATTGCTACGAGATACTCCATTTGTTAATTACTTTTTTACGACCAAAGTCGCGCAGATACTATTTATAACGATGACCTCGCGGCACTGCTATTGATTTATTCGATAAAGACTTTTTGCGCGACGAATGTCGGCTGCTTCCACGTAATGAGGTCGTCCCTGAAAGAAACTTTTGTTAAACGATACAGAATTTGCAGTAGCACCTGTCGAAGTTGGACTTCGATCACCGTTGAACGTCCTGTTTTCTTCCGTTATTTATAGAAGTAGGCGACGCTGATGGACAACTATTACGTATCGATACGTGTAATAGCTGCAAGGAGTGTCGATAACGTTTTACAGTAATATTCTCTTCAATTTACGATACACTCAACGACATTTTTTATGCCTCCTACCAGCAGCAAAGTTTCCTTTCCCTTCATCCGCAAGCGTAAACTTTCATCGCTACAAATTTATACCGACAGACCATCCCTGTTTATATTTCTCAAACGGCACGAGAGTCCCCCTGGTCAACACACTGGCGAGAACAGTAAAGGGAATTAAATGTCCCTCTTCAACCTCCTCCTTCTCCCGTTTACTCAAAATGTCGGACCATGCAAAACCAGTCTCTCCTCTCTCATTGTTCGTTCGAGTACCACCGACTAATCTTCCCTTAACGAGAAGTCGAATAAATTGCCGTTTCCCGCCGTAACAAGGCTGAAGCTATTCTGTTATACGTCTATTATGCACGTGTCCGACGTCACTTACGCCAGCACGCGCGGATGCGCAGGGGTAATGGGATGGAATTTTCAGGGAAGGTTAACCGAACCTCCTGGAAAACTCTAATCTCGACGACATCCTGCTCGCTCGATGTGCTCTGGTGCCGATTCGCGAATATGAATGCAATCATCGCGCGCACCACCCTTGGACAATTGGTTCCCTTGTGCGGAATCCGGCGAATTTACATGGAGGATTCGTATCACGTTACAATCGATAGATATCTGTTCAAGCCAGCTCGTGCTTCTAAAATTCTCTCGGTGTGACGTGCGATTTTTCGTGAAGGTCTTTCTTTTCAGATGAAGAAATTTAATATTATATATTATTATATATATAAATTTGTTAGAAACGAATAGCTTTTCACGTTAGAACCATGGTTGAAACCACTGTGCGACGTATCAGCAATCTCGAGGAACCACCCTCCGTAGAAGATATAAGAAAAAAGGGGATGCTTTCAGCTTGGTGCTAATAAGTTGCGAGAAGCTTGTTCTGCTCTCAACACGACGCAGTACTACACATTATTAACGCGAGGAAGATCGTTAAAGAGTTGCAATCGGCCAAGCTTTACGAGCTACACTTTTCATAGCGGCGCCACTTTCCTGTCAGGCTGTTCTTCCGTCGTGAACTTAGTCATTACTCTTCCAGCCGTTCGTCGGTGGTCTCCGTAATTTTCCTCGCGGATTCTCAGGCAAGCGGAGCATCTCGTTACAGGTGGCACGGGAAGTTTGCTCGTAAACCGTATGACACCACCGAGAGCAATATGATCAAGAATCCGTCCTGCTGACACGGCGAAATTAACTTCGAACGTCCATGTGAGAGCTTGTTTCTCGCAAAAAGACCGCGTCAGTTCGTGATCCAACGTTTGGATCCACGTGCCCTGTCTCCCTGCTCGTACTCGCATACAGGCTGGCGAAAATCCTGTAAATAATCGCGGGACGGATTCGTGCTCCATCAGGCTCCAATTAGAGCGTATGAATTGCCCTAATTACAGCACCAATGAAGCCTAATGCCACATAATTTACCGCACGGAGACGTCTGCTTACCGGGAATTTTCGAATTTAATTCTGCCGCGAATCAGCCTAGGCATTCAAGGCATTGGTGTAACGCTAAATATATTTAAACAATGACGCGCATCACGCGTGACGCTGAAAGGAGCGGATGGTGTCTGCTACCAGGAAATCGTCCTTAGAAAATAACAAGCGCGAAGTTCGAGGTTACGCGTTCGCGGCACACTTTCAAGCCGCAATTTAACTATGAATAATTCACCCGCGGAGTGCAGAAGTAAATTCATCGCCTTATACGGATGGACCTGCGAGAACCAGTCCAGACGTGGATTTACTCTTGCACTTTACCTCGTGAATTATTCAAGCCGTGGATTACCGTGACGCCGTTATTCGGTCAGCGTAAACATTCGTCGGTGACACAGTCACAATAACGACGATTGAAACGAGCGATCATTCTTCTGTCGTTCGACAGAGGAGCGGAAAAATCGTGACGTGGATGGAGCTTGTACGACGTAACGAGCAGCCGCCGCGTACATCGTGGAGATTAATCAAGGAACAAGTTACGTCGATACCGACGAATCGTCTGGCGTGCAGAAATATCATCGTGCCGATACACGTCAAACCGTGTACGACTGCCACTCGACGTATCTACCTACATTATTGCGAACAGTGCGCCCGGAAACGTTGCTTATCTACGAAATTATCGACGTCTCTGGCCTGGACTCTGCACAAGGGGGTTGAACGCTGTAGGTACGTTTGAACGGGCGAACCCGGTGGAACAATGTTTACGAGACGCGTTTTCCTCTTTTCGTCCTGGCACGCTACGCACGCACGTTGCTCGAGATTAACAGCTGTAGATCCCGAGAGTGGTAGCGTTTACGAGCGAAAAAGAATGGCGCAAGGGTACGTTGCTGGGACCGCAAAACACGAATGGCCGTCGATGCGAAGCCTCGAGCACTGTGCGATCCTCTCTACGAGAATCGAGTTAATACTCGTTTTATTCGTGGGTCGCGAGGCTAATGAAGCATTCAGATTAGATGACAGATAGTTTGGCAATCGACGAATCCGGGAAACGAGAAGGGAAGTGAACGAGAGGAGAGAGGCAGGGGACTGGATGGAAATGGGACAAAAGTTCCACGGTTAATTATAGAAGTTGATTTTGCTCGGCCTTTGATCGTTCATTTGCGCAGGACAAAGGGTGTCGTGTAAAGAGGCATTAAGTATAGAATTTCGAGGAATCCCGTAATTTTACTCGGATCGGATTATTAATCGCACAATCTGAACGGGTTTGCGAATATATGGGCTGTTCGCGCTGCGAATCACACGTTCGTACTGCTTTCTATTAACTGGTATTGCGCGAACACGTTCGGTGTTGCCCCGGAATTAATCCCAGGTACCTTGCACACGATAACGAACGGTTCGACAACGATGTACCGTGTCAGAAATACTTGAACGAATTTAATTGGGAACTGCGGCACGTTGTATATCAAGATGACGACACCAGAACAGATCCGCTATTAATAACTGAAATTAGCAGTTTTAAAATCAATAATTTCTTAGCAGACAGGAACTACATTTGTGTGTATATAGTTGTGTACATGTTTTACCGTGAAATTTCAATGTAAAGGAAGAGTTATGCTCATGGTATATGTCTACACTATAAAAATGAATGAAATGGAATGATAAAGTAAAAATAAAAGAATGAATATATTCCTCAATCTCATTTTCATAAATCCCGCAAGCATGAGCTTGAAAGGCCAGGTTTTACTTTTTTCTTTTACGACCCATTCTCTTGGGTCATTCTGTTCTTATCACGTTAACTATATACGTACTCATTCGTCTACTAATAGAATGTTGGCTCATTGAATCTTGCCCAAGTTAATTCTTTTCAAAAAGGTAAAAGGGACTTTTATAAGGAAAAATAAATCAAATCATACCTCGTGCGCTTTCTGGATTTCAAATGTTATTGGTGGAGAGAAAAGTCGCAATGAACCAATCAAAACGAAGCTTTCAAAAGTGACGTCACAAGCAAAGTCTGATGGGTAGTTTCTCGTCAGTTTCAAACCGCGTGGAAAGACGTGTGAAAGCGTCATTTTTATTATAAAATAATGCGTATATTAACACGAACGTTTCTCTAAGATTTACGGTGCCATTTTCTAAAAATATTCGTGATTGAAATCGGGTATCTATGAAAACTTTGGAGTTTACGCGAGTGGTTGTAAGTTGTATAAGAAAAACATGACAATTGGTGTGGTGTCGCGTCCTTCAACACGTCCTCTCACTGTTCATTCGTACGAAGAAGCAGTATATCCTACATATCATCATTTATTCGTAAGTATTGAGTGTCAATTGTTTAAGTGATATGAATGAAATATTGTTTGCATGTGTAATACATACTGTACAATTTCGATAATACTACTTAGAAGTCATGTAAGCTTTACAAAAATCATTTATTAGTATAGCAATAGGATTTTATCTCGTATGTGTAAAAGCACTCGTTATAAGAAACTTAAAGAGTACAGGTCAAACTATTAAAATAACTAACCAAAAATTAGATACAATTAATTGAATTTATCATTCTATCTAGAACGCATGTAGATATAAGTCGTGGTTCCATTATTTGTGCATAATTTATCGTAATTGTATCATCCAATACTACTTCTTCTTCCTCTTCGGTAACTGTGAATTTCCCAACGGGTACTTGCACTTCTGATATACCATCTGTAGGAAAAAATATATCTTGGTCGTAAAAAAGTTCACGGATGAATTTTATTTGTTTGTTTGTATGTAAGTCATGTAAAAATCACGTACGGGATATTTTAAGGGTATATACTGATGTATCGGAGCAAAAAGAGATAACTTCTCCCACAATAAAATCTGATACTTGTGGCGTGTAATCGGCTCCAATTTTCAACATCTAAAAATTGTAGTTTTATGCAAACATATGAGAAATAATGTGCTATAAAAATAGCAATATTCATAGTATAGCAATATACTTCTAACTAGTATTTCTGATTTACCTTGAATGCTATAGTATCTTTTAGCTGTGGCTTTTCAGTCATGACTTCAAAATCTTCAATAAGTTTATTTAATGCTTTTCGTTCCTTAGAGACTGTAATAGTTGTTATACGCTTTAATGCTTTTTCAGAGGAAGCATTGAAATGGGTTTCTTCATCGGACATGTTCTCTACTTTGACCTCCTCCTTTATCCTGGTATTTGTAAAGGTATGTGGAACAGTACTTTTACCCAACGATAATAAATTGGCAAGTTTTTGAGATGGCTGCTCAGTCGTATCAATTCCATTTGCTACTTCTGAATGTGTAATTTGATCCTCTGTAATTTCCCCGCTACTTAAATTATCGAAACGAATATGTTTGCCAGAAACTATACAAGAATTTATAATCTTGGGCTTTTTTAATTTATTTTCTTCTTCATTTGCTACTAATTGCTCGGCCTGTGCCTTTTTCTTTTTTTTATGCCGAACTCGTTTCCTTTTTGGATATGCCATGATATTTTCTTTTATATTATGCTCTTCTATTATACTTGTATCTACAACTTTCGATTCCACTATACTGCTTATTTCACTATCTTCTATTTCACAAGACATGGTACTAATTTCTGAAGACTCTGAAAATGAAAATGATCCTTTACATATATACATTTTATAATTAGACTTCGGATGTTACGTCAAAGTAAACATCCGCAGTTTACTTATAGTATTTTTTATAAGTAAGGTACTTCCACCATGTCGAAAGTTGTTGGTAGGAGTATCGCTGGATATTATTTCTTGAATTGGGCTTGATAACATAAGTGGAAGATTAGTTTGTAACTGTTTGTGATGAACAGAATTTCTAGTCCTCTCCGATTTTATGGAACTGTTTTCTGCCTCCTGTCTCACTCTGTCTTCTTCTAAGGTTACAATATTTACAGGTGAATCTAACTCATTTTTTAGTCCGGATCCTGGGGAAACCCTGTAATGTTTTTACATGAATATAAATAATACGATACCTTTTTTTGTATACATTCATTGGAAAAAATCTCACAAGATCGTTTCATTCTCTTTTAGAATACGTATGTCCTCGTTAGGTGGTAAATATTCAGTTTCATTCAGTAGCAAATGGAATGGCTCTTTGATGTTAAATAACCCTGTGATATGATGTTTCATATGAGCAACTTTTAACGTTTTCGTGCCATCGATAAAAATCCAACAAAAACGACGCACATCACTGTAGAACTTGCATAAATCGAGTTTAATACGAAAATTCGACCGGCTCATCTTAATTTTTATGGTTATGTTTCATTGGTGTTTACAAAGTGTGTACCTACTCTGCGATGGCGCGCAGTGCATACACTCTTATTGTACTTGCTATATTCTATATGGACAATGTGTTGGTTCAAACTTTTGAATCAATCAATTTTATACATTTGAACAGTGTGTGGGAATATTTTAAAATAATTTTCAATACATTCTTATCGAGGATGTAATAGGTGGATAGGTAGTTACAAAAATGTAATAGGTGGATAGGTAGTTTGTTCTCGTCGATAACTCTACCTTATTTGTATCTAACAAAGTTCGACCGCAGGTAAAGGAGCATAAAAATGGTCCTCTGAGGTGTAATGATAAAAAAAGTGCAGCTTTTTCAAGTTGCTTTCTACTTTGACTATTCTTGATACATACTTGAGCTGAATAAATACACGCCATTAAGTGATATTGCGTAACAGTGTCAATATGTTTTTAAATTCGATTACATATAGGAGGAATTTATCGTGTGTCGTGGAGTAAAGTTTTTTAAATGGGAGTAAAACAAGACGATATCTTATGGAAGTTGAATATGACATCCATATTTTATTTAATTTCTGGTAATGCAATGATACAAAGTCAAGGGCTTAAACTACTCGATAATCTGTCACCACATATTTCAACCGGAACTACGCTATATAGAAATAGTCACAGTCGTATTTAAGTATGGCTTGACCAGAAGTTCCATGTAACGTAGATCGTCTATCGTTCGCATTGTTAAATTGTTAAATTCCCGTAGTTTGATATTTGCTCGTTAAACCGACTGATCTAGATAACATTAATCTAAATAACACGAAGTAAATGCGGTTGCAGAGTTCAGGTAAATACGTGATTTCAGCAAAGGTTTCGCCTATAATAGAGAATTCCTTACGATCGGATAGCTGCGATTTCGAATTTGCGTTTTCACATTCAAATAATTGTTATCCTCTGATCGTGATGTGCGATACCTATTTCATCATCGTTGAACGCGTTAAATTACCTGGCTGACCCGCGGCTCTTGCTGCTTAATTATGTGTACTTTATGTAAAATTATACCCAATGTGGGTTTCGATTTAAAGAGATATCCACATCACAATTCTCTGTTATTTACATAGACTCTCTACATTTATATGCAAACGAAGTATATATATCTATATATATTTTTTCATTCTTTTTGCATCTGAATATATAATAATACGTATTTCCAATCGATAAATTATACACATCATTCGATATAACGCGAAGTAATAAACTTTTGCATCTAATCTTAAACTCAACATCGTTGCGCAATGTCCGTGAAAATCCTTAAAAGGGCACGTTCGTTACCGGATTGTTGCCAACACAAACCGCAACTACGTTCTCCGTATTAAAGTTTACCAAATACCAACAGTCACTACTTAAAAAGCTATCTGCAATCGAATAGCGTTTGTACGTGGTTGTTCACTTCACCTGAACGTTTATTGTACTGACGGTAACTCAGGTTCGGGCAAGGCAATCGTGTACAATAAGTTCACGCATTCATCGTAATTGACAAATAATTCGATATTCCATTAGTATACAGGAAAATGATCCTTTTTACGATACCTCTCGTTAGAGATAGACTACGTCGTAAACAACAGGTACAATGTTTGTTACGACTCGATCTATACCGTTACTTTATTAGCTGATAGACTGAATTAGTTCGAGATATTATTCGTTTTAAATAAATTATACATACGGTATAAATAACAGCGTAGGCGTGTGCTTGATGTAAATTCAATCGGTTATATAAATAATTAATATTTTATAAAATGTTGCTCAGCCGTTGCGCGAATTCGCAAATGGATAATAAGATAGAGAATGGGCAGTGGAAAACAACCCTGAAATAGGATACGTTTATTAGGATACTTTAATACATCTGTAAAGATGGAACTCTACGGCTTTGATAATTCGGAATAATTATGTCAATCTTGGCGTGTGCGCCCAGTTCTGTTCAGTTTATACTTCGCCAATCTGCAACTTCAATAAAATCGTGAGTGGGAGATAGGGACGTTCACGATCGAAGGAAACCTGAACGATCGGTGGTCACGATGTTCTTCCACTGATCGTAGCTTCTTCTACTTAGGATCGAGAATCTCAAATTTCAGGACATATCTTTAACCGGAGACGAAAATAGAGATACATCAAGTACGTTGAGTCGCGCTATGCACATTGAATTGTCGAACAATAAACATCGAATAATCATTCGTCGGATCATTTTTTTCTTTTCTTTTTCTTTTTTTTTTCTTTTTTTCTTTGGTACGACTGATCATACGAAGGAATTACTAAATCTAGAAGAGTTTCGGTCTATGAAAACTTGAACGGTACGTGGACCGTGCTAGAACCATAACGATTTCATCGGAATCGAATGGAGGCCATCTCTGATGTAAAAGTTTTCCTGTAACGTGAAACGGTGCGCCGAATTCCGGTTAGGATAACGATCTCGTCTCGCGGCGTTTTCGTCGTACCTCCAACTCTACCGAATCGTCGACGATCGAAGAAGAAGAAATTAACCGCGTTCCACGGGTAAAGCTCGCGTTTATCTTTTCGCCTGCGACGTCTCCGGCCGTCTAATTCGTTCGAGGGGGCCATTCGACGATCGATCGGAACGTCGAAAAACGGTCGAGCAGGAATATTGATCGATCTCAGAATCGTCGCTGCCTAGCTTCTCCCTTCCTCTTCGACTATCTCGCCTTTTCTCGTACGAAATCAGCAAAGACGTGTTGGCCTGCCCTTTACGAGAGAATGCAGGAATTCCTTTTCGACTCGGAACGCTCGCGGATCTGCTGCAGATGCCGCAGCTGTGCCGGCGATGGCACGTGGGCGCTGCTGCTGCGAGAATTCAAATGCGGCGGGGGCGGCAACGACTGCCGACGACGTCGTCTCAGCTCGGGGCTCAGGTTGTACTTCAATTTCGCTTGCTTCAGAAGCTCCTTGAACACCTGAGAGATGTTTACGTTTTCCTTCGCCGACACCTCCACGAAACCGTTCTCCCACTTCTCGGTGACCAGTTCTCTCGTACTCTCGGTGTCCACCTGGAACAGATCGAATAGCATGAGTAACGTGGACGTACAATCGAGGACATATCTACTACGTATCATAGAAATAACTAGTTGGTCATGAATGAACGCGACGGAATTCTTTACCTCTTTCTCCAAGTCGATCAAGTCGACTTTATTGCCGACGATGACGATTGGCACGGCTCCTTTCGTGTCAAGGATCTGAGCCCTAAGAGTTTTCACCTCGAGGAACGTGTTGGCGTCGTGAACGTCGTATACGAGGATAAACGCGTCCGCAGACTTGATGGAGAGGTCTCTCATGGCTGGGAACTCGTACGAGCCCGAGGTGTCCAGTATGTCAAGGGTCAGGTGTTTCCCGGATACGTTGAAAGCTCCGTGATGCATTTCCTCAACTGTTCGCTTATACTTCGGTATGAACGTGTTGTAAAGGAACTGGTTGATTATCGCCGACTTTCCAACCTTCGCGGCGCCCATCACCACGATTTTGTGCCGTATCGAACTTTCCCCCTGTTTACCGCCGCCGCTGTCCGACTCTGACAGTCTCTCGTTTCTGCAACAGATTTTAAGAACGCCTTCAGTTTTTATCCAATTAGCGCGTCCCTTTGAGGGGGTTCTATTTATAAGTCGGATCGAGGCGAAAGAGCGAAGAAGAACGGGATACGTTGAAGCGTAGAAGTTTTTAAGCCCGGGAACTAGTTAACGGCGCGTTTGTACCCTCGAACGAGCGACGGGTGGTGAAAATAAGAGAGCGAAGTGTCTCGTATTTAAGAGTACAACATCCCAGCGAAGAGAATACCCGCTAATGAACGCTAAAGATCCCTTTCAGCGGCTCCACGCGTTATTGAATACGCGTTTTGTATAGGGCCTGTCCTGGATTCGAGCCACTATTACCAAGCTAGAATACCTACTAGAATACCTACTCTTGCGGCGGGGCCGGGCAAGTAGCTGTGGCGCACCGGTGCTTTTGCATGCACCAGATAACAACTGTTCCCTAAGTGTATCTTCGTCTTCGTAATCATCCACGCTTATTACGGGAAGGAGTCGGACGCGGTTATTACCGAGGCGCACAAAGGAAGAGACCGCGCGAGCTTCCCTTTTTGCGAGGGCTCGCCTGAAAATTAAAGCTCGGCCCGGCCTAAGAGCGAGTCAAGAGGAGGGCAGCCGGATTGAAGGGGAGGGAAAAAGAGGGTGAAAGTGGTTGAAGGCCGGGAATGTGTTTCGCGAACAACGGGAGGACGGCACTTTCGCCACCGAACGTTTTCTTCTTTCTCACCACTCGTTTAAATACACATCTCCATCGCGATTTTCTTGCTCGAGGAATTCGAAGAAAATAACGATGACCCGCTGAATTAATTAGACGCGAGCAGTACTTTATTATTGCGTGGTCGATTTTCATCGTGGAAACCATTAAACGAACTTACGCAATAATTAAACCGATCGATAATATTTACCTTTCGTGTGCAGGCAGGCGGAATTACAGATGAGACAGAGTAGGACTACATCGTGGGCGGATGTAACCGGTTTACATTATCGCTACTATATCGTGGAAATAAAATTATTCGAGAAACTTTTATCGCTACACTTGGTGCTTCGCGAAACTAAATTTAAATTCGATGTCGGCTGCGAGTAACAGCGTCGTAAAACGTCCTTTGCGAGTGAAGGGGAAGGAACGCGAAAAACGAGAGTGAAGATTTCTCGAGGATAAGAAGAAAAGGTTTTTTTTTTCTTATCGCGGCAAAGGATTTTCAAGTCTAAGTAAGACAGATGCGAGGGTGTTTGGAAAACATAAACATACCCTTACCTAGCGTTTTTCGTGGTTCCATCCTCCTGGCCCTCCTTCAGCGACGACGGCTGTAGACTGAAACGGCGCCGGAATTGATGCCGACCTTTCATCATTTGTGCAGAAGTTTCCTATAAAACAGCCATCGTAAAAACTTTCCAGATGTACGTACAATAGAAATAGAGCAGGAGAGAAACGGTGAAATATCATTTCGGTGACGTAACGTGTTCGTGGTTAGAGTTTCACGTGCTTATGCTTTTCTGGAGACGGTGGGAACAAAGTATCGCGAGGATCGATAGCGGAAAACGGCGGTAAAAAGGGACCAACGATAAGATACCTATCGTAACGTCCGCGCAAAGTTAAGGACCTTTTATGGTACGGAGAACGGGGAAGTTGCGGAAAGCAGAAGACGATGCACTGTTCGTTATTATGTTGCGGGCGACATTTACCGCAATATGCAACGACGCAGTCGAGAGTACGGCGTAGTTCCGCACGCGAACTTCAAAAATTGTTCGCCAACTCCCGCGGCGTGTAAACACGGGCATTGAATTTAATTCCATAATTCCCCCTTATCTTTCGCACGTGACTTTCGAAATTAGTTTGCATAATTTAACTAACGCCAGGGACAATTAACGTTAGACGATATGCGCGGTACGTTTCGCGGGGCATCGCATGTCGTTAAAAGTTTCGAATAGTTGCCACGAAGCCTGGCTCACCGGGGCAACTCTGACCAATAGAACTGATTGATCCACCCACGATACCCCGGATAGATGTACACGTTTCCGCTGATAAAGTGGAACGAGCTATACGCGTCGAATGTCGTATCGATCGGGCTAGCCTTGATAACGTCGATTGCGTAAAAACGAATTTATTAGCGGCAACAACGAGCTCGTTACCAGCACGAACGAATTCATTATCGTTATACTTACGCTGGCTTCTTTCGATTCGTGGAAAGTACAGCTCGATGTCACACGGATCGGATTAAAGTATCTTGGATTTAACAAAATACTCGGCGACTCGAGAAAGGAGGCTGTATTAATAGAAGCGTACGCCTTTCGAATTTCCCAGCGTTCCAGTTCCATTGCGATTATTAATTCCACCAAACGGAGTTAATTCGAGCTAATTTACACTCGGTGTCCTTTGTGAACGTGCTAAGCTCGCGTTAAGATGCGGACGAAATCTCCTAGGACATTGGTCCGCAGTGATCTTGTGCATTTGCCAACAGGCGTGAAAATTATTCAGCTGGAACCCCTCGGCAGCTTATACTCGGACAAACATCCATTCGAGGCGTCTCCTAAGGGGAATTAGCGCCTCGTATAATTTACCCCTGTGGATCTTAGCCTTAACTTCGTCGTCCCTTTCAACGCTACTCGCTTTAACAAGTATCCCGCGAACCTTCTTTTCTTGCCCCTTACCCGATTCTTCCTGCAGCAATAACTGTGCTCTGATTAAGAAAGTAATCAACAATTTGGAGTCCCTCGAGGGACTTTCTTGTCTCTCTCCTAACCCTACTTCCGTATTTAACGAACGGGGCAAATTGTCGCTAGAAACAGGAAGGGGACGTTGTGAAACGAATGAAAATTCATCACGAGAATTAATGGACCTTGAATTCTTCATCTTTCCATCCTTCGCTGTTCAACTTTCGCAATCTGAATTTACTTTGCTTACGCGAAATTGCGATGTTGCGTCAAGTTTAATTAAAAACGCGGAGAACAACAATTTCTATAAATAACGCGGTCAATATCACGAAGTACAGCAATTTAACCCTTAACATATCAACTAGGGTCACTCGGGAATTCCGTTCTTCCCTTACCTTTCTTTGTGACGTTCGGCAATCAATTTGGGCAGATGAAAACAGATTTAGAAAAAGAGGAAATCGGTTAAAATGACTTTGGAAAAAAAGTATCGAAAACCTTTGTGAAGTTTCGTACGATTTTTTATATTTTCAAATAAAACTAGCGTAACCAGAGAACACCGCGTGGTCTCTCGAGGACCTCGTTCGATGATGAAAGGACGTCGAACGTTTCACCTTGGTATACCAGGGGTTAATGCATAAGTACTTAATACTAAACTACTATTATGCGACTTCTAAGCGTAAGTCGTATTAAATTCAGAATCCGAGCAGCGTATTTCACGAATCTATGGTCGATTGTAGATTCGGTTCGCGTGCAACGTCGCTGTTATTACCGAGAGACGTGCATACATACGGACTGGCTCGGAGGCTCTAAACGTCCTTTTGTTCCTAGCCGTAGGGTGACATTTTCTAATCTTGTCCAGGCGGTTTCTGATTCCCCGCGGGCGAACACGTAAACTCACGCCTGCAAACGTATGCAGGCGGATCGATACGGCGCGTAACGCAATTTCCCATCGAGATAAACGATACGCGTGTTTCACGAGAGAACGAGCACGGTGTACACGTACGTATTTACCGTAGAACACGGGCTTCGTAGATCGATAGACGGCCGTGATAATTGCCAGGCAACCGTGTGAAAACCGGGCTGATATCGCCGGCGATTGTTTTGATTGTACTTTTCGAGTTCGATGCAACGTGGTTGGCACATATGCGCCCATTATCAGCGCAGACCCGCACGTACGTACGGTACGTATCGCGTGGAAACGTCGAGCGTGCAAGCAAGTAGATACGAGCAGAGAACGCGGGTCGTTTTTGTCCCTCCCCGGTGTTTTGCCTGGAAATATTTTAATCTCGCGCGAACGGGCGTGCGAGCCACTATTTTACGGGGAGACTCGCGTTGCGCTTTGTTTAAAAATTTGATGCGGCTTCGCCGTAGCTATCCAGCGTATAAAGATGAGTAATGGACCCGGCGTACTTTAAAGAAAAGTCAAGCTCGTGGAAAAACGAGCAGTCGAGGAGTTACACGGTACGCAGCGGGATTAAAACGCTTCGCTGGCGAATGCCGCGTTCCTTGTTTGCCTGTGGCTATTATAAATTACATTTGAAACTGGCCACTTGTTTAAAGACCCCCTCCCCGCCGTTTCCATTCATTTCTAACGCGACTCGCCCCCTTTAAATAGACGCGGTAACAAAGAACACGAGTAATTCGTTCAGCGGTCGAAAATCGCTACGCGTAATGGTAAATACCGTGAAAGCTTTCGTTCCGGATATGTGTTTCGGAAACAACCTTTGTTTTATAACGATTGTCTCGAGAGTAATAAAACAAAATTGGCAGGCTTCGCGGCGATCCGGCCACCGCGAACAGCGCGCGTTTTAATCTTCCCGTTTATTGCTTCATAAAGCTTCGAGGGACCGGTATCGACGCTTGGTATCGATCAACATTTTCCGGCGATATTACCATCGTAAACCATCCAGCCGTTAGTCGAACTTTTAATCTGGTTTCTTGAAAATTTATTTCCACCGGCTCGCACGTGAATCGGTTGCCGTTTAATTCTCTAATAGCAACGAAGTTATCAAATTCGTTGAAACGAACGATTTCACGTTTTCTTTATTCGACGGTCTCTCTCCCAATTACCGAGGACACGTGTAGCTCCCGGTGAAATTTGTGTTAACTCGTTCGTTGCGACGGAAAAGTAATTACGTTCGGCAATTTATTGCACGGGCGATAGTTAAATCGCGATCGATACGCATTCAGAGTTGACCGCTGCAGTTGATGGATCGCTTTCGAATTCCCTATATCTGTCCGTGTCGGAGATCGATTGAACGCCGCGTGAAGCTTTCCTTCTCACGTCAAAGCCTCTTTGGTTAAGTTTTCACAGCCATTCGTATTCCGGCATCCCTGTCACGCGATATAAATTGTGGTAATTAGGAAGCGTGGCTATCAGGCGCGCTAATATATGCGTTGCGATTTGTAATTAACCGTGAGGAAACGATATTCCCCCCCAGGGGGATCCGAGCAATTACAGTTCTACGAGTCTTTGGAAGCATTCCCAATAACGTGCACCGGTGCTTATTATTAGAAACGTCCGCCGCGAAACGTGCACGATAGACGATACTCGAAACCGTTCTATTTCCGCGGTGCTCGAAACTTGACTGGTTCTTACCAGAAGTTCGCTCCTCCTCGCCTCTTGGAAATTCCAGTCTTAAAACTTCTCCATATCGACGAATCAATTTTCACTTTTAATACCCCTGTAGGATTCGAGGGCGCCCTCCTTCTAAGGAGACAAAACAAATCCTCTCGGCGTAGCTGGGAAAATTGAATGAATAGAATATTGAGGTGAGCCGCGGGAGCGAAAAGTACCCAGCCCCGATAGTGTTACGGCTTTGTTCGCGTAATCATCGTGCATCTCGAAATCCCAGCTCTCGAAATAATCCGAGTTAAGTAGATCCAGCACCTCGTTCTCCCTTCGGATCCCTTCTATCCAGTTTCTTTCTATCCGCTGGCATAATCTTCCCGTTAAATGTACGGCAGATGAAGAGCGCGGCTGATTCCATGCGACTTGATTAATCTATCGGTGAAATAGAATTCGTTCGGATCTAAATGACGACGCCCACGCGGTGCGGGTATCGTCCAGGGAATAGAATTATTCGAAGCCAGGGTGACGCGCCGCCGATCGATATTCAGATTATCCGAAAAAATGATGCGGGTAGGCGTGTCTACTCTGTCGAGTGCCGCGATAAGATTCTTCGCGATTTATTGCCAATTTGACGAACGGGTTTCCCCCCGTTATCTGACGTTTTAACCCCGTGTATTTTTCTGCGAGCACGTACGGCCAAATATATTTGTTTAACACGGAGTCGATGCCGGCGGATAAGCGAGCCGGGATTTAACCGTTTGTCGCTCGATCGATCTTTACGATACGATTTAAAAGAAGGGGATGGAAGTAAAGAAAAAGGAGGAAAATAGGAGGAAACGCGACGAATGGGTCGACGTGCATCCTTTCCGTACGTGTCGTGGGTCGACACGTCGTCGCTTTGACATTAATTAAATTCAACGACTGCATTAATGCCAGCGTTAACGGGTCGCTGAAAAAGTCGCTTGACTGTTTTCCGATAGGGGATGTCGCATCGCTTTAACGTTGATTCCACGTCGAATCTATGGCCTGCGATGCGAGTAGCCATGGGTGTTACACGTGTGTCTCTATAAAGGATTGATCCTTCGTACTGGAAAATGAGTTACGATTCGTGTCGCGACAGGATCAGTTTTGACAAGGATGAAACATAATTTTGATATTGCGCGAGCCCATTCTCCCTCTTTCCTTTTTCAGACATTTTCAATAATACGCCTAGAAGTAATCGTGATGTTCCTCGTTTGAATTGAACGGAATCGAATCGAGAAATCGAAGAATCGTTTGAAATCTTTAAAAGAGAGAGGAATGAAGTTGTCGATGTTGTTGAAGTTTAGATTTCAAGTTCTATTGAACTGCAAGTGACGAGTCTTTATTGCGTTATGCCAAGAGACGTCTACGTTTCAGAGAGAGGTTTAAGGGAAATCTTTTGTAGACCGCATTGGTAAACACCGATTTTTCGCCGTGGGATTTTATTCTACGTTTTTCTCCTTACTTGTGATTCACGATGGAGAGTTCGCGTGGCGGGTCACGAGGGCATCAAGGGCTTCCGGATGTCGAAGCGTACAAGTAATCCCGATCGCGCTTCGGGGACCGCGCCAGTTGTACAGGTTAATTCCCAGAACCGATTTATTTTTCATTTGGCACACGTCCGTGGAAAGCGTATCCCCGAGCGAGTCGAACTTTCAGACCTCTTAAACTTTCCTCGAAAAAGGCTAAGTCCCGTCAGTCGGTAAGAGTAATTAAAGCAAGGCAAAAAGGGGAAGAAGAAGAAAAAAAGCGCTTGCTGCGAAAATGTACGCGGTGGCATATTTTATGATCCGTCGTTGACTTTTTATCGGATCTATATAAACGCAGAATCGGTTTTAATTAATGCCCAGATCCCCTGTTTATTTTCTTTCCGTGCAAATGGCCTCAAAGCCGAGGGCCTTTTTCGCTCGGCAACGACTCTAATTGTGAACCTTCGCGCGATCGCGGACAAAGCTTTTAAGAAATTCCTGATAATTTAAGGTTTCGCGGAGAAAGGTCCGTAGCCTCATTACCAGCTTTTTGTCGGAAAATGAAAATGGTCCCCATTATCCCGAACCGTTTCTCAGCCTAGAGCCAGGCGTCCCTTTAATTAAGAAAATTGCGAGGCGCCGCATGCATATTCATGGCATATTCGTACAAGACTAAGCGTTCTAATACGACGATATCGATGTCTCCTTATATACCGAATTGCATGGAAATATCCTCCTGCCAACCTTTTATAACTCGATATAGAACCACCCTTAACTCTTTTTTCGAACCGAAATATTAACGAGAGGGACACCGTGAACCATAAATTGCACGTGTTTACTACCGAAACGGATAATAAAATGCAAAGGGTATACCCGTTTAGGATATTTTTCCGCTTGGACGGAAATTTTTATGTAACCTGAAAAGGTCCGACCGGTAGGACCGTCACGAAGTTCCGCGTTATTCGCAAGGGTATTTATTGGTTGCAAACGCACGCAGACATCGGTACAAATACCCACACCTTCGACGAAATACGCCTTTTACGGACCCTGTTCAATCTCGTATATCACGCATCTGTAATAAAGTGGCAACAACTCCGCGACTATTTCTCGACCAGCTGAGGCACTTCGTCCCACTCGCTCGATGATCGATCGTCTTCTACTCGCAGCATCTCGTCGCACCCACCCAACATCAATTGTTGATTACATTTAAAATACTCGCAACAAGTGATACATCGAAAAACGACGACGTTACCGTTCGTAAAACCGTACCAAAGAGTGTAACTACAAACTGTTTTTCACGAGAGACTCTACAGCCGAAAGCAAATTGCTTTACGGTTCTGAAAGGAGGCCGTTCAATTAATCAGAGCGCGTGCAAAGAAGAACACGGGCGAGGAGCAGGGCAGGGACGGTGAAATTACAAGTCGAACCACGTGGGGTCGAAGAATAACAAGATCCGTGAAGGCGAGGCAGAGCGGAGCGTGGGTCTCCTCGGACGATGCTGACTCGGCCAGCTTATTCGGGGTCCGACGACGTCCAATTCGAGCGAGGTTCGTTGGCGAGGTTGGCAAGTAACGCGTGGAGAAAGCGGGACGATACCCACGGTGACGTCCCCCTATATCGGTAGCGGCGTCGACTGGAAAGAGAGCGCAACGGGGTCGACGGGGGTCGAAGTAGAGAGGAGAAGGCGACGAAGCAGGCGAGGATAGAAAGAGAGAAAGGGGGCGGCGAGCTAGGAGTCGCTGGCTCGACGGGACGCCAGAATCGTGTCTGTGGGGAAAAACGAGCAGAACCGGGAAGGAATCGCGCCTCCCTTGCCAGTCGACGTCGGCGTCGTCGTACTCGCTGCCCTTACTCCAGCTCGTCTGAACTGGATCGGTGCAATACGAGGAAACCCGACAGCATGGAGCCGGCCAGTTCCGACTGACTTCCCGGTCGTTGCTCCACTTTGCTCGTGCACGCATTTAACCCCCTCACACCACCCATACCCGTACACAGAGTCGACTGATTATCGTCCAATACTGGAGGAACTGTCCATCGCGCGTACATACGTGCATATACCACGTATACCCGCCTCTTCCTCCCTGTGCCGCGTAGCCGGTGCGACGACGCTGTATTTCTCGTGGAACGACGCGTGGAAATTTCTTCTTCCGCGTCTCACCATCGTCCCGCGCAAACTTCTTTCCGATTTTACGAGCTGCGTTTGCGTGGAACTCCCGTCGAGCGTACACTGAATCGTGCTCGCGAACGTAAGACCGCGGGAGGACTCGAGAAGAAATGGATCACGTCGGATCGTGCATGAGTTATGCGTACGCTTTGCCAACAGAGCGCTCGAGCCAGCTTTCGAAAACCACAGCACGCTGGCTTTCGTTGACCTTAATGCACCGGACAACCGCGATATTAATGGTCCCGGTATCTTTCGCTGAAGAAATCCGTGTCGTTGGTTTACGAGTCGACGATGGTGCGGCATGTTTTGGTCGGGCACCGCCTTCCTGGCCATACCATAGAGGAAAGTAATTTCGTTTATCGTTCCCGTTTCGAGGAGCAACGACTCGGATTTATAGACCCCGTAGCCGTCCCTCCGCAAAGTCCATCGGCTTCCTCTCGACGTCTTCGTCCTTTCCTGCGGGCTTGTTCCGGGTGAGACCGGAATTAAACACACCCGTAGCCTATCCAAACTCGAGGGGTGAAACGTCTGCGGCGACCTTACCTCTATAAATGTGCGGCGGCGCTAGCACAATTTGCGGGCTTCTCCTGATGGCAGGCCATGCGCGACCATAAGCGACCAAGCTTAAGTGTGAGCGGTTGGCTACACGTACGTGTAATACTTTGTCCGATAGCAGCGACATTTTGGGAACAGTGAAACACATACGTTGCTCTCCATTCCTCTCCATCTCGCAGTCCTTCCTCTCCCTGTGTGTTATGTGTGTTTGACCGTCTCCAGAATCTTGACACGCAGGAAATTTACTATTACCTTCGACCGAGTCGTGGTCCAACTGGGACGCCCGGGGAGTTACTCCACTTTTGGCCGATGTTTTGGTGTCGGTGACATCGTAGCCATTCTTCGTCTCCGCGTCGTTGATCCCAAAGTTAATGGCACCGGCAGTGTGTATTTCTTTTTCGCCTCGCAGCAACGACGTCTTCGACGACGAGGATGTTGGATGACATTTGTTGAACGACGAAGGGAATTTATGGTGCGACGCGTACCACGGGATTCGTGGGGACCGCCGTCGGATCTTCTTGCGTGTTCTGAAGGTATTCTAATGAGATGGAAAGTCATTGCTCCAATTTCGTTGGCCTGTTTCGTCGCTGCCACGGCAACCTCTGGTGGATGCTAATGGCGTCGATCTCTCTCTCCCTCTCTATCTCCTCTGAGAGCTGCTTTTTAGACGAGCGCAATGTGTTTTGAAATCAAGTGAAATTGATGAATGCGTTCTCCTATCGGATAGATGAATCGTCCTTTCTCTCGGTTCGCTTGTTCTATTATACCCTCACGGAAACTTCTTTATCAATTCGGCTCCTTTCAACGAGTGACGTCTATTTTCATACGCTGCCAATTTCGAACCCTTATCAAAGTTATCACGGCAATCATCATCTCCTCTGCTCTCCCCCTTGCGGAGAATCGCTCCTTTCACTACCGTTCAATTTATAAACTTTGATCCGATAGACCGATCGGATTGGCCAAGGTTTCCCGTTGTTCGACACTGACGAATAGTAGAAGAGATACATTTTCTCGATTTCACGAAATGTGCAGACCTCGTCAGGCGATTCGACGCTACGGTAAATACGGCTCCTCCTCATCACCGCCTCTGGGAAAGCTTTCTCCTCGCGCGTCGAGTAATTCGATGTTTCCTTCTAAATCGTAAAAGAGGACTCGTAAGACCGACAGCCTCGAAGGGTACGAAGGATTGATAGTCGAACGAGCGAAGACGTAAGAGAGACGACGGTTCTTTGTTCTTCCTCCGCAACTGTTCGAAACGAACCGCTGATGGATTCTTGCACGGTGTTGATTCGTGGTATCGATGTATAGGTACGAGATCGGGAAACTTCACCGGAAATTGCTGTTTTCTTCCGTTCTCGGACGCGGAACATCATAATTACCGGGGAAAAAGCACGATGTATAGACGTAACCGAGAGGAAGCGATGAGTAATCATTCTGGACTTTTACAAGCTGGTAAAAGTATCCGCGAAACATGTTGCTTTTGTAATATTAAAAAGCAGGAAGGAAATTCTTACGGATTCTAGAACGTAAACGAAAATTGCGTGAGAAACTCCCAGAGGTATTTATTTCAAAATCTCGTGGAAAGTAGGAAAATTGCAGAGGGCTCGCGAGACATTTCAGTCAAGGGGTATAGTACAGCTAGTTTATCGGAGCGATAAACGATTCCAAAGAGGATATTGGTTTCTCGGTAAATTCCGTAAAACCCCAGAAGTAGCTTCGGCTCAGATAAGAGGGGAATTTATACAGCAGACACTTGGACACAGAGTAATCCTAATATTCGAGAGTTTCGAAGAGGTCAATAGCTTCCATATTAAACGAGCATCCTCTTACTGGCATTGTCGCTCTACACGTACACCTAGACCACTAGCCTCGCACGCTCGAGCGCCCCGTTCGTGTGCCTCTCCCTTGCGACTTGCCTCCCGTTCCGCTAGTTTTGGCAAAGCTTTCGTTGTATCTGCCCCGGCGATCTCCGGGAACTTTTACGAGCGTGTTAAGTGAAACAGAAAAGTGTGTCTGCTTTCTTGAACTCCAAAATTATCTCGCGGCAAACGATTTTTACCACCGCACGACCGCCACCCCCTTCGTTCAACCGAAACGTGAAGGATCGATTTTACCCCGACCATCGAAGTTACGTTCCTTTTTTATCGTCCCCCTTTTCATAGAGCGGACTCACGTTCGCGTTATTCGAAACCTAATTTTACCCTGCAATTTGATCGTCTCTGTAGATACAAAAATCGGAACCTGCAATCTCGATCATTTCGAATAGCCGGTCCAACCAATAACCTAGATAGAGTCAAAATAAAAAAAAAAGCGAGGTGGGGGGATAAAAGAAACTAGGCTGCAATCATAGCCAGCCGGATTGCAACCTATAGAGAGAGGAATATGCTCCCTTTTCCTGGACTCCCGGATCGCTCTCGAGCCAGTCCATAATTCCGTGAGGAAAATCTGGAAATTGTCAGTCTCGCGTGACAACGGGGGCACAAGCACGTGGGTCCAAGACAAACAGGAATATCTGTCAGCGAACGCGGCGCACCTGTGCTCTACGTAGACACAGGCGAACGCACGTGACACTTGTTACGGCGTATTTGGGTTAAGCCGCGATAACACAACCGACACGACAGGGCCGATAAGTGGCGAGCGGTTCGCAGCGACGCATAAATTTCAGATGTCATTAACGGGTTGCTCGAGCGCCTCTTTATTCCCCGCGGTACGTAGGCGGATGGCCTCTTCCCTGCGATGGACGCCATGGTGGAAAAAAAAGAGGACGGTATTTCACCTAGTGAAAGAGGTCGGCGCCAGCCGCTCGTTAAGGGCGGCGACCTGTGAAACTTCGAAATAACATCTCGTTGTACGGGTCGCATCGACTGTGACAGACAATTAAAACGATGACGAGTGGATGATTACGCCTAGTCGAGCGGAATTCGCATCGTTTTCTGCGTCATTTGCCGCGACGCGCATCTGTTACCCGCCCTGGAACCAATTTCCAATGAGCATTCTACCACCTCCGAATCTCGTCGCGCAGAATTGAAACGACGGGACCGATAGGACGAACAGTACGTTACGCCGCTGAATAAGACTTTAATTGCGCCGGGTAATCCCATTAACGGCGGCGAAATTAAGTTACGCGTCGACCGCCGTGCAGATTACAAAATGATTTCCCCGCCTAGCCGTGGGAAATGGTGCTCGTGGCTTCAGTTTCCTCTAACGTCTATCTACGAGCACGTAAGTACGTTCGGGAGATTTTAATGCCACGAAATCAGAAGCGATACCATTTTCACACTCTTCACGACACGCGACAGCGAACATTAATCGGATATATACAATCAACCCCCTTAAAGCAAGTTATAGAAACGTCGCAATCCGACGTTTCACAGCTTCTCCGTTCCTTCCATCCGAAATATCGTTCACTCTCGATTAACAGCGATGGTCAAAGAGCTTCGATCCTTTCGTACGCCGTGAAAGTTTGCTCGTTTGCATAAATCATAATTCTTGCTTTCCATAATCCATTTCTCCGCGACGCGGTGCGAGATCGTTCCCCTCTCGCGCTCGAACGCCGCACGCAACCCCGGTCGATTTCAATTTCCATTCGCTCGTTTCGCCAGTCGAGACGTTACGCGGCGGTCCCGGTAACGGGGTGGGTGTGAGGACTCTCCCCAGACGAATGGGAGGAGAATCGGGGTCAACGCGGATGGAAATGCGGAAATGCAAACCGAATCGTGAGCTGGAACAGCAATATTCCGGGAGAGATAGGACCAGGCGTGGGACACGACCGGGGACGAACGACTTTTCGCGGCGAAATCCGCTCGCGCGGGTAAACAATGAAGAGATCGCGGGCTGAATACCAAATCCGTCTGCGACGCGGGTATTCGACGTCTCTCTGGATCACGTCGCAATCAAAAGAAACGCGGCGTTCCCCGCGAATCCGATCGAAAGTACGCGTTTTACGCTTTTAAACATTGTCGTTGACTTGGACGATTTATTCGGTCACGCTGGAGCGACCGGGCTCCAGAAACCGAGCCGGGTATTGCTTCCTGGTTTCCTCGGGTATCGTTCGTGAGTTTCGCGATATTACTCGAAAGGAAAACAGCAAAGCAGCTTGGGGAAACAGGATTGAAGAGGAACTCGAGGGAAGTCGTGGTGTTATCGACGGAATTTTGTCGCGAAACAACGCCTGAGAGGGAATAAACATCGATCAAGCGTTGAATACGGACTACAAATATAAATGAGACGGTGGGAACCGGGCGTGGAGAATGTCTTTTTAGAGTTCGATGAAAAGCGGCTGGGCGTTCGTTCGCGCGTAAAGAGGATGCTGGCGAAGATAAACCGCGCAATTTTCCGCGATACACAAAGTACGTTGCTGAAGAAAAATCGTCGAACGTAGCGTGCCTTCGGGTGGTTCTCTGGAAATTCTAGGCTTTCTCTATCTTTTTCACAGATTTATTTGACTATATTATTATCTACTTCCAAATGTCCGACGAATAAATAAAATGATTTTGTTCCGCGTTACAGCGCGAGAGACAATACCCATTAATTCTCCAACCGGGAACTGGAACCAGTGCGCTTTTTATTTTTTACCGCTATCCAAAGTTCGAAGCTCCATTGTCCGTGGGTAGTAGCCAGGAAATAAAAAAATCCAACGAATTGGAGGTGATTGAAAAGAGAAAGTTTGGAGAACAGTAGACATACTTAACGAGGCGTGCGAGAAACTTTTTCGCGCGTTGTTTTAATTCCACACGAATCAGAAAAAAACTTTTTCTCACGACGGCTGAGCCATTAATTGCTCGTCCCCGTTCTAAACAAGCGATCGCACTCGAGCGATTACGACGATCGAGTTATCTTCGGCAAACGATTTCGCAGAGGAAAGAGACACGAAACGCAGTTCGAACGGGTTAAGAGCGTGTTAAAAAGTAATTTGCGCGAACGGCCGCGAGGCCATTACTCAAAAGGGTTATAATTGAAATGCTTTTACAAAAAAATCGCTCCGTTAGTTACTAGAAAGCGAATCGTTTAACGCACTCGTTCCAAGGGATTAATTTTCAAACGTACGCGAGTGTAGTTTTCTTTTTTCCCCCCAATTTGCGTCGATGCTCGATCATCGAGTGGCCGTAACGCCCCGAGCTGTTCACGTATTTGGTCGGAATAGTGCGGAGCATGAAGTGGATTAAAGATTCCAACGGATTTCGACGATCGTTCATCGAAGTGTTAACCGATCGCAATGAAACGCATTATCCATCGTGTGCAACGAGCATTTACGCGGTTTAATTTATTACCTTTTACGAATCAGACCGATCAATTCGGTATTAAACGCGCTTTGATAATATACGCGTACCCGCGTAATTTTATAATGCGCCCGACTAATTGCGGTTAGGCGAACAATACCATGGCTCGATGAAAGTTTGACGAGCGATTTAAAGGAAAATAATAATCGGAAGGTTGGAAAATCTGTTGGACATCGGCGTGCGCCGGACTGAGTTATGTAATTATTTGTAGTATTAATTCGCTGGGCGAAAATAAAGGGAGCACATTTAACGTGGCATTAAATATACGTCGCGTTAATTTGCAAATTGCTCGGTAATAAATTACCGTGGTAAGTAATTCAAACTTTGACACACACGGGACGTCGGGAATTTATGGAGCTTCATTTCAGCAGTATATTTCTAGCGTGGTGTGTCAAATTTTCGTATTAACACCTACCGTATAATCTGATTTTATCTCGTAACGAAGAGAGACCTTGGCCAGTGTGCTCAGCCAGAATCGCTAACCTCCTCCTCGTTTAGTCCCCATCAGGCTTAACGATCCTCGCGTAGAAAAGATTTCGCACTACTACACCCCTCGTAACACGGTAACATCCACGGCATTAGCAAGCTTTCAGGTCAGACGGGATCTCGAAAAACTAGGCAAATTGATTCCTCGATCAGGTTCATAACGTCTCGCTGATTTTACACGATCGTATCGTACGAGCAAGTTGAAGGTAATTAAAACTTTCGTGACCCATCGTTCGATTCTGCGCGAGTGTAATTTATAAATTTAAAAGCACGCGCGTAACGACGACTCGAATGTAACGTTGTCCCGTTCGTTCAAATTCTCACGTGATAATACTCTGTAACTGTGCTTGGCTTAATGGATATATGCTTCGAGAGCGTAAACCGGAGCGATATTTATGAGCAGCGTCTACGAAAATAGTTATTTACCGCACGTAATCGGCCGTTACACTGCGCAGTCGATAGAGATTCTATTAACTTCGTCCATCGCGTGGATGAGATTTTTACGCGGCTACGAGACCATTTTCACGCGATATTAAAAGTCTTGATGAAGAGGGGTAAATCGAATTCTCTCTACTTATCGGAACCGGTGCAGCCTGGTACGCGTCATCAACGCCTTTTTAATCCCGGCCCATAGGCGGACGGTTTATCGGGATATAACCATTCGTCGCGCGAAACAGTAAGCCCCGGGATACGAGGACCATGGAAAAAAGACGAGCCACCCTTCAAAGTCCGGCTAGTTATTTCACGGTTATCAGAGAACGGTTAATCCTTAGATGTACCACCATGAAATATACCCTTGGTCCCTCTTCATTGTCTCGATTTTGCTTTTCATCGTCGCCATTCAACGCTGTATTCGAGATTTATCTTCCGATCGCGACTGCGAAGCTGCGCATTCGTGACGTTGGCTTTCGATACAGAATTTGAAACAGAATAATAACTTCGTCCATTGTATGGCAAGAGCAGAGGCAAGATTCGAAATTTCAAGAACAAGAATATTGTTTTACTTATCAAACACTTAGTATCCCGGGAATTCTCTTTGCTGGATAAATCCTCCCGTTTCGGTTCGCTGGAGGAGCATAATCGATTCGAAGACGGCGTTGGAAATTTGTGCATTGTATACGTCTGCACTTGCACGGAAGGTGTAATTGAAAAGTTGCGCGTAGCAATCGCAAAGTGCATAAAAGCTTCCCCCGTCTACGGAGGGAAACGATCCACCGGTCTAGCGTTTCGTCGAGCGAGTAAATTCGTGACGTTGAAGGGCCGGGGTGCTCGCGAATCTGTCGTAAATTCAAAAATCGACGCGCCCGTTTGCGGGGAAGTTTCCCACCCGGCAATCGAAGTGAGAGCTTCGCGAGTTGTAAACTCTTGTCGGTAGTTTCGTAACTTTACGGCGCGGAGGAACCGTTGTTTTTGCAGCTCGATAGGCTTTCGTCGATTGAAAAACTACCAGGTGGAAAAGTTCTTAAATTAATTACACGTTGATCGATCGCTGGCCCGTTTTCTTACGACGTCTCTCCAGAAATGATTAAATTGCGTATCGAAAAAGCGCATCGAGCTCCGGCGGCAGATACAAGCGAGAGGTGAGAACGTAATGGTCAGCGATCGTGATTAAATGTTTCCCGTGAAACTTCACAATGCATCGAATATTTTCTCCTCGCTGATCCCGGAATTTATATCAGGGTAATATATAAATGTGTCTCAGGGATCGAAAGATCAGGCGGATAAAACTGAAAGAAGGCGAGGGGTCGTGCAACGAGATCATTTTTCACTGACAAACTTTCAACAGCCGGCACACGACAAATCGTTCGCTGTCGCGTTGATTCAGAAGCGATTTCTCGTTGCGGGAATTTCCGGCTCGAATTTCCCTGGAACATCTCGCGCGTTATGAAACCGTCAGTGTAACATTGTGCGAGAACGGCCAGATATTTTACGCTGTACCCTTGCCGTGGAACTAAAATCTGTTGTTCCATGGCTACGAGCAATTCCTCCCTCTCTCCATATCTTTTCTCTCCGTTTTTTAAGCTCACGCATGAATAATTACCAGCTCTGATATTAATCAAGCGCGATCGCAGCGTTAAATCGCAGCGCGAATTCTTTTTCCTTCTATTAATCGTTATATACGACACGATTTATTCAATATTTTAAAGGTTTCAATTGTTCGTCTTAAAAAAATATCCCAGTTAAAATCCCTCGATTCGACTGTTTTTATAAAACGTAGCAGTTCGATTGCTTCGGGAAATGTTTGAGCCGATCGTGTGCCGAAGTGAATAATTTCATTGGACAAAGAGCATGGGGAATTAAATTATGCAACGATTATATGCTTTGATATGAAACTGCAACAAAAACTCAGAAAGTGGACTCGTTCGCTTTGATCTACGAACAGAACTCGATCATGAATTTCGCGAATAAGATATTGCACGTGCAATGAAACTTGCACAAGTCTATTACATTTCGCAGTAAAGTATCGCTGATTAATTGCTTCGTACGAGCACAGTCGTACGGAAAACTGAATCGCTAGATTCACCGTGATAATAGAACGATATCCGTTTAGGAAATGAATCACGTGTCTAACGATATTGTAATTAAACGGTAGAAAGGACGTTAGAAAAAGTGATCGGGCGATTACTACGTAATTATTACCGGTTCTCGAGAAATAGCCAGTGTTCCGTCTCGACGAGAAAACTTACTCGCATTCAGCTCGTTTTTCTACCATTTTCGTTTCATCAAACTGTCCGTATCGGGCAGCTGCGTCCGCAACTAAAACTTTTTGCAAGACTTATCATTGTCACGGCGTTGTCTCGAAGCCGATATGAGACGCGACGTTGCGAGTGGTTAGGCACGCGTGGGGGCTTGGCTGGGTTTCGTCGGATTAGAGCGAGCCGACGTGAGTTCGAGCAGATTGAAGCAATTTGGCACGAATTCGAACGGCACTGATTTCACACAGCCTAAGGATCGAGTGTACAGATATGTGGACACAAGCCGCTGGAACCGAGTAGGCGTTAAATCGAGCCGTTCGAAGCGAACAGGCACGAATCGGAACTACTCGGAACGAGTAGACGCGTATCCGAGTGGATTGCACGCGAATTGACGCGAGTTCAATTCGTGCAGTTGATCGCCGGTGAGTTGAGCCAGGATAGAGACAAGTTTAATCGGGTTAGAGCGTACCAGCCTAAGATAGGAGCTGATCAAAGTGCAACGACACGTAATCGGCGAGCGACACGCGCGTTCGTGGTGAATCTGAAATCGCGGACCAGCGAAACCTCGAAGTCACCGTATCCAACGTATCCGTCGCAGTCCACAGAGGAGCGGATTCCTTGAAGCCCAAGGAATCAATGTTCAAAAGAGGAAACGGGAAAGGAAAGAACGGAACGGGGGTGAAAGAGAAGACGAGAGGGCACGCGAAATGAAAAGCGCAGAAAGAATTTCTCCGCAAAATCATCGGATCCTTCGCGAACTCGCTCGCCATTCGTTCGACAGGAAATTCTCGCCGCGATACCTCTGAAGATCTGTAATACGTTTCGACTGGCGCGGCGAAGAATCGTCGACAGCCGGGTCTTCGTTGCAGGAAATTGGATCGTTCGCGCGAAAATACGGCAGCTAAGCGATACGTGGTGACCGCAGACTGCGCGGAAGATGGAAAATACTCGCGATCGAAATTCGTTAGATAAATCTACGCGATGCTTAGTCAGCGGTGCGTACCCGTCGAACACGCTGCTGACCGCGGCCAATATCAGATATCTACTTTAATCATCGCCTTATAAATACACAGCGAGCGGACCCGTTTAAGGGTGAAACGTATTATTCGGTGCAGGACGAAACCTCTTATCTCGACGCGATATTTTATACATCCGAAGCGTTCGCGGTCCTAAGTAAATTTCTACGGCTATTCGCGTGCCGAAAGTGGATCGGTCCTGGAGAGAATCTGATTTTTCAGCTGGTCAGTATTCGTATCTCGAACCTTCTTTCCTTTACTCTTTCGTTAAACACACGGGGACTGATTGATGGACCGTGCACCGATCCTAAGTAAATTTCCTCGAGCACCCTCGCTCTGCCATTCAGAGTTGAATTTCGTTCGCTGGATCGGGATCAGAATTTAATTTCTCCACCGTAATTCGATCTTTCCAGTAGCTCCACGTTGAATCTACCTCCTCTATGTCGCGAGTAGAATTTCCGCCTCGATCGTTCCCAAAAATCGTGACGGAGAACCGAGCAGTTGGCCCGTGTCACCGTCAAAGTTCCATCTTTTCGTCGGCGTGTTTCACCGCAATCGATAGATGTGTCACGCGCGCGGGGTGCACGAAGTTAAACATTATTATCGATAGTGGCCCTCTCGTCCCTCGTTCGGCTGCGTCTAGCGTGCAACGTTAATTGGACGTGCACGTACATCCTGCGGGTTTATAGCTGGGAAGGCGTCCGCTTGGCGTCCTCTCGCAAGGGACGCTCTCGCGATTGTTTCCTGGTGACAGCGTCCGCAATGAACCGCGTTTCAGGAACTTTATTGTTCGAATCTGATGCATCCGAGACCGAATCGTAATTAATCGTTACTGTCTCGAACAACGTTGCTAGGATTCCCATTGTGCGCCGTCGTCATTGTTAACCGTGGCTCGAACTGTACGACAGGACGTGGCTCGCCGTGAATCGACGCTAGTTTGCCAGCCAGTTTACGTACGTTTCCGAGGTTCTTAAAAAACAACGATCGAAACCAGAAGTCGTAAATTGCGCCAAGTTCTCCAGATTAGATACAGTCGATGAGTCACCCGCAATTAGTTGCAAAGCAGTTATCTACTTCCACGATGTTTTTAAAAAACGACCATTCCACCGTGCGCCGAGTGCGAGAGGCACTTGAATGCAGAAGTTGCGCGTTACATTCAGTTTTTCTCGTCTGTTGTACGATGCAGATGAGTGACTTGCCAGGCAGGAAGTAGAAATTTTCACACAAGTTGCACGAGGTTTCTCGGATGAGTCACTCGTAATTAGTAGTTGCAGACGATGTTTTTGCAAAAGGAACGTCGAGGGCAGGGTACTTGTGAGCAGAGATAGTAGAAGTTACGCGAGGTGAGTCAGTTGCCGCTGGAAGTGTTCTGATTTAAATCTAGAGCAGCTTTTCTTCCCGGGACACACGGAAGAAGTATACGCGAGAAATAATTCAACAGTTTCGCTGATGAAAAATGGAAGTTGAATAAGAAATAAAACTGTTGATAAATAATGATATATCGACTATTAATGGAGCAGCGCGTTCTTAATAGCGACTCGACATGCGAACAGCGAAGGCAACTGGATCGGTCATGCCGTTAAAAAGGGGAGATTTTATTCTTAGATTCGAACTTTGAATTACGTATTTCCGTAACGCGATCAGAAACGGCAGGCAAGAATGCCACGTTCCATACAGCGTTACCACAAAGCGCAGGAAAAAACAGAAACGAGACACGACACGAGTGGCCCGATCAATTTGCTCAAACGCGACCAATTGTTGACCAACAACGTAACCCCTATCATTTATCGTCGCGTGGTATCGCAAATACAATTTGCCGAAACGATCATTATGTAACGCAGCTTGATACGAGCTGTGAAGCAGGATGACATTACCTGGCCCAAGCTAAACCTCGTTACAGTTCACCGCGATCGTTATAGAACATCGCGTAGCCGTCGCAACCAGCCAGATGCAACAGATGTTTCGCGGATAATCCTTCGGTTATATCCTTTACACGGTTCGATCACATTAGCGTTTTTATACCAAAGTATCATTTCGAATATCCACCGAAATCGTTCGGTACAATCTTATTCTACAAGTTTCATTGCATAACACCGTCCTCGTGACAATCGCGCTCGGGTCTACCCGCTCTGAATCTGAAATTTAAATAAAACCTCCCGTCGACAAGTGCTCCGTGGCGAAATTGAATTGTCCGTCCGGTTCGTTAACTCGGTACACTTTCGGAGGTAGAAACGGGACGATGGAGGTCAATTGTCGACACGGATGCGCGGCAAATGGCGAGTCGCGACCGCGAAGCCAACAGTGGAGAACGCGGAGGGCGCTTTTCGACACGTTTTCTCGCGCGCTACGCCCCCGCGTTCGCGGTTCGTCACGCGAAATTTTCTCACCCCTAAGCACGAGGGCCTGGTGTTGTTTCAGCGGCGGGCGTCGCGTCGTTACGCGAACAGAGAACGGGATAAAATCCACTCGTCCGACGAAACCGGTGGTAGCGGCCCAGGCGGACAAAGGGAAACACGTTTCCATAGAGAAGTCGAGCGACGCGACGCGCACAAGTGGTAACACACAGAGGCGTAGGCGAGCGCGTCGAGCGGGGGTGAGCTAATTAATTTGCGGCGAGGAAAAATGAACAGCGATGCCCTCGAACAACAAGCCTCCATTGTATTTACATCACATACGTCGAATGGGGAGGAAAGCGAGAATAGGACCAAATTAGAGATTCGCTGATGCTTATTAACGAGGCTAAATTAATCTGGATATTGTAATAGTGTTGTATAACCGATCGAATAGTTGGTAACCTTGTAACTCTGAGGCAATGTTATATAAAGGTAATCGTTATTTTAAAACAGGGTAAAGTCTGGGCACGTATGACGTGGAAGTTGGCGAAGAAATTCCCGACTACGATAAAGTAAATGTAATTAGAATAAGAAGCCTGGAATGCTTATTATCTAGTTCCCACTCTATTCGTCGTCCCTAAGAAACTTGTTTTGAGTTCCAGCCAGGCGATAATAGCGGCCGCGATGATCGCGCGAAAACTTCCCAGCGGTCTCTCGCTCGTGTTTTCATGCAGACGAGTTCGCCAAACTTCGACGTGACCAATTATTTTTACATCTCGGTCTAATTACGAAGCGCGTTTGTAAAATATCCTCGTCTTCAAACGCGATAATGATTTTTAACTTTGAACTAGTCCGACAAATATTAGCGCCTCGCCACAATTTCGATCTCGTTACTTATATAGTGGTCTTTTCGAGACCATCTGGACGCGTTGCGTAACGTGAATACGTATTCGCGACTAAATAACGCGAATAATCGAGGGTTAATGTCGGATGTAACGTTTGCATCTATCACCGCGGAATATTCTGTTTCTCAGACCACCAGTTCAGGATTATCTGTGGAAATTTGCATGTTAGGTAGTCGCTCTTAACGCGGTCGTTTGCTCGCGACCCTATTATCGTGGCGAGCATGAACCCCGTCGACTTTTAAATCGCTTCGTTCCGCCATTTCGTCCGGGAAACGAATGCGCCCCGCCTCGAAACAACAGGTAGACATTTTTAACTGTTTTCCGCTCGCTTAAATATAAAATATCGTTCGAACAAGCTCGCTATCCTTTCCCACGTCTATGCGGGAAAGGTTGTCCCGGTCGTTTTTATCATTTTTTTTTTTTTTTTTTTAATTAGAAAGAAGGTTATTAATCACCCGGAGAAGTAAATAACAGGTTTAATAAAGGCACGTTTATTTTCATCGTGTACGCGAACGTGCTCTCGCAAAACTTTGCCCGCAACACGTGGTGCGCTTCCTCCCGCATGTTTTACCTTTCAACGAAATGGCATCCCGTGGGTCGGCCGTTTCTTTCACGGGGGACGGGGCGGGGGACGTGACACCTCGCTCTCGCAGTCGAACACCGAAACCTACTTCCATCTTATATTCTTCGCGGAGCTAAGGAATCAAAGTTGAAATCAAGGCGCGGATAAAATATCGCGAGCAGCCCCTCCGGCGGAAATTACTTTCGGAGGAGCGGTGACAAAAGGAGGACATTTATCTACGGTAAAATTCCATTTGAATATAAAATCTGACCTGAAACGCGTAACGGTCGACGGTTTCGCTTGGAGGACGGTCCGCGTAACCGCGACACGAAGCGGGGACGGGGATGTCCCCTCTGGATTCGGCGTACGAAATCGAACAACGATGGCCGAGATACGGGGCGTTAAAAGTGGTGCGCGCGCGGGACACCGTTCGCGCTGGGGGGACACGGGCGTTAAAGCTGCGGTCTGAAAGGACTTTGGTAAATGGCGCAATCTACCGCGCCATTTCCGACACCTGACGGTACAGTTGGCCAGATAAGGCCGCAGGGAAATGAGGGAACGTCGACGCGTACGCGGAACCTGCCCGATATCGCGCGGTCGCTGTACCGTGTCCTCGAGGCGGAGGTGTGGGCTAGCCGGGTAATGGTCGTCGCAAAAGAAATTACTCCTGAAGAGACAGGTTTTCGTAGAAGCCAAGACGCAAATAGTCTCTTTGCACAAACCAGGGTGCAGTAAGTTTAATAACTGTGAAATTTACTGCCGGCTGGTAGTAGGCGATGAATGGCAAGTCGAATCGCCATTAAAATAACTGCGAAGCACGATGTCGCGCGCGCACCCGATCCACTGCAGTGGATGCACTGCTCTGCATCCGTGAACGAGGCTCGCGATGACGCGGTGGGGACCGGTGGATGTTTACCGAGTGCCTCGTCTTACATTAATTTCGTCCTTAGGTACGCAACAGCGGCGGAGTTCCTCTTTTATCGCAGTCGTTGCGCTACTTTGACCCGGGGAATAAATCGGGCCCGAGTTTCAGCGACGATCGTGAGGAACGGTGGGACAAAGAGATCGTTTCGAAATTTCATGCCAGTCGTTAAAGCGACGAGAGAAACTCCCGTCCTTGGCTGGTGTTGAAAGGTGGGCTGATACTGCGAGAGATTGAAACTACGCGTTAGAGGGATACTACGACAAAAGGGACGTTCGTTAAGGCATTATTGAAATTCAGCACGGAGGCTGTTATTATATGCAGGTGCACCGTTGCTCGGGAAAATCTGCGTAGGAAGATTAGGGGTTACATCGCGGTGGTTAATGCAGCGAGGATGCATCATCCATATTGTCAGGTGCAATAGCATTAATGTCGCATCAGACACGCGTGGCTGTTCTACAGCTTGGCAGACCGTTCTCGATGCGCAACTAATCGAACCAACAAGCCACGGTTTCATGAAAATTAATAGCTTTAACGGTGGAAACGTGTTCCCCGTAGGGTGAGATTCACTCAACCGGAATGGTACGTTCGAGGTCAGCGGAAGTCGCGAGTCTCGCTAAGATTCGTTCCTAATGCATCGCGCGCCAGGGATGGCGGCGGGGTTAATAATCCATGAAACCGTACCGTTTAAGTAATGTACATCGCGCCGCTCGGAAGAGTTTGCGAAAGTTTCCAGCGTAGACCAACCCGGTCAAAGACACCACCGGTGTATTTTCATTGGCGCGTATGCGGGTACATTGGTACACCTTGCCGCGCGGCATAATGAGTTAAACAACCTCTCCTCGCTCAAAGGGACACCGCAGCCTGCGTGGAGCGATGTCTTTGAAACTGCGACAGAATTTTTAAACACCCGCGAACCCCATTCCAAATCGATTTATACGTTACGCGATAGATGTTTCCGCGTGCAACACGATGCTATCACGAATTCGTCAAGCAGTAACTTAACGTTTCTTTTACAAACTAGAATAAAATCGTGTTCGAGATCGATAACTATTTCAACTATTTCTCCCGCTGTCAAGAATGTCGTCGAGCAACTCTAACCAACGTTTACAATTACACGATCACACGAACGAACGGGAGCCTGGTGAACCTCGCGCGGAAATGTTCGCCACGCGTGATTGGAAGCTTACCTGAACACAAGCCTCCGAGTAGGAACGGGTTGCGCGACGGCTCGCGCGTTAACAGGTGAAAACTGACTCGGTTCGTGAGCGCGGGAAGCTCCGAGTGGTCCCTCGTTGATTCGCCGGTAACTCGCGATGGTACGATTTCGATCGGCTGGCCTACGGCTGTTCGCGGTTCTGCAGTTCAGTCGGGAACGGTCGAATGGGCGGTGAGCACGATTGCGGTCGGCCGTAAAACGGAGCAGGTGAACGTGCGGCTCGTGCGCCCTGGGGTGGCCCCGTACTCGCCTGCCAGACGAACACAGCGTTGCGGACGAGCTAGCTCTGTCCGGTACTTGGGTGCCGTGCCGGGTGCTATCCTCGATGCTTTCGGTCGGCGTCTGCGCTCTCGTAACCTTCCGACCTTCTCTTCCACCTGCACACCCCCACCGAGTGCCCGGCGTATTTTAGACTGCAGCCGTGCTAGCTGCCTGTTTCGCTTCCTCTCTCGCGCCAGACTCGTCTCCTCTGCACCTCTCTTTCCGTGTTACCTGATTCACTGCCATCGCGAGAGAGCACCTGATGCTGCTGCTCCGCCTGAGGATAGTGGGGTCAACGCTTCTGCTTCCATCTTGCTCCGCGAGAGGATACCAGGTCGTGCCACCTGCGCATCGTCGCTCCTACGACGTTCCTCCTTCTCGCGGCGGGGGTTGATAATCGCGATTCTTCCTCACAGTTGCTCGACGGATGACTGCGCGAAATTTAACGGGACGCGTCGATGACCGTCGCGTCGGTTGTTTAGGGGTGATTAGACCGCTGGGACAAGCGTTCGATCCTAGGCATGATTTATGCTTCCGCGCGCAGGGGCTAATGTTCCGAGGGAGATTGATACACTAAACCCTTTGAATAATTCGTCGAGTGGCAACCGCGTCTAACAGCTTGTCGTGATTCTACACGGGTGAACGTTCACCGCGAACGATGTAAATGACACCCGTGTGCTTCTCGGTTGTTTGATTAACGCCCTCGTGGAACGGTTTCTTCTTTACGGAACAATGGGAGCTTTTAATCCTCTCATTTTTATGCGTAAGCGGTCTTTTTAATTTTTTAATTAAACGCGCGGTCTAATTTGATTTTTAATCCCTTAATACACCGTTCTAAGCCACGGTTGGCTTTGTTACATAACGACGGTCTCTTTAAGAGATAAAGATGCCTCGGTTCTTTCGTTGCTCGTTCGCCTCTTTGGAGGCGTACACACCTACGGACATCGTCGCGTCGATATTTCCAGTGGAATATTGCTTCCAAAATTTTACCACCAGAGAAGGTCTCGAAATCGCTATCCATAAAAATGCGTATTTCAATCTTGCAAGGAATTCTGATGGAATACCAGAGATAGACTAGCTGTTTGCTTGAAATTTAGACGACGCTCCGCGCTACGTAAAACAAACACCGACGCAAATATCACCATCATTCCCATGCAAATAAACGCATCGTTTATTGGGAATACGTATCGATCTTCATTCGTTCGTCGAAAGGATCCGAAACACCAGGGAACCGAGCCAGACTACGTTATCCTCGACAAACTCGCCGCGTCGCGAAGCTCCTCGATTAATCTGCTCGAAGGTTACCGATACACAGTCCGATTTTTCATTCGATCATCCCTGCGAACGCGATACACACCGCTCGATCGTTCGTACCCGTGTTTCGGACCAAATTCAGTCCATGTTTCGTGGGGAACCTGTTTCAACACGACTACTCCATTTACGCGGACGAACTAATCAAACTTCGATCTTGGTGGTCAGCGTGAAAGGTATCCGTCCCAGTCGCTAAAAGCTCATTCATACCTCTCTTCTCGTCAATATTTCTCTTCGATACACATCGATTATCCAATTCCCCTAAAAAGAGAAGCAAACTGGTCCAACTTCAAAAACTGAAACATTGATCGCTCGATTCACGCTTAAAAGCTCGCGACATGCGTTGCTCGCGTTTAACCACCGAAAGCAACCACCGTTCCCACTCCGTCATTCTAGCCGGCTAATATCGATGCAGCTGAGACACGGGGCCAATGTTTGTGCGCGCAACTTCGATGAGATCGAAGTTACCTACTTCCCGGGGCCTCGATATTCGATGGATGCAACCGACTAGCCACTCGTAGCTCGAGCGAGAACCGAACGACGCCACGGTGGTCATTCAATTTTACCAGCTCGACGAAAGTTTTCCAATTTTACGTCTGCGGACGTATGGTATCGGCGAGCGTCGCACTCTCGGCTGTTACTTTTTACCCGGGCAAGTTATCCCGTCGTCCACTCGGCCGCTACCCGGCTCTGTTTGTTTTGCAAACTGTTGCTCGGGCAAATGTATTTTTTCGCCGCTGTACTCTATTACTTTTCCGTCCCTTTTGTGTTTATTTCCCGGCAAGATGGGGCTCCGCGAGTTTACTCTGCAACCCGTTAACGGCCAGGGAGAAAACACGAAAACGACGGACTGATCGGTGTCGAGGCTGGACGGAGCTTCTTCGCGGACGGCTTCGACGAACCGAACGCGACTTGGCCCGGCAACGATCGAAATCGTCGCGACTTTTTTCTTTCCCCATTGTGCAGCGTCCGTCGCGAGCGTCGATGTCGGCAAATATCGGCGATCCACTTTGCGGAGGACGACCGGATTTCCTTTGCACTTTTGACCCGCTTCTTGCGCGGCCGTCTCGCTACGGCTGACTGCGTACGAACCTCTACTACTTGAACCGCCGAGACGAGGCGGCAGAACGAGACGATCCTCTGGCGTTCTTAAAGGGCGACCTTTTACTGCGATGGGATTTCCAGATCCACCGCGCGGTGATAAATGTTCCCAAGCGTGATTCCGCAACATTTTTAATTGCAGCAATTAAGCGAAATACGTCGGGGAATAAAAATGGAGTAGTTTTTATCTCGATGTGCGTTCGGTTATCGCGGTGTGTTTTCCGTTTTTCGCAGGTCGAGGGAGTTTTCGTTTCCCTCCCGAACACGCTCTGCTCGTTTTATCTGATACAACGCGTGAACTCGGCGCACACGTTTACCCGATGCACACGCGCGCTCCGTTATTTATAATGAAATTTCAATTGATTCACGTGCACGATTGACTCCGGTGGTCGCTACGAGGGCAGGACATTATTTGCGAAATTAATGATCCTTTATCAATTCGCTATTCCCTAATATCCTCGAACGCGATCGATCGTGAACTGCTTTGTAATCGAACCAAACGATTATTCCGTGCCGTCCCAACGAAATTTCTCCACGGCAACCTTTATCGCGATCGAGCGATGAAATAGAGAAAAAGGAGAAACAGGAACAGTCGGTAAACTCAGGTGCATATCCGTCAACATCAGGATTTCCACGCATGAGTAAACACGTGTAAAGAGAAACGGAACAACCGCGTACAGCGACTCGTTAAAACGCAGTGAAAAAAAGAACTTGATGACTGTAATAAAATCCCACACCGCTGTTCTTCCCGTGCAACTAGTTCTAAATAAAAACTGAAATATTTCACGTTCGTAAAAGAAGCATCCTAAAAATTAACTTCGATATAAATCCACAAAAATGGCGACGCGGTAACGTATATTCATTCCATAAAACAAACACAGGAGCCGCGAGCATTTGTCACGGAAAGCCTCGCGATGCCCGGGTACCATCGAGGATCGTCGCGACCGAATTACGACGAAATAAATTTCCGAACACGCCCGCTGGCCATTCAACCGCGCGGTCACCACTGTGTACACAAAATTCCACAATGGCGGGAATCTCTTGGATACCAACGCGACAGAAACGATTCCTCGAAAGCGACGAGATATCGCGCCACCCTTACAAGTAATTCCATACGCTGTCTGGCCGTCCCCGGCGCTGAATCATGGCACCCGGAAGTCGAGTGTGAATAATTCATTTCGATGGGGTTTAAGTTGGTTCCACCGCGCTTCCTGCCACGGTCAGCTTGGGACCCTTGGTCTTCTGGATCGTGAAAAACGATTTGGCGCCTACCGGAAAAACGCGGTAACTTCGCTTCCCACGGCCTCGCTGCTTTTATTATCCCCCGCGTGGTAATTTCATCGCGATCGAGCGAAAAGTACCAAGGTCAACGATGGCTGGAGCACGCGGTTGATTTTACGATCGAGGCTTAAACCGTCTCCGCGCTCCGTTCGGGGATTAGAAACTCTTCGAGACGCGAAGGTCGATTCGCTTAAAGGTAAAAGGTGTTACCGAATAATAGGTCATGGGACGCTTAAGGTGCCCGTTTAACGAATGATGGTTTCCAACGTGCCATTTAATCCTTCGTTTCTAACACTCCGGGGTAAAACCAGCCGGATTAAACGCTGAACGCTCGTCTGAGTGGCGTGGAATAAAACAACGGTCCCGTGCTTTTTAAAAACTCGCGCAAAAATCGTGCGCGAATGATCGAGTTGTTGGTTTCCGTTGCAAAAGCGGAATATTCCCGACAAGTGGCTTTTTTTCCTCGTTTCGCTCGGGGGATGGAGTGCACGCTTGTTCCGAGATATCTATGTGGCAATTTGTATGCTATAACAATACAATCTTTATTTTTGATCGCACGCAACACGTTTAGCTCTGGAATGGGTGAATCGTTGGTGAGCGCTTCTTTTTCTTTTCTGACCTTTTTTCTTTTTTCTGCTGGACCCCTAATCAACGAACCTCGAACTTTGTATGATAAACCGCAGGGGTATGATGAACTTCGGGGCGTTCATCATTCATCTACACGGCCCTTGGAAAGTTTCAGCTCAAAGAAACATCGCTCCAAACAAGCTCCTCGCCCCGGGTTATTTCACAAAGGTTCATAATTATGAGTTTGACCGTTTCATTCATACTCAGCCTAAAGCCACGTACAGATTTTTTGTTGAAAGTAAGTTAGCAGTGGTCTGTTTTATTTAAAATGGCTCACGCCAACTAATTGCTACAGGAACAGATTTCACCATTAATCATTTTAAACGAAAGAGAGGGGTCTGTTGTAATTCTGTGGTTCTCAAGAGTTAGATGGCTAGATGTTAACTAATATAGGCGAGTATCGTGATCACGGTATGACAATCTCTCGCACTGGTATTTAAAAAATGTTACCGATCGTTAAAGAATTTTTGCCGAGCATGGATCACTTAACGGCTGGAAATATTTTAACTCGAACGAACGTTGTTAATTCTTAGAATTCAAGCATAACGCTATCCGAGGTATTCCCTGTCTTACACGTTTTGTTCTGGCTGGGCAATATTGAAGGAACGCGCGGCAGTTTATTCGTCAATGGGAAATGAAACTGAACGTTCGGCCGGTATGCCTTTAATCCGGGGGATACGACGTTGAAACGGAAACGCGACAGGACGGAATTTCCAATCTCCTCTCATCTTCGTGCGAGATCAAGCCTCGAAAAGCTGCGCAGGTATGCGACGGGGCCAGCGAGGCTTGTCAATCGAATCTTATGCATAGCGCGTCCGCCGCTCTTGGACCGCAACTTCTCGCCTGGCCCTTGCTAAATATTACCTACCACGAGATAGCCGATTTTCCATTAAGTTGAAAGCCTAATCCGCGTCAAAGGAATCACGATCTTTCTCAGCTTAACATCGCCCACCAGCTTTATTCGGTGTTAAACATGTAGGAGTAAAAAGTGATATCAATTCAATTAGTACGATCCTACGGGGGGACAAGCTTTGATTTTCATCAGGCGCTGAGTAAATTCCCTGTGAGACAAGACGACACGGATACGATTGTTTGCCGTTCTGGCCGATTATACGCCTACATCCTGGCTAGAGTTAACAGTAAATATTTCCATCTTGGATACCGATCTGAATAGGTACTTTCAATTGCAGAAAGGAAACGAAGGGGAGGACAAATATTTGCGTCCATACTTTTAATTAGTTCTCTAACAATAAGTAAACTCTCCATTTATTACCCATTCTATGCCTTCGCGCAGTCGAGCAGATCAATGGAAAATATTAAGCAAAACCGGAGCAAAGCGGCAGCCGAGGGGTTGTTCGAATTTTCCGCTTTTGAGTTGCATTGTTCGCTAAACCGCGTACGCGAGGGCAAAAAAAAAAAAAAAATAACGCAACGGGGTACGCAACGTAGTCGGTAGGAAAAAGCAGCGAACGAAACGTTTCAGAGCGGTGAGTGATCCGGAATCACCGTTCGCACGAGGATACTTGAAATTCTTGGCCAAGTTTTTACACGCCAACGCGCGTCAAGCACGCGGCGTCGAGTTTCTCCTCGGGGTTAAAGGGGATGCAACGCGGCGCACCGTGGGAACTGCGCGTCGCTGCCGTTTCCTTCCATCGGAAACTTCCACACGCGGGGACAGATCTGGAATTATCGTTCATCCTGCGTGGACGGTGGATTTATTGACAATCGCGAGCTATTTATGTAATAATACTCGATTCGAGATCGGTGAACCGTTGATTTACTGGATTCCTAGTATGGGCATAACACTATTAATAGCAAGACGTGTAAATAACTGGACGAGCTGCGATACGTTTACCGATACTATTATCTCCCGTTCGATTTTCAAACAGGAAACGACGCAGCTACGAATTGGATCGCGTATCGATAAAAACCGATGACTCGAGAAATTCTCTACCCTCCTTTTTTTATACGAATCGTTCGGTCGAATCGCATAAATTTCCTCGCGATTCCACTAGCAGGTAAAAGCGGATAACTTTTCCTCCGGACGTGGAAAATTTTTTTACGCGCAAACGTGAGCTCGTAAACCACCAGCCCCGGTAGAGAAGAAGCGCAGTTGCACATGTACGCGGACGTATCGTTGCCCATTTACGGGTAAAAGCGATCGTGAAACGTTAGCCGCGGATGCCGGTCACGTTGCGCCACGATCCATCGTGGATTTCGTTCCCGGGAACGAACTTACTTAGTTCCTCCTCGGCGCGCTGAAAGGCACGTTTTCAATCGCGGTGTTAGAAAGTCCTCGTCCTCGTTCGAACTCATCCGGAGCCGCGGCGCGGCGGGTCGACGTACAATGCCGGGCAAGTGCTTTGACCCGAGCTTACACCCCTTAAGTCGGGCTTTCGCCCGGCTCCTCGTAATGGCGTAACGATCCCCGGATTTTGTCGCCGGCTCACCGCGTAAACGTGACTCCGGCCCTGGGCTAGCCTTCGGGCGAAATCAGCGACATTACGAAATCACCCCCTATATGTACACGCCACCGTGTCTCAGACGGGGTTGCGTAAAACGCGGAGGGTCTTCGTTCCTAGGCTGCGCCCCGCCAATGGAATTACACGGTCATTCGTTTCGCGCGTGAATTTCGTCGCGACAGCGCGCACGGCCGCCCGGCGTTCCTCCTTGAATTGAAAATGAACGGGACCGAGTGCTTTCGAAACTTTCACGGGCGTAACGGGAATTCAATTTTCCGATTTCAAAGTGTAATTTCGCTCCCTCTTTACATAAGCGTACCCGACTGTCTAATGTCGCTGTTTAAACATTCCGACACTTGGTTCGCACTGGTATTTAATAAACTTGAAGGAAGATCGAGCGGTACTTTAATTAGCGATTCAATCGATACGACGTCGATAAATTGCGGAACTACTTCCCGAATCATTCTCGTTCGCCGATTTATTGATCGTCGTTCGTGACAACAGCGGTAAAAGTTTTATCGCGTCGAGCGTCTACTCGCTTGGCGAACTTCCGGTCTCGGTCGCGATACAATCCGTTCGTCGTTAAACCGTACCGTTTTACGTCCCCCAGCGAATACACCGTAGCCACGTTTCGATTTTACTGTTAATGGTGTTTTATTATTAACGACCGCGCCCCGGTTAATGTTACCAATTTGATTAGCAGTCGTCGGGGGTACGTGCGCGGTCTCGCGTCGTACGATGCACCGTCGGATCGATGGATCGAAGGGTGAACGTCGATGTACTAATGGATCCAAGGTGAACATCCTCCGTCTATTGTTCCGAATCGCAATTAAGCTCCATTCAATTAGCCAAGCTTTTTGTAGGTCATTATGAATACAATCTGAAGACGACTATAATACAAAGCAATCTTGTAATTAAAGGCAAATACGAGATGGTTATAGAGCGACCTTGCAATCCCGAGCAATTTCTCTCGAATTACGCGGAGGCAGGCACTAAGAGCAGTCTCGAGAGCATAGTTAAAAGGCAAAGTTAAAGCACCGGCGGAGGGGTGGGAAACGCTTTTTACCCTATGGATGCGCGAAACTTTGTTCTCCGTTTCTCGCGCTCGCTAGGGCTGCTTCATCCATCACTCGCGAAAGGAAAGGGGACCTTCGCGCGAAACGGTCCGTCGCGCTTTAAATATTTGACGAGCACGCGTCTGTCGCTGTCTACTTTGACAGCTGATTCACCTTTCACAGCTGCGAGCTCGTTTCTCGCGCGTTGTCGATGAGACTTCGAAGGAGAATCTCCACGGTATCGTGATCTGCTCAAGACGAGGCTTGTCTCTGTCGCGGGGAGCAATTTCTCGACGAATGGCGAATCGAACAAGAGGGAAGACAGAAAGAGCCGACGAGGAGAACGCGAAAGCAAAAAGGATCGACGTTTTCATAGCAGCGGTTGATTGCAGATTTCCAGCGAGAGGCAAACGAGAGGGAGGGGGTTGGCAGAAAGTCAGTGCTCCTGGGATTTGGTTTTTCACGTCAACCCGCCACTCGTACTCGCGATCGCGGCACGTAATTACGTTTCTGCGTGACGCTTAGCTAACTGGGGAGCAGGGGTGACGGCGCTGGCTCGAGTTACGGCCTCGTTTTCCCTCTGTTGATCGCTGCAACGAACGGTTGAAACCTGTTGCAACTTACCGAGACGTCCTAATGTCCTCCCTTTTCCCGTTCAATCCGTTTACTTTTCTTCCTCTCACCCGATTCTCCTTTCGGCCCGCGTCAAACCACCAACAGTCAAGTCTTTGCGTCGCGTCCGCTCCAGATTCTATCAACAGCTTCTTCTCCCATGGCTTTGATCGCTGTATCGGTCACGCACCCTTTGCTCCCTTCTTTTTTGTGAGCCGACACCTTCTCCTTTGGTTATTACTGATTTATTAAAAGCATCATTCATTTATTAAATGTACGCGATGAGTAATCGTAAGAAATATACCAATATTTGCCTTAGCCGACGCTAAATCGTAATCGCGTGAAACGATTAATTACAAGCCGAGCGTTTACGAATGAAACGGAATTTAGAGCGTGACGTTAGTGGCGTGTCGTGGGATCGAGCGATATTTGGCAGCGGTTACCGCTAAATAATTACCAATCTCGCGTTAATTAACGTTATTCCGGCAGCGAACGGTATTAATGTCCGCCAAACTAATTTCCCGGAACGGGGCACCGTGTCGTGAGCCACGCCGCGCCAATGATCCGGCAATTTTCGCCGGATAACACGATCTCGGGCATCTCCCACACCCCCTCGTCGTACGTACGCGTCAACTTCCGGGAACTGGAAATTGACAGGGGCGACGAGAAAAATTGCGGACGGGAGGTGCGGTGAGAGAAACAGGCGTCGCGTCGGTGTCGGCTGTGTGTTTTAACTCGAAAGTCGCAGGAAGTCTGCCGCGAGCACGAACAAGAATGCAATTCACTCGGCAACTTCCGGACACACGGCTGGAACGGAAGCGACTCTGTTCTCCGCCGCGCTGCGCCCTTATTAGCAGCGCGCGGCGGGCACAAAAGCTTCGTTGGGAAGTTCTCGGTTGGAACTGAAGAAACTGGCCAACTTTTCTAGATCCGAGACGGTTCTTTCGTAACAATCTTCAGAACGTAATACGATGCACTTCTTTCATTCGCGCGATCCACGGGAAGTGTAATTAAATATCGATAAAACCGGAGGAACTTTGAAAATTATCGATCGACGAGTAATCATTGAACGTTAAGCGTTACCAGCGATTCGTTTCAGCATAATCGAAGTGACGAGACGTAATTAAATCGGCAAAATTTCGAGCCTTCGGACAAGCCAGCTCGCGGCTGGTTAAATTCGCAATCAGGATTGTCAGGCGGCACATTCGCCTGGTAATAGAATTCGATGGTACGCGCGGACTTAAAATTGATCCTGATTGTCCATGTCGCGCGACACGATTGAATGTCACTCGCGACACAGCCCACCGGTCAACGGTTTATTCCCGTTCGGTTATCTTCGTGCGCCGCGTTATTAACGCTTTGTACTCTTAATTATCGCATTATAATGCGACAAAGACAGGAAGTAACGATGTTGAGACAAGTTCGTTAATAGTCGGTTAAAACGCTCCGCGCAGTATCGCCGCGATGTTATCGTTGCTTTTCTATTATCGATAACGATATTATTTACGCTCGATATCGCGTATTAATTCATCGAATTATTCCTCCTGTTTGGCCACGCAACCACGGTGTTTACCCGATCAACGACGTGGCTGTTTTATTTTTCAATTGATTAAAATCATCCGCAGAAGCACGAGAAACGAGCGCGAATAATTCCGGGGTCGCGTTTAACGGTCCAACCCCTGACAATCCTACGCTCATTAATATTCTTATTACGTTACAGGATTACGCAGAAACATCCGGTTTCAACGTGACATACCATACGCGCGTGCATTCGGGTCAGCAGTCATATTTTTCCCTCTCGTTTCTTTTTTTTTTTTTTCACTTCTTTTTCGAAGAGCCGTTTCGAAATGAAATTTCACGAGGAGACACTCGTGTCTCTCGTAAAATCTCGTTAACTTTCACGTTTCGACGAGGAGGTAAAAATTTTCCTCGTATCCGCGGGCGATACACCAACAGGGGCGAACGAACGTAACCCGGCGTTAATTTCCTTAGGTACGAACGCATTTCCTGGGGCTGTTACACGTAACATCCCATTCGCGAAATAACTTTACGCTCTGAATTGTCCAATGACGTTTCGTTCTCTACAGTTTCCTCGGGTTGCATACGATCGCGTCGACGTAACTAAATTCTCGCTCGAGCGCGGCGCGTAAGATTTCATGAATTTTCTCGCGGACAGAAAATTGGCCGCGTTTCCCCGCGTCTTTTCAGCGGGACGCGCGCCACGTTTTTTTCGTTTTGTTCTACGGAATTACGACGACGCCGCGCCGTCGTAACGCGTTATAACAGAGGCGACGCTGTCCCGCGCCAAATAGGGGAGTTTTGCATCGCGACGACATTAAATAACGAGGACTGGACGCGTAGTAACAATTAAAGTTAACTCTAAATAATCACAATAATAATAATAATAATAATGAGGAATGAAATTATCCTTTGGTTCAACTGCATCGCAAGATTATCGACACGGTTCCGGAAATGGGTCGTTGTTAAGTCGAACGTGAAATCTGCTCACGATTCTGACTAATGAAGCGTGACGAAGCGTTCCTCCCGAAAATTCGACGAGTGAATACTTACTTGGCATCCGTGAAAGTTTCTAGTTAATGCCAATAGCATCTCCTCGTACTCGATTCACGGGCCTCCTCGAGGAACCAAGTGGAATATACGTACACTCGCATAAAATTAGGAACAATTTAAGAAAATTCAATAGAGTTTCGATATGAGACGCTTGCGCAATGTAGGAAACAGCGAACGCGCGATTCTCTTACGATCGATGCGGCAATCGGAAGGTACAAGCTTCGATCTCATTTCCAGGACACCGGAAACTTCGTTGCCCGGTATAAATATGGATCCTTGAGGTTGAAATTTGCATTCGATACGCGGCTTAATTGTCGAACTCGCCGGAGACCGATCCGCGGCTCGACTTCGACAACTTCAGAGATTGAATTTAAACGCACTAATTTCCCTGGCTAACTACCAGCCATCCCCCAGCGTCAGCCTCTCCGCCGACTACGAATTTTCCGGATTTGCGTTTAATCGCCCGTTAGATACCTGCAAGGTAGCTCGTCGGAAACTTTCCCTCGAAAGAATTCTTACGATCTCTATTATCAACTTCACCGTTAAAGCGCAACTATTCGCAGGCTAAATAATACGCGGACCAGGTTTCCCCTTCGTTGCCTCGCCCCTTGGAGAGTGCGACGAAAAATACGATTCCAGTCAACTTTGCCATTATCCTGCGCAACGTTTCGACAAGGTACGAACTTCCGGTCAGCATACCAACATCCCGCTGATCGATCGTTACACAACGCTTTGGTTATTAACTCGTTGAGTCGATGGCGCACGGTTGTGTAACCCGACGCGATCGTAAACAGATTATTTACCGCGTTCCACGTCGAAATTCAAGCGAAGCTCGCCGAGCCGTGCTTATTAAATTTGATTCAACGATCAGAAGCGGTTTGCTGACGCGGGGCGAGCGTGTGTCCGGCCGATTGCCTCGAGCCACCCGTGTCCTACCGTTCCCAACGAAATTTTCGCGGCGCACCCTCGGCAACCGCCAGGGTGGATTGCCGCTCGCATTTACGGGGACGATCACGGGGATTTGCGACGTCTGCTCGGAATTCCTAGCCAGGATCACGGCAAATTATCGCTCGGGGTTCATTGCACCATTGTCCCCGATCTCTTACCTCGAAATATCGATTAACAAACGCTACGGATTACTCGAGGGTTTGTTAATTGCGCATCGAACGAAATAGTCGATTGATTCGTCGCTTGCTGTTTATTAGACTGTTCGATCGTTGTTGGACGAGTGGACGAAGGAAACAAAAGTTTGTCTACTGTTTCGCGCGAGTCTATCACCGAATTTTATTCGTGTCTTACCAATTAGTTTGCTCGTTAATTGATTTAGTGTCCAAAGGACGATGTTAGGAAATGTACCAGGACTTGCGATCCATCTTCGTGGAACGTAGGTATAATCGTGTTGAACCTTGAATGCGAAATCTCTGTTACGCGTCCAGAGGCCAATCGCGAGGTACATAGTATCGCGATGTCGTTATGAATTCATACGTCGCATACGTAGACCGTGACACCAGCGCGGGCAGCGAATGCACGAGAGCGTTGCAACGGGCGATACATATGCATGCGGCACGGTCCACTCGTTCCGGGCGATCCGCGCGTTTGCCCGTCTCATTCGAGGATTGATCCGTGTATTTATAAATACCGTATCTGGAACGAACCGCGCAGCGATTTCGAAACACGAACCGCAACGGGCCCGTCCCGACAGTCACGATCCTCGCGGCTCGATTCGTGGTACTTTTTTAATCAACCCCTCGGTGCGCGAACGTGGCCCGCAATGCGTTCGTTTCTATACAGCAACGTGTCGCGTTGTTGCGAAACAGATGCGATTTCGTACAGCCCTGTCGAGAACGCTCGAATCTACATCGGACTTCCCGCGCAGTCTCGTCCCGTCGTGTTTACATCGCCCTGGCCAATTCCTCTGCGTTCAATTCGCCATTGGTTAATTAAGAACGACGCCCTTAAAAACGACGCCGCTCCATTAATTGCGGAACCCTTCCGAGACGTCCCGCGCGCTTTTTTACGACGAAGACAATCTCTTTTATTGCGAGTTCATCAGTCACGATGATAATGGAACATCCCGTTTGCCCGCTCGCACGGAAATAGCGCGGGCAAAGAGATATCGTTATTGCGAAAACAAATTGCTCGAGCATTGGATTGCACGATTTATTACGGGACCGTTTCCTCGGATCGTTATGCTCGTATTAATCTCCCCTGGAAGAATAATGCGTGTCGTGCCTCGCCCCGTCCCGGCTAAATGCTCCTCGACGATCGAACACCGGGGGAAAGGTAAACGGGCTCCCTCTTGTTTTAAGCGAGACGCGCGGCTGGATTTAACAGTCTCGCGGGAGTTAACAATAACCGCGTCCCGACTCGAGGGGCCAGGAAACTTTCGAGATGCGACGGTTAGGCGTGCCTCTCCTCGACGGTCCTCCGTAGAAACTCGGTTCCCTGAACTTTCAACCTTTTGATCCCGGCGCAGCACCGCGGAACCGTTCGAGCGTCGTAACGCGCGACATCTTCGAGCTACCGCGTCGCATTTTCAGCCAGAATTTCGCCGCTATTCACCCTTTAACGTTCGCGAATATTCCTGGCCACGGGCAGCCCCGAAATTCGATTTCGCCGAGTTTCAATTTTGCCCCTCTACGCTCACTTCTATTTAAAAGTTAATAGGATCGCGGTCTCTCATTATTCTCATACCTCGTGGCCCGTATAGATCCCATTCGAATGAAAAAATTAACAATTTATTTTACACGCTACGTATATTACCCTGTCGCGAATGTGTGTCTGTAATATTTGTGCTACGGCAGAAACGAAAAATCGTTACACGAGAATCGTTCATACACGGATATCGGTTTACCAAAAAAATTCCACGCGAGATCGTGCGCGACCCACGCACCCAGGGAACGTGCGAAAATTGTACACAGTGTAACGGGGGATCAATTGGAATCGATCGGAATCGTGACAGAAATGCGAACGAACATCACCTGCACTCGACGTTTCTTTTACGCCCCGTTTTGTCGAAATTTTAGATACCGACGATTATTGTCCGATCCTCCAATGGATTTCCCCTCCCCAGATGGATATGCATATTTCATCGTGACACTCACAATTTCGCGCTACTTTTTCGGCTTCTCTCCGCAATTTCCCCGACACCGTTACTTCATCGTTCGAAAACTTTCCCAATTTTCTCCTAACTCGATAACGCCGCGAAGAAAATGATAATCTGTCCGGACATTACCGGAGGAATAAAGCAACCGAAGTAGGAGGTGTACCTGTCCCATTGGAGTTCTATTTTTTCCGAGAAATTGAACACGGAGATTGCTCGCCGCGTAATCTCCGTCATTTAAAATAATATTTCACGTTGGCTCTCTATACGGTGGAGAATATTTAGTTATTAGAGGAATGTGTAAATTTTCGTGGCCCCAGGCCACGGCTGTCCGCTTTAAACCACGAAGATATCCACGTCTCGCAGTCTTCGCGTTATGAATCATTATCGTCCGTGGAGAAAAGTAAACTTCTCAGCTTAAACAGCGTTGAAAATTCGTAGCTTACGCGTGTACAACGGTCGAGCGGAAAACCACGATCCTCGCCATAGATGGAGAGAAGTTAATCGTAATTAGAAGCTCGGACGCGCGAGATTCGTTGCGCGACTTGCTGGTAGGGAAATTTTTAATTAGGCTCGAACACAACGAATGCTTCCGTGCGGTCCGCCCGGGTTAATTAGCAATTAACGGATCGCGAGTTTGCCGCGAGCCGTGGAGAACGATGGCGGGGAGTTAACGCGCGTCCGATGAACTAACGAAGTGACGCGAGCTAAAGGGGTGGCTCGCTGAATTAATAGATGCCGCGGTGCACGTGTCAGTCTGTTAATGCGATGCGTGCACGGGCCCGTTGCATATATCTGTCAGACCTGCGTGGATGCGCGTGCACACGCGTGTCTGTGACAACCCAATATCGTTGGATGTTTCGGTTAAATGGCGGCTGGCCCGATCTCTCTCGCGAATATTTCCTCCTTTCGTGGATTATCCGTGAAAACAATGAAAAATTCTGATATTGGACAAATTTAAATAAATCTCTATCAGTCTTGAAAATTTCTTTCCGACTTTTTTGCGTCCAATTGAAGTATCACGCAACAGCTAACAGCTTGTAATTTCCTCGACGCGCAATAAAGTAACGCGTCGCTGGGAAATGGATATTCGAAAGGCGGCGTCCACGTAATCTATCGACGCAACGAGGGCAGCGATTAAAGCCAGATTTCGCCCTAAGTACGTCGTAAACCTGATATATGTAGGCTTGGCGTGGAAACGCGTTCTCGATATTCCTGAAAGCCCGCGTCGAGATTTTGTAGGATCACCCCCTGGGTTCAACCTCAGGACACAGTGCTCGTCGCTTGTTCCTGGACGAGATGCCTCGAGGAATTAATCGACGCCTTTGTTGCGCGTGTCGTTTGGATAAAAGTTGGTACCTGTAGAGACGACTTCGATGGAACGTCTGGAAGCTACGATGTCGAGAAATCTGACTTAAGATTCCAGCGCCAGAGCGAATAAATAACATCGCATTTCGTATTTCCAGGTATAGGTAGGTGGTTCTGTAACGCTGGAAAGTAAATCGAATAAGAATTGTTACATAAGAGAGATTTCTTTCGCTATACGCGGAGCCTGGACCTTTAAGTGTGTTTCATAGTAACTACGATGCGAATCTGGTCTCCGGGGGTGGTCGTACACCTCTGTTCAAAAGTATTATGTTTGAGCACTCGCAGAAAGTTTTTAGCGAATCTATAAATATTGTAACTCTTGCACCCCATCTCTCACCTCTGCCTAGTATTCAAAATTTTGTTCTGAAGTTTCAAGTTTGCAGTGCTTTACTACGATCACATTTGTCTTCCTCAAACTTCTTTAAATTTATATTTCGAAGAATGTACAGCTATTTTTTAATATTAGTATGTAATATTATATTCTGTAACGACATACGAAACGGGATAATTTAATTCAGGGATTCATTAGAATTCAGCGAGCGATCGAACGCTTTTGAACGGGAGTATAAGTGTGCGTAGAGCAGGTAGCCCAGTAGAAATGTCCTCTCTGGATCGGACATAAGCGTCGATCCCCTGTCGCGAAGCAAGGAACGAAAAAGAATGGGTCCTGAAAGCTTTTTTCAATGTCTCGCCACCCATGGCTCGTGCGATGAATCAGATGAAGTACCGTGCCATCGATTCCGTATAGAAAATCAGCTCCACGGAGAATCGAGATCGCAGGTTGGCCATTTCTGCGTTCGTCAGGTGTGTTTTTCCACGGCTCCGTCGAAACGACCGGACCAGCGCGGACGCCACGGGACTCGCAGCTCGTTAATCGGACCGACGAACGCTAATTGACGGACATTAATTCAGATCCGATGGAAAAACAAGCGGCACCCGATTCGAGCCTCGTTAAACGTCCCTCGGAGCTACGTAAATCAGAATTATCGCGAATCGACGGTCGGTTCAATGCGCAATTAATCATCGCGAACGGCGCTATCAAACAACGCGGGGAACGCGAAATTTCGCGAACACGCCCCCTCGACCCGATGCCGGCTACAATCAGCGCGATTCACTCGTCAAGATTTATTGGTCGCCACGACGGAAATCCGTTGGATACCGCCGTGAAACGTGTCACGTTTCGTTCCACGTCTGCCATTCCTTACGTACCCTATATCGCGAGATAGTTCGCGTCGTTCAGTACTGCAGGAACGTTCTATCTGTTTCGTAAGGTCATGCGTGTCCATTCGAGAATCAGGAAAAGTGTCGCGAGTCGACAAATTTTTATTCCCATTTTATCGCGCCATTTATTATTTCAACCGTAATGACGTTAAAATATATCTCACGATGGATGGAATAGAACGGCGGACGGAATAGCTTGACGCACGATGTGCAGCGAATATGTACAAATACAGATGCAGGTACGCGATCAAATTTAACTTTCGAGAAGTTGCGGTGGCCTTGTTCGCGGGCATGCACGGAGATACTTTAACATTCTATATCAACACCCAACTGTCTCTAAGAATGATACATAATGTAACAGTAGACTCATTTGCTCGGCTTTAAGACGTACCGCGAATACTGTACGAGCTAGTTGAATCATAGGTATAATATGGAGTGCATTAGATATGCTGCCTTCCATCGCGAACTGAACGCGAGGACTTCGAAATTTGTACGTCATATATTTGGCAAATGTGCTCCCGTAACGTGACGCTTTTGGTCCGGCGATGAGACTCCGAAACCATGACGCACGTGTAGAGAAGCGAACGATGGCGAAGGAAAATATTGGAGCAAACCTATCCCAGACATGTGTAGCTTTGCCAAACAAACGGTCGTCGATGTGTCATCGAGAAAGTGTTCTCGTGTCAACGTCAAACGACATTACACGAGTATCGCGTCAAAGGATCGCCAAATCCTTCCTTTTTACAATATTTAATATTGTACTTTGACAGTGTGCAAACATTATTCGACCTTAAACGCGTAACGGCGCAGAGATCGTTATTTTTCAGTTAAATCCACCGAGCCAAATGAAACCTGTTACCACCGACGAATGTTCAAAGGCGTGTTTTCGTAACGCGTTTCGGAGGGCGTCGGTGCGTTCCACGGCTGGAATAACGAACCGCCCCTACGTTCGATGGAACCTGCACGCCAGGGTCGTGATCCGCGCGTATTTTATTCATCGCAAAGACAGGTCGCGTGTAAACAGCAGGTTGCGGTGTCTGCGCCAGGAACAACGGGAATTCCTTTCTTACGTGAATATTTCATTTCGCCGCCGCGCCAGCTGATTACATTTAAACGCGAACAAAGGGATTGTGGAAGTATAAACGACAGGTTTCAATAAAACCAGGTGGATAAACGCGGAAATTCATCTGGTAAAAGTCGCAGGGAAATGTCAAGCGTCTGTTATGTGTTTCATACCGGAATCTGTTTAATATTTAACCCTTTACTGCTACCGTCAAAAGAAACCCTCCCTGATCCTATTAAGGGTAAAATCCTACTTTGATATATTAATTTTCATATAAAGAAGTCGAAGGTATTTAAATGCTTGTTATCATTACTTTCATTATTGCAAAGAGATTATAAGCTTCTTATTCACAACGGGTTCAAATTTCAAGCTTTATAGAAATTGTCATCGCAGTGAAATTTTTCTCACGACAGCTCTTAAGAGTTAATCTCTCGCGTATTTCGCCAGCATTTACCAACACATGAAATTGCCTAGGTTATAGTGGAAATGCTGATGTAACAAACATTTTCGAAGGAACGAACTTTCCTTTTGTACCCCCCTTTGT